>NC_132789.1:46248849-46552208 GCF_048418805.1 Vulpes vulpes
TGCCAAGGCAAGTTTCAGCTTCATTTGGTGTAGTTGAAACCTTTGGATCCATGGTACAGTTGACCAGCCAAACTATTAGATCCTTTTCTAACCCCCTTAAGTTAAAACTTTGAATTCAGAATCTCTGCTTAGTAGACTCATACCAATATAGTCAGCTGGATCCAACTTTGTATTCTTTCTACCATCATCTCACACCCTTAAGGTCTGTTCTCACATATGACCCATATTTTACATCTCTATTAATAGGAAAAAATCATGCAGACCTGTCGGTGTACTAGGGCATCTTTTGGTGCATGGGTTACACTGTGTGACTCACCCTTTGGAGCCTGCTGGGACTGACCTCGAGTTACAGTCTCCCAGAAGTACGGAGAGGAGCAGATGCTGAGGACAGTCAACAGTGCCTCATAAGACAACTAGTTCTGGAAAAGAAGGGCTAATCTCAGGCAAGAGTCAAAGAGCTGATTCTACCGGCCAAGAGGACCTGGGGGAATTGAGAGATTCCGTGTCCCCAGTTTCACGTCCCCCTTGCAATTTTCAGAATCCCATTCCCAATCGGTGCTCTCCCCTTAACGGAAAACACTTTTAGGTCAAGAGCCCGTTTGCATTGTAGTTCCGCCCCTTGCAGTAAGAGCCACTAGGCTACAGGAGAGGAGGGCTCATCCCAGGGCAGATTTCCCTTTCAGGTCAATGTGATGCTGAAGCTGGGAATCAGAAGCCCTCTTGGCATTCTCCACCGCAGCTCAGACAAGCAGCCAATCTCATTAGACTCCTTAGTTCCACTGAAATGTCTAATGTAACAGATACGTGGTCACCTAGAATCTCACTTTCTCCAGGTATTCGATTTCCTAATGATTTCCTATCAAATGATGATATTTTGCACATGTCTTGTCATGGACTACTAGTGTCCTCTTTACCGCTAGAAATAGAGTCAATATTGTCTTTAATGAGATCAGGGAACCAATCCCAGAAAACCGAGAATCAGTTTGGAAAATTCATCTTTAAGATTCCGTTTCTCTAGAACCACTTCTGGCACCAGCGTCTGTATCGGTCAGAATAATTGAGCCAGGGGAAGAGAACCAGAAGCAAATGATACATATAGTAAGAAATTTATGCAAGGATTTGGCTTCTGTGACTGAGAAGGCTTGCCAGGTAAGTCCGAAATCAATAGGACAGGTCATCCTGAAGGGCAGATTAGAACTTGGGCATGGAGTGAGGAGCCATTCACAGGTGGAATTTTTTTTGGGGGGGGGTGGTGGTCCAAGTATACCAGACCAGCGGAGCAGGGACTTGGACCTCACAGGTGGAATTTATTTGGGGAAGCAAAGTGTGCAGCGTAGTTCAAGAAACATCTATAATTATTACATAAAAGAGGGTAGAGGAGCAAAAATGGACCTTTAGAGTCATGAATTTATCTTTTTATCGGTCAGCCTTCACTATATCTGGCATCGATGTTTTCCTTTTTAAGTAGGGATACAAGAGAATCCATCTAATGTAGAAACTTCCCAATCTGTGCTCTTATTCTGGGGGGTCAAGGAAGCTTGGGTTATAACTGGGTTATCTCCAGTGAGAGCTTTGGCATGGAGCACACCGTGCCTTGCTGAGTTCCTAGACAGCCTAATAATGCTCAGAATGGTGGACCCTCACAAAATCAATAACCCAGTTCTCTTGTTCTGATTTTTTCTTAAGTAGGCCCCCTGCCCAGTGTGGAGCCCAGTGCAGGACTTGAACCCATGACCTCGAGATCAAGACCTGAGATGAGATCAAGACTTGGACGCTCAACTAACTGAGCCACCCAGGCACCTTGAGAGAGAAAATTTTAAGCAGACTCCTCACCCACTGCTTCATTTTTCTATGCTAATTGTGTGACATGTGAAAGATATTTTTTAATAAATTATTTTTTATTGGTGTTCAATTTGCCAACGTACAGAATAACACCCACTGCTCATCCCGTCAAGTGCCCCCCTCAGTGCCCGTCACCCAGTCACCCCCACCCCCCTCCCACCTCCCCTTCCACCCCCCCACTAGTTCGTGTCCCAGAGTTAGGAGTCTCTTATGTTCTGTCTCCCTGTCTCATATTTCTCACTTATTTTTTCTCCTTTCCCCTTTATTCCCTTTCACTATTTTTTATATTCCCCAAATGAATGAGACCATATAACGTTTGTCCTTCTCTGACTGACTTACTTCACTCAGCATAATACCTTCCAGTTCCATCCACGTCGAAGCAAATGGTGGGTATTTGTCATTTCTAATGGCTGAGGAATATTCCATTGTACACATAAACCAAGATACTTCTTTGTAATAGTTGAAACAGTGATTCCAAGTTGCTTCCCATGTAGGTGGGCTGTTTTCAGAGGGTGCTTCTGCTGTTTCTATGTGGCAAACTTCCAGAAAAGGGTGGTTGATTGGACTAATGGACATGATTTGGGGATGAGACTCCCTAAGGCTTCAGTGATAGACTTTTAACCTTCACTCTTCTTTGGGTTGGAAAATTTTCTCTCTCGATGAGGTATAAAACATACAACAGACAAAACCGCCCTCACTGTCTGGTATAAGGCCGCTAATGAGACCTGCAAATGGACATTTCTCTTGGGGACTTTCACCCGTCACCATTAAGTAAATCTGCTTTCACTCCAGTAGTAGGAGCTCTGACACAAGTTTGCTGTCTGCCTCTTGCGGGTTGAGAGCCACGTATATTTGATGCTAGAGACAAATGTAACTTCTGTCCTTCAAGAAGTTCAGAGCTAAAAGTTTTAAGTGTGATTTTGAGGTCATAAAAATGTCCAACTCCTGTTTGTAACAAAAGAATCCGTTGAACACATCCGAGGCCCGTTGTTGGTGTCTTTACGGTAGTGCCAACACGTGAGTGTGATTAAAAAGAACAATAGTGGGGATCCCTGGGTGGCGCAGCGATTTAGCGCCTGCCTTTGGCCCAGGGCGCGATCCTGGAGACCCGGGATCGAATCCCACGTCGGGCTCCCGGTGCATGGAGCCTGCTTCTCCCTCTGCCTGTGTCTCTGCCTCTCTCTCTGTGTGTGACTATCATAAAAAAAAAAAAAAAAAAAAAAAAAAAAGAACAATAGTGAAAACGGTAGACGAGAGCTATGGTGTAGGGTGTACTTACTATGTCCCAGGCCCAATGCCGTGAACTCCCCATGTTTGCTTGTGTTTAATAATTCTGCATCAGGAAAACGAAGCTCACAGAGTTAAGAAAATTGCCGAGGGTCATGTATCTGTAAATGGCAGAGTCTGGGTAGAGCTGGGCCCGCGCGACCTCAGTTCCAAAACAGAAGTAGGACAGCTCGGGGGCTCCTGGCTCCCTCAGCTGATTGAGCGTCTGTCTGTCTGCCTTGGGCTCAGGTCATGATTCCAGGGCCTGGGATCGAGCCCCACATCGGGCTCCCTGCTGAGCCAGGAGCCTGCTTCTCCCCCTCCCACTGCCTGCTGCTCCCCTGGCTTGTGCTCAATCTCTCTCTGTCAAATAAGTAAAAAAATTTTTTTTAAGTATAACAGCTTGTAAGGTGGAGAACAAACAGGGAAATACGTTTCAAGTAGCTTAATATTACTGGGAGTGGCCAGGAAAGCAACATAGACATCACCTGGAAAATAGGGGAGTTAAGTAGGTAAAAGACCTTTTTAAAAAAACTGTTTCAGGAATATTACATAAAAGTACAGAAAGCTAAGTGCCCGTCTCACCTTCCTGATCATGCAGGGGTCCTCTCCAAGTGTGTGTTGCAGCGTGTCTTTCAGATGCCATCTTTTTTTTTTTAAGATTTTTTTTTTTAATTTTTATTTATTTATGATAGTCACAGAGAGAGAGAGGCAGAGACACAGGCGGAGGGAGAAGCAGGCTCCATGCACTGGGAGCCTGATGTGGGACTCGATCCCGGGTCTCCAGGATCGCGCCCTGGGCCAAAGGCAGGCGCCAAACCGCTGCGCCACCCAGGGATCCCTAAGATTTTATTTTTAAGTAATCTCTACACCCAGCGTGGGGCTCGAACCTACAATCTCAAGATCAGGAGTCACATACTGTACTGAGCCAGCCAGGGGGCCTCAGATGCAAATTTTGGATCACGATATTTTGTTCGTATTTTGGCTGGCTTTTACCTTGATTACTATGGTCTCCACATTGGCCTTCCTATGTTTTCCTGAACAAAATGCCACCTGAGCTACTCCTTCCCTAAGAGTCCTTACCATGCCCGCGTCTCTCCCTGTCTTGACTGCTTCCTAAAACCTGTCTTTAATGGATTCAGCTTCTTCAGTTGAGATCTGAAGGTCTGCAGTGAATCTACCTTTGCCTCTATCATAATTCTTGGTTCTTGACAAATATATTTTTGTGCCTTTTGTCTTATACTTACTCATTTGTGGCTTTCTTGATTTTTTTTTTTCCCTTTTTCAATATATAGGATTTTGTGGCCCTGCTTTGTAGGTTGGAGCCTAATGACTCTCTCTAGAATCCCTTACTGGACCAATATTCAGCTTTCTAGAATAGAAAATCTGATTGTTCTAAATTGATCAGAAATCTACTGTTGGGTTAGTCAATGGCTCTCTCTAGAATCCCTTACTGGACCAATATTCAGCTTTCTAGAATAGAAAATCTGATTGTTCTAAATTGATCAGAAATCTACTGTTGGGTTAGTCAGTCATGACTAGTTGGTTGGGCACCAGAATCTCATAATACAGACACGGCTGCTGGGATTCCCATAGTCCCGTTCCTAGAAAAGGCAGGGTGTTTACTAGCCAGGCACTCACCTGGGGGTGCCTGCTACACTCTGGAGACCAACGTGTTGCAAAAAGTCATGACATCCTTATAAACAAGATGGAGAAACGAGCTGAAGCCTGGGGAGGTGAGTGAGATTATAAGCAATTGAATAATCAGATCCAAACGGTGGACTGATGTTTGCCCGGAGGAATGTCATTAGTGATAATCTCAGGGCTCTGCTCACCCTGTCCTAATTTTAGCATTTCTCTGGATGAGTCAAATGAGTTATCCTTTGGGCCCAAGTGTCCACATGAACAAAGACCATGTCCTGGCTTCCTTGGTGCTATTAGGGCCACATTAAGAAAGTAGTAGAGGGCCGCCTCGGTGGCTCAGTCGGTTAAGCATCTGCCTTCGGCTCGGGTCATAATCCTGGGGTCCTGGGATCAAGCCCCATGACGGCCTTCCTGCTCAGTGGGGAGTCTGCTTCTCCCTCTCCTTCCCCCCACCCAACCTGCTCATGTCCTCTCTTGACCTCTCTCTCTTTCTCAAATAAATAAAATCTTTTTTAAAAAAAAAGAAAAGAAAGTAGTAGACATTTGTCATTTTTGGCTTCCCTCAAGTCCCCTTCCTGAATATACCATCCCCCAGTCTTGATGGGACTGATGGTGATCCAAGAGGCCCCCCTGGGAAACAGGTAACGCTAGGATGCGGAAGGGGCTGGGCTTCATTCAGCCCTCCCCTCTCACTCCCACCTTTTCTCTATTTCCTTCTGGGATTCCATTTGGTTAACATTGGACTTCTGCATTTTATCTGTTCTTTCACATTTCCTCTCTTTATCTTAATTCTCTGGAAGATCTCCTTTATGTTATCTTATGATTTTAATTTGGAACATTTTATTTTAGCTGTTGCATTTTAAATCTCTAATCATTTTTCTGATTTGTTTTTCAAATCAACACCTTCTCTGTTTTGTTTTGTTTTGTTTTGTTTTGTTTTTGTTTTGTTTTGTTTTGTTTTGTTTTGTTTTGTTTTTGCAAGTGCATGAGGGTTTATTTGCAAGCTTGAGCTTGGGTCCAAGTATACCTGACACAGCAGAGCAGGGACTTGGACCTGTTTTTGTTTTTGTTTTTTTAAGATTTTACTTTTTTATTCATGAGAGACAGAGAGAGAGAGGCAGAGACACAGGCGGAGGGAGAAGGGAGCCTGATGTGGGACTCGATCCCAGGACCCGGGGATCATGACCTGAGCCAAAGGCAGACGCCCAACCACGGAGCCACCCAGGTGCTCCATCCTCTTCTGGTTTTATAAAATCTTTGTTAAATCTCTTTCAGCCAAGTTTTCCTTTATTCCATGATTATGTTTGATTCCACCAGAGTTTGTCTTGGTCCCTCTCAAGTTTCTGGATCTGCTAATATCTCAACGACATTTGTGTGTCTCGTTGTATTTCAGAAGGAAGGTCCATGAGCTGGGTTCTGTATACCCCAGTGAGAAGTCTGACTGGGGGCTCTGGGCGTGAGGCCGGGTGGGGGCAGGGCAGGACTCATTTTGAGTCTGAGGGCACCCGACCGCCCGCCAGGATGAGGACTTTCCTGGAGGCCGTCAAGCTGAGGACCCAAAACCTTAGGCCCCAACCACGAACTGTCTGACGTCCCTGGAGAAGAGGACTTGTTTGCACTCGCCTGAGGCTGAATGCCAGCTGCTTGTCCTGGCTGGGTGCAGGCGAGGGGCTGGGAAGTGTAGGGGGGGTGGAGGAAGGCAGGTGGGACCCCTCAGGCTGCGGCGCCCTCCTCTGCCCCGGGGCCTCCCCCAGTCACCCTCTCCCTCAGTTTCCTGCGCCTACCTCTTCCCTACCTGGTCCTCCCCTACCTGGTACTCCCTTACCTTCTCCTCCCCTACTTGACCCTCCCTTACCTGGTCCCCCCCTACCTGGTCCTCCCCTTCCTGGTCCTCCCTTACCTGGTCTTCCCCTACCTGGTCCTCCCCTACCTGGTCCTCCCCTACCTGGTCCTCCCCTTACCTTGTCCTCACCTACCTGGTCCTCTGCAGGGCTGCTCTCCCTCTGGCCTCCCTCACCTCGTGCACTTCCGTTGCTTTAATACAGAGTCAAGGCTGAGAGCGTGTCAGGTTCGTTAACAAAGATCAGAAGAAGCCACACATTTACGATTTGTTACCCCACAGGTAATATTTCCAGCTAAACCCCCGAATATTAATGAAATATTTCCATTAAAATAAATACTTTGTCTTTTATTGCTTAAAAGAGTAAACAAGTAATGTACAAAAACATGCTCCTTATAAAAATGCAAACACAAAAGCACATAGACTATAAAGGGAAATTGGCTTTTCCCTTCTTTTTCCCTAACCCAATTCTGCTCTTTGCCCAGGAATTAACTGCTGTTAATAATTGGGTGTACGTCCTCCACGATTGTTAATGGATCCACATACCTCTGTCTGTCCGGTTGTCAGAGGATTTATCTTTGTCATTCAGATAGGATCCAGTTGTATGTGTTGTTCTGTGAATTTTAACTTGGCTGTATGTCTTTTTATGGCAGTGGATGTAAAGCTATGCTTCTTCCCCCTACTGGTTGACATTTAAGTCGTTTACGGCCTTTCTTTTTCCTAAAAATGGCAAAATCTATTACATTCCTGTTTCACAGTTTCTACCCTAATGGAGAGACCCGTGTCATATCTGCAAAGAATCTCAGTAGATTGAACTAAAAAGCCTAATTGGAGGGACTACAGCAAGCGAACGCATCATAATATACGACAACGTTTGGAAGCATAGTGCATGTTGCCCTGTCCCAGCTAAAACAAGTGGAACACAGTCAAATCACATTTATTTTGCTCAGAGTCCAAGAGGCGAGCCAGCGTGCAGGTCATCTCTCAAGCATACCAATAACAAACACCCAGATTCATGTGTTCTTGTTCCCCCTCTACGGTTCTCTTCCTACTATTTTATGCCTGTTTTTCTTAGTTTATTCTCTATGCTCCAAACTCTTGATTTACTGTGTTCTTTATTTTTTATTTTTTTGCTCTAGGTCTTGAAATTGGAATCACTTTAACCTCAAGAGGCCCATCAGAGTGTAATTCCCAGATGAATCCTATTCATAACATGGCAGAAATATCTATCGACAAAAATACACATTTGGGGACCCAGGTCCCCACTTGTCCTGGAGAAAGGTCACATTGTCCACTTTCGAAGAGCAGAAACCCTTGGCATGGCAAGTTCCAGCAGGACTTTATGGTTTTGAAAGTTCTACCACTTTTGCTCAGCACTGACTTCCCTCGGCTCTGCAGTAGAATTTCCTTTTCTTCCCATTTTCGTATTTCTTTGTCCTTAGAAGCCTGGTGCTTGCTCACTGACCTCTGTCTGCCAAGTCGGGTCCAGCTCCAGCTTTAACAGAAAGGACCCCACTTGCTCCCCTGGCTCTGACACCCCACGAAGCCTCCACTCATGCATCTCCCGCTCCGCGTGTCCTGCATCCTGCGGTCTGGCGCGTGGCTTGCGGTCCCGCGGGAGCAGGTGGTGGGACTGGCCTTCGACTCCCGGCTAGTCGGCCCGAGCCTGCGCTCTTACTTGTGAGGCTCCGGAACCCGCTTCACCCTGTGCAGGGAAACCTGGGGGCTCTACCTCCTGGGGGGCCTCACGGGCTGGACTGGGCCCCGGGTCCTGTGCCCCCGGCTCCCTGCACTCCCGGGGGGTGGCACCAGGTAGCAGCAGGAGGACTTCGCAGAAATGCCTACTCGAAGGACCTTGAGATGCCGAGGTCACGCTGGGTCACCGAGTGGGAGCCACGTGTGATGTCCTGGCCGTCCTGCGCAGGAGGAGGTGTGACACAGAGACGGGCGGCGAGCTCGGGGGGCGACGCTGAGCAGGTGGCCCGAAGCCCAGAAGCACAGCAGCTGCCACCAGCTGGAAGATGCAAGGGACAAATTCTCTTAGGACCTTCCGCAGGCAGCACAGCCCCCCGGACAGCCCGGGTCGCCGGGGGTCCTGGCTGTGGGCCTCCGCCCCCCGAATCTGTGACGGGGTGGACTTCTGTTGCTTTAAGTGACTAAATCCATGAGAGTCTGTGACGCGGGCAAGTAGCCCCGGGATGTTGTGGCTCCTCTAGGTCACTTGGCTCGGCTGAGCGTGAGGTCATTAGTGGTAACACCGAGGGCCTGAAAGAGCTGGTGGCCGTGACGCGTGTGCCGGGGCTCCTGGTAGGGAGCTCGGGTGTCCTCGCTGCCGCCGGCCCGGCGGGGACCGAAGGCCCCAGAGCACGTCTGCAGCCCGCTCCCCGAGGCCCGGCCGCACCCGAGGAGCTCGCCCTGCCGCCCCCGCCCTGCTTCCCAGCTCGGACCCCAGCGCTCATCCCAGGACACTCACGGCAGCTGGGCGGCCGGGGCGGTGCCGTCACCTGCGAAGGTAAGGGTCCCCAGCCCCTCCGCGGGGCGCCCGGGCAAGTGACGGCTGGACACGCACCCCGGGCCCGGGGAGCCAAGCCTCCCGCTCACACAGGCTGAGGCGCCTGTGGCTAGTCGCGCTGCCCTGGGCCAGCTGCCAAAGCCAGAGCAGGAAGCAGGAGGCCACCCCCAGCACCAGGGAGACGTGGTGTGTGCGCGAGACCCAGGCCAGGCCAGCGAGGGGCTCGCAGGGGCCAGGGGAGGCAGGGGGGCAGGGAGGCTGGGGGCGGCTCGCGGGGATGTTGTCTTGGGTTGTAGCTGTTGATGGGCCACCTAACTGCCCACGTGTCCAAGTGCGTCTGAGTCCGGGATGGAGGCGAGGACACTGACGCGTGTCACCGGGACTTAGGGAGCCGGTGTTCCCAACAGAGCCGTGGCTCATGGATGGAAGGTGGTATGTAAGTGCACCCGGCGACCGGGCGGGGTTTGGGCTTCAGCAGGCGCCTTAGGGGCACGGAGAGCCTCCAGGAGACGCTTTGGAGAGCCTCCAGGAGACAGCTAGCAAACCAACAAGCAGCTGTGAAGGCTTGGGCTGCAGGGGCGCTCCCTGCTTTTGTGTAGGTGGGGGGCTGCGTGTGTGACCCACACTCCAGAGCTGCCCCCCAACTTGCGGCTGGGGTTCGCGCCCGTGCCTCTGAGAGTGCCGCCACCGGCTGGTCCGCCCCCCCCCCCCCCCCACCTTTGCCAGCTTCTCTCTGAGAACCTCCCGGACTGGCTTTCCCTGTGGGTTGGGAGTCGCACGTGGAGTGGGGGGTGCTCACTTCCCAGCCGCGATGGGCCAAAAACCTGCTTGGAGAGACAAGTGCAGGGAGGGCTCGTTGCTCTTCCTGCCTGGGGTCTGCTCCTTGCGGGGAGGCCTCGGGCGGGTTCAGCCCCCCTGCTCCCCGCTCCCCGCTCCCCGCTCCCCGGGGGCTGATGCTGCTTCTGCTGCCGAGGCCCTGAGACAGTCCTGCTCTGTCCTGGGTTCACTCAACCTCTCCGGGCTGCATATTGTCTCTAGCGATGCCCGCGGGTCTGTGTAAATGGGGACTATTCTAGGAAAAAAAAAAAAAAAACAACTTGTTTAATAACAAATAATCCACGTTTAAGATTTTGGAATAATTCTATAAAAGCAGCGCAGCACATACAGATCATGTGCAAGTGTCATGTAGACGCACGCGGATTGCACCCTGCGTACCTGCTGGGTTATGACCTGCTTTGTGGTGGGGCCTCCACCTGTTGGATCCCGGGGCGGCGGGGGGGGGGGGGGGGGGGGGGGGGGTCCTGTGTCTGTCCTGGCCTCCAGCTGGGGCGGGGGTGGGGCTGAGGACCTAAGGAGTTCAGCCTGCTCTTGCTTTCAAAGACTGTCAAAGACCTGCTCTCTCAGAGGTCACCCCACTTCCTTAGCGCGCCCGTGTTTTGGCAACGGCCACGGCCCAGTAAACACTCGCTGGCTTTGGCTTCTGTGCGGTGGTGACCCTGTGCCTCCCACCCATCTGCGCCGCTGTCGGGCCCTGGGCTCCCCCTCCCCCTGTCTTTCTCGACAGCCTGACCTAAGGCCTAACTCAGGCTACAAAGCACAGCAACCTGTGGGCAGCACTCAGGGCCTCACAGCGCTCCCACACCCCCCAAGGTGGCTCTGCATCCTCTCTGATTCACTAACCCCCCCACCGTAACTTATTCCATACATTTTTTAATATTTATTTATTTATTTATTTATTTATTTATTTATTTATTTGAAGCACAGGCAAGGGGGTGGGGGGCCAGAAGGAGGAGAAGACCCCCCTGCGAGGCAGGGGGCCCCGACCCCAGTCCCTGGGATCCTGACCTGAGCTGAAGGCAGACTGAGCCACCCAGGTGCCCCTACTCCACACATGCCATAGTGTCGTTTCCCAGCATCCCGTAGGACGGCCGCTGTCCCGTATCCTGCTGCTTTGGGTCTGAAAGTCTCTGCCTGATTCTCGGGTCCACCCTCCTCGGGGCCCTGCCTGCCGAGCCCTTGGGCCTCTGCTATCCCCACCCCCACCCCCACCCCGTCACCGGAGGCCAGCCTGTGCGCTGTCCCTCCCACCGCCAGGCTCCGTCTGAGTCCTCCCAGGAGCGGCCCTGTCTTCAGCTTCCCCGGATCTCCTCCGTCCACCAGGCTCAGCTCAGGCCCCCTTTCCTCTTCGCCGATTTTCCCCCAATGTCTCTGCCTTCTCCGCCACCTGCCCCAGGTAACTCGGGGGGGTTCTGCGGAGCCCTGGGGCCTCGCAGCCTTGTCATCCGGGGAGCCATCAGGCCTGGAGCCGTGTCCCGCCCTCTGAGCCACTGCGCCCTCACATCCAACGGCTGCCCCCGTCTGCCACCCTGCGGCCCCAGACCCCGCTCGGTATGTGTCCCCCCTTCTCTCTTGTCTGCTCTTGGCTCCTGCCCCCCAGCTCAGCCGCATCCTCTCTTCCAGGCCCCATGGTGCATCTTGTGCTCGGGCTTCAGACTCGACGCCCAAAAGCTTGAAACCAGGCTTTCCTGAGAGGCTCAGGCTGGGCTGGGCGTGGAGAATTTGAGCAGGCGACAACGGGGTTCTTCTCGTCACATCATGGGGTCATTGCCCATCACAGCCATGTCCCTCGAGCCTAGCAGTTAGCGAGCAGCGCCCGTTCTCTGTTGCTCCAAGGCGTTGATTTTGGCGCCGCGCAGGCCACATGAGTCAGGGTCCCAGGGTGACGCAGGCACGTAGGCGCCGGGCCCCAAACCCCTGCCACTGCGGCCAGCACAGGGCCTGCAGCTGTAGAGCCAGGGCCAAGGTCCAGGTTGGCGGCGACTCCCGCGGGGAGGACGGGGACCACCATGCGCCCACCTCAAATGCGCTCGAGTGTAAGCAGGCGTGGACGCATCTTGCGGCCGTGGCGTCTGACCCACGGGAGCAGGTGGGAGGCCTGCAGGGCCGTGCAACTGTTGGCCGATTTGCGTGCAAACCGTGTCCTTGCGCTGGTGGCGAATGCAGCCCGCGTCGAAGTCGGGCTCTAGGCGGGAGATGTGTTGGGGACACTCCTTTCAGCTGACGCCGACCCACCATGTGGCCACCAGAAAGTGGCTTCCCCTCCCTGGGCTTCAAATCCCGTGTCTACAAAATAAGGGGTGAGCCATGTGGCCTCTGGGGTCCCTCCTGTCCCTACAAGTGGCAGCATCGTGGGAGCTATAACCGTGGGTTTGGATCCAGCTCCGTGGCTTCCTTTGCAGCTTCAGGTGAAGCTGGGTGAAGGTCGTAAGCTTAGGTTAATGCCCCTCTGCACTCGGGGGAGCACGAGTCCTAATCCGCAGAGACGGGTCCCTAAGATCCGCAGCTCAGGGCGCTCAGCACCGGCCGCCTTTGGTCAGGCCCAGAAACGGGCAAACAGCAGCAGCTTTTCCTTTGCTGAGGGGTGGGGGGGGGCTCAGCATCCCCAGGCCCCGGGGTGACCTAGACAGAGAGGTCCCCTGGACCTTGGGCTGTGGGGTCCCCTGGACAGAGAGGTCCCTGCGTGCCAGAGCCGGGGGCGAGCGACTCCCAGGAGCCGCAGGTCCTGTTTCGCCCTCCAGCCACCGGCTCCGGCCTTGGGGCTGCAGGTCCTGTTGCTTCCTGAATAGTTGTCCTTAAGGGGCAGCAGCTGGGCCCCTGCCTGGAGATGACCAGGCCGACGGCCAGTGTCCGAGCAGCACCCCCCGCCCAGAAGAGCAGGGCCCATGCCTTCCAGCCGCAGCCTGGAGGGCTCCCCAAGGGAGGCGGCGCCTCCCAGCCCCGCGATCCTGGGGTTGACCTGAGGCCCGTTGTGCCCTGGGCTTGCGTCCCAAGGGGACACTTCCCTGAGCGCTGCAGGAAGCAGCCAGGAAGCAGATAGCGCCTCACAAACCAGATAAGCGCGTGCAGCCCCGGAGGCCCCTGGGGCCCAGCAGGGGCAGAGATAAGCGGAAATGCCAGGCTTATCTCGGTGCGAGCTCTGGACACGTCAGCGCAGCTCCTTGGCCCGGCCTGCGGCCCGCGGCCTCAGCACCTCGGGCTCCTGGGGCACCTGGGGCACCTGCGGGGGGGTGGGGTCCTTGCAGTAAGGGCAGCTCAGGCCCCGCGCCTGCAAGTCGGAGCCGGGACTTGGGGTCTTGGTGACAAGCAGCCCCCAGAGCAGGTCTTCCTGGGCCGGGAAGGCTGTGGGCAGCTCTGCTTGACGGGGGGCGGGGGGTGAGGAGGGGGAGGAAGGGAGGAGGGGAGTGGGACCTCGAAGGAGGGCCCCCCCCACCCCCCCACTCCCCCCCACTCCCCCCCCCCCACCACCACCCCCCCCCCCCACCCCTGTGACCTGAAGGGGGCAGAGACCTTGGCAGGGGAGGGAGCTGCGCTCTGGGCTGCCTGGGGGGTCGTGGAGGTCCCGGGCACAGCTGACCCTCCGCACGTCCTCAAAGAGGAAAGGCCTCCCTGTCCTCACCTACCGGCCTCCGCCTCCCGGGGAATCGCCACGTGTGATTTTGTTACAACCAGACCGTCATCCACAGAGAAGCCCGACCCCCCGCCACGGCCTGTACCCCGACCCTGCAGGTCCCCCCTGCGTCCCAGTGGCCACACGGGGTCATCCGGCTGTGCCCCCCCACCCCATGCCCCCTCCCCGCTCCACCGACTCCGCACAGGTCGATGCAAACCCCTGTCACTGAGACTGAGTCTCGCACTTGAATATCCTTGTGCCCCCTGACTCCACTGCTGTCCCCAAACCTCTCCCCGACCCTCTACACCCAGCCCGTGTTCAGTGCCCCATTGGATTTTTGCTTTTGGGCTTTTCTTGGGTATTTTTAAAAGATTTTATTTATTTATTCATGAGATACAGAGAGAGAGAGAGAGAGACACGGGCAGAGGGAGACGCAGGCTCCATGCAGGGAGCCTGACCCGGGACTCGATCCCGGGACCCTGGGGTCACGCCCTGGGCCGCAGGTGGGTGCTCAGCCACTGAGCCCCCCGGAATCCCCTCCACTTGCTTTTAGAGCCAGAAGTGTGATGTCATTCTGATTCTAGTTCTTCCTTGGTGATTTTTTTTCTTTCTCATTTTGGGGAGTTTGGGATCTTCTCCTTACCCCCGAGTTCTAAAGTCTCACGACAACTCTACTATTTCCTTAATAAAGTCCTGCCCCCATTGTCTCTCCTCCTGGAATGCCAGACAAGCAGACGGGGGTGGGGGGTGGGGGGGGGTGGGATCCACTGTCTGACCTCTTACCTTCTCTCTCCCTCCGTGGGCCTCCTCATTTTTTAATTCTACTTTCTGGGATGTTATCTTAACTGCATTTTCTCATATTTTTAATTTCCAAGACCTCTCCTGTACTCTAGGCTGCACCACCTTCTTCTTTCGTAGAGGCTGCCATAGCCTTTTTGCACTTTGCTGTAGCAACTAAGGAGAGCCTTTCCAGAACGTTCTTCTGTTTCCTCCGCTGTCATGTTTCTGTTTGGGGGACCCCCCTTTTCATCCCGGGGGCTTTGGATACCCGGCGATCCCTTTTTATCTGTGCATATAGATAGAAGTGGGTGAGTGACTGAGGCACAGAGAAGTGCCGAGTGATTGAGGCTGGCAGAACGGCTGGCTTGCCGGGGACCATCGGACAAGGGGATCCCTGACACCGGTAACAGGCGGCCCGCACCCCGGCCCCGCAGGACCCCCACCTCCAGGCAGGCCTCTGCTCTCCAGGGACGAGGACTCCCCGGGCCGGGACGCGCCCACTGTGAGCACAGGTGGGAGGAGGAGACTCACTGCCTGCCCTGGACTCCTTAGCCTTGCATGGCCGCTCCCCTCTTACTCCGCCTGGGGTCTCGGGGTCCACGTGCCCCTGGGGCTGCACAGGGGACACTGGCTATCCCCAGGAATGCCAGGCCAGAGTCTGGGGTCCAGCGCATGCTGGTCGGCCGCGCCGTCCTCCCCGGGAAAGAGGAGGCATCATGGGGCTCGCGTCTGCGCCCCCTGGCTCGCCTGCCTCTGCCCCGGTCTGTGCCCACTGGATGCAGGCGGTGCCCTGCTTGTGGGAAGAGCCGCAGAGGAGCCTCAGCCCTCCCGGGGACCCTCGTGTCCTCAGGGCAGAGCGATGAAGGGGATCGGGCTGGTGCTTGGCCAGGCCTGCACGGGTGGGGGGCACCCCAGAAACTGGCCGGCCCTATGGGACCCGAACCCACTGTTGGGCTGTGCCCTGCATGCGCCCTGGCGAATCCTCTAGGCAGCTGCTTCCCGAAGTGCAATCCGACCATCAATCCCAGAGGCCCTGGCCACTCACTGGTCCCCTCCGCAGGGTGCGTCCTGGGCCAGTGGTCCTCCTAGGGGACAGCAGCTGCAGCCCGGGGGTCCCCGAATCTCTTTTTCCGGGAAGAGTCTGTTTACTCGTGTGTGTTTCATGACACATGTGCTCTGAGCTCCAGGCTGTAGTGCCGGGACGCCCCGGCCGCTCCCACCGATGGGTCCAGATAGTGTGTGGCTGCCTGGGGACCGAGCTGGCCACACGGAGGCCCGCGAGCTGGGGCCTGTGGTCACTGCCCCCGGTGTGTTCCGTGATTGCTTCTGTGGAGGAGGCGGCTGCAGGGACTTGGGGGGGGTGCGGCCAGGACACCGCGTCTCCCTTGGCTCCCCAGCACAGCGGCTCCCCGTGCCTCCTGGCAGCACCTGCGGGTCGGGTGGGCCGCGGCCTGTCTGTTCTGGGCTCGTCCCCTCAGAACCGGGCTTTGGAGGCTGCGGCAGATGGAACCTGCGAGAAGCCGGGTCCCCTGCCCTCTGGGCTGCTGCGGCAGCTGTTTCGGCCTCTAGACATTGGCGCCTGGTGCCTGCGTAGTTGGTGCCGGGGGGGGGGGGGGGGGGGGCTGGAGATGTGCCCGGGGGGCTCCGTGGGGAGCACGGCCGAGGGGTGGCACCTGGCGAGGAGCCTGAGCCGCTTCCCTCACGTCTATTATTAGGCCCAGGCGCCCAGTGACCGAGGCCGTGGAGGGGACGGGCCCACAGACCCCCCTCACAGGCAGTCCAAGCACATACACAAGCCGCTGCGAGGTAGCCGCACCCAAAATTTGTTTTTAATTTGCAAAAGCATCAAACGCTTTGTCACGGGAAAACTCGGAACGGCCCCACATTTACTTCTGCTTTTCATTGCTTTTCATTGTGAACACGGCATGTCTGTGGCGGGTGGGATCCGGCTGCGTGGCTCAGCGCTTTGGGCCTCTGGAGGCCTTATCTGTTTCTTTTTTTTTAAGATTTTATTTATTTATTTATTCATGAGAGACACACAGAGAGGCAGAGACCCAGGCGGAGGGAGGAGCAGGCTCCATGCAGGGAGCCCGACGCAGGACTCAATCCCGGGACCCGGAGTCACAGGCTGAGCTGGCAGACGCTCACCTCGGAGCCCCCGGGTACCCTTGGAGGCCTCGTGCTGCGCGGGGATCCCCGAAGCCCCCCGTAAAGCCCAGCTTTGTAGCTCATTCCTGAGGGGCCCCATGCCTCCAAGCTCCGGTCCAAGCGCCCGAAGCCCTGCCGGCCTGGGCAGATTGTTAGAATATTTGCCCGTCAGCACCCTCTCAGGGAGGAATGCTAGATGCTGCCACCATGTCAAGGGGCCCCAAGGGGAAGGGCCCTGCCAAGCTGTCACTCCTGCCGCGGCCGACCCTGAGATAAGCTAAGGCGAGGGCTCGCAGACGCCGGGCCCCGCGCGACCGTGCGGGCTGGGCTGCGGGCTGTGGATGGCAATGAGCTGCCGGGGGCCCCCCGCCCGTGTGAACGCCTGAGGCCGTGGCTTCCACGACTCATCGTCCTCGCGCAGCTGCCCCAGGATGTCGGGAGCCCCCCAGGAGGGTTTGGAGCCCCGGGGGCCGCCGCCGGCCAGCAAGGCCTGCCTGACCACCATGGACACGAAGCTCAACGTGCTGAACGAGAAGGTCGACAAGCTCTTACACTTCCAAGAAGACGTCACGGAGAAACTGCAGTGTGTATGCCAGGGCCTGGGCCACCTGGAGCAAGGTCTACACCGGCTGGAGGCCCGTCAGGTCCCGGGCCCCGCTGGGGCCGCCCGCACCCCCGCAGCCGCCGCGCAGGCCGCCGCGCAGGCCGGGTGGCCCGAGGTCCTGGAGCTGGTGAGGGCCGTGAGACAGGAGGCGGCCCAGCACGGCGCCAGGCTGGAGGCCCTGCTCGGGATGCTGGTGGCCGTGGACAAGGTGGTGGCTGTGGTGGGAGCCGTGTTCCAGAACTCGAAGGTCGTGGACTTCATCATGCAGGGGAGCCTGCCCTGGAGGAAAGGCAGCCTGGCCGACGGCCCCGTGGAGGTTGGTGTCCCCCGCCCTAGCCCGCTGTCCCCCCCCTCCCCCGGGGCTGCAGGGAGAGCTGGCCTGCCGGGGACACCTGGGACAGCCGGGCTGAGACGTGGGGGAGTGCTGTGCCCTCCTGGGCCACCTGCCCCAGCTGCCCGCGGGTTCCCCGGGCAGGTCCCCGGCCGGCCGCTCTTCCCGGGAAGGGAGAGGCAGTGGCCGTGGGGCCCGTGGGCCTTGGGCCGCTTCAGGAGTGGGAGGACACGGGCCACTCGGGAGGGGAGCACGGTGAAGCGTACACATTCCAGGGACTTCTGTTGGCTCCTCTGTCCCTTCACACCTGGAGGAGGAAGCAGCGGGAGCCTGTCGGCCCAGCAGAGCCCCCTCCCCGTCCCCGTCCCCCTCCCATCCCCAACCTTGGGCTGTGTCCCCGAGTGGGCGAGAGGGCAGACGTGCAGCTGCCGGTTGGAAGCTGAGTGTTGACAGTGAGCCCTGGGGACGGGTTGAGGGAGCCGGAGCCCGGGGGTGGACGGTGGCATTCCTGGGGGCGGCTGTTCCCGAGGATTGCACAACCAGGGCTGCTGTTGTGAGAGCGGAGGTGGCGGCCGGGCCACACTCTGTTTGGGAACAGCTAAGAGTCGGCCACTTAGCAACCCTCAGGCCGCCCGGGGCCACTGGGGCCACCCAGGGCCACCCTTCAGACCCCGCGCTCGTCCACCCAGGCGAGGGGGTGGGGCCTGCAGGCGGCTGGCTCCCCGAGGCTCCTGGGAGCGGGGTGCGGGGGCTCCCCCCTACCCGGCCGGGCCTCCCGGGCCTGAAGACCCCCCAGCTCCCTGCGCATCGGGCCGCGGGCCAGGCGACCTGCTGCTTTTCCCCCCATAAGCAAACTTAGCTGTATTTTTATTTACTTATTAAGGCCGCAGAGTGAGGGCGGTGCAGAGGGACAGGGAGGAGCTCGGGCAGGCACGGCGCAGGGCCTGAGACCCAGGCCGAGGCTTCCCCGATGGGGCCCCCAGCACCCCAACAACCTCAGCTTGGCAGAGAAACTTCTGTAACAGGCGCTCAGGTAAAGCGGTCACAGGGCGCCTGGCGGCTCGGCCGGGAAGGGGTGAGCGTTCGCCTCCTGGCCTCCGCTCAGGTCTTGATCTCAGGGTGCTGAGTTTGAGCCCGCGCTGGGCCTCCCTCTGGGCCTGGAGTTCACTTAAACAAGGTGACCTGGGGCTCAGTCAGCTCAGCGTCTGCCCTTGGCCAGGTCGGCCCAGGTCGGCCCAGGTTGTGGTCCCAGGTCCCGGGGTCGAGCCCTGCATCAGGCACCCTGCTCAGCGGGCTCTGCTCCTCCCTTGGCCCCGCCTCCCCTCCCTGCTCCTGCTCTCTCTCCCGCTTCCTCTTTCTCTCACCCAAATAAATAAAATCTTTAAAATACGAACAGACCAACAGAACAACATACACGTGGTATCAGAGAACCAGGTCCCTGCGGCTCCGGCCCCCGGGCCCCGGGCCTGCCATCCTCCCCAGGAGTCGTGGGCGCCAGGTTCCTACAAAGCCTCCCAGAGTCTGTTTATCCATAAGCATCACCTCTTTGGTGGAACTCAATATTATTCATGTTATGCTGGCCTTGATTTTTTTTTTTTTAATTAATGTGTTTTGGGCACTGTTTCGTGTTCTTACATAAGAAAAGCTTCTTCGTTCTTAAGGTCGCACAGCCTGTGGCTGGGGGATGAGTCTTATTTGTTCACCGGCCCCACATCGTGGTTTGTTTATATCATTTCTCACTTTTAGCTGCTATAAATAGCCAGGCGGTGAATGCCTGTAGACGTGCGAGCTTATCTCCCCGATACCCTCCTGGAAGGGGCAAGGCCAAGCCAAAGGGTAGAGTTTGGACATAAGGCCACACTGACCTTCAAAGGAGTTGCTGCAGCCCGGCCTCCCGTCAACGGCTTACGGGAAGACTTGTTGCCTCTCCTTTGCTAACAAAGCATATTATCCCATTTCATCCTTTGCTCGTGTGGTAAATTGAAAACTGAGACCTGATCGCGCATGGGGGGTTTCCTTTAAAATTTTCAAGAATGTTTGCAAAAAGCACAAAAATTTTTACATGAAGATTCTCAAACATTTATAAACACAGAGATCAGTCTCGTGACCCTGTGAACCCATGATGGGGGCCAGCGTTGCTGCATCTGCTCCCCACCTACTTCCCTGTCTCGGCATCATTTTGAAGCCAATCTGAGACAGCGGGTCGCTTCCTCCATAAACGTTAGCATTCATCTAGAAGATAAGGGCTCTTTTAAAAAATGTAATTATCGGGGATCCCTGGGTGGCTCAGTGGTTTGGCGCCTGCCTTTGGCCCAGGGTGCGATCCTGGAGTCCCAGGATCGAGTTCCGCATTGGGCTTCCTGCATGGAGCCTGCTTCTCCCTCTGCCTGTGTCTCTGCCTCTCTCTATGTCTATCATGAATAAATAAATAAATCTTTTTAAAAAATGTAATTATGATGCCATTTTCACAACTAAAAAGTAGACAGTAATTTAACATTACCAAAGTTAGTGTTTGGATTTTCCTAATTGTCTTTATGCTCGTTTCCTCTTACCTATGTTATATGCCTCTTAGTGTTAATTCTTTATCTTTAATTCATAAAAAAATGGAAACACTCCATTATGGAAAATTTTAGACATAACCAGAAGTAGATGGGATGATATACCTCATTGTAGTTTTAATTTGTATTTCTTTTACTAGAAGTTTGAGCATCTTGCACAGATTTAAAACCTGTATTTTTCTGTGAATGCTGCTCATGTCCTTTTCCTGCTTTACCTTTTTTTTTTTTTTAAGATTTTATTTATTCAGGAGAAACACAGAGAGAGAGGCAGAGACACAGGCAAAGGGAGAAACAGGCTCCCTGCCAGGAGCCCGATGGTGGGACTAGATCCCAGGACCCTGGAGTCACGCCCTGGGCCAAAGGCAGATGTTCAACCCTTGAGCCACCCGGGCATCCCTTTTCCTGCTTTTCTACTTAAGTTTTTTTTCCTTATTGATTTGTAAGAGCTCCTTATATATTGTGAAATTAGCTACCAAACACTTTGCAGATATGTAGGCATTCGCGAGTAGGGGGAAATCGTAGAGTACCCGGAGTTCTTACCCCCGTCTTGTCTGTGCTGCTCAGCTGGCATGTGGCTGGCCTCTCCTCTGGCCTCCGTGTGGAGTACACCTGTTGGTAACCATCTACAGCTTTGAGTCTAGGCCTTGGTCAGCTCCTGGTCCGTCCTCCACACCAGGCCTCTACCTCCGGAGGCGGGCTGAGGACGGGTCGGGCGGGTCTCACGGGAGGGTCCGGAGAATGGGTATAGTAGCCCCGGCTATTTAACCCTTTGTTGGTGCTGAAAACAGAGACTTTCTGGAGACCCTCTTCAAGCTTCCTAAGAGGGTGGGGGCATAGTCATGATCGGTGGAATTGAAGCAGATCCTAGCATTGGCTCCTAAATTTGAAAATTGTGCCAGGACTATGGAATTTCAGAAACAAGCCGAAGGGAAAAAAGAGAGAGAGACACAAACCAAGAAACAGACTCTTAACGTTAGAGAACAAATCGGTGGTTATCAGAGGGGTGGGGGTGGGGAAGGGAGAGCACTTGTGATGAGCCCTGGGTGTCGTGTGGAAGAGCTGAATATTGGTTTATTTTTTATTTTTAAAATAAATTGTGTTTGAGAGAGAGAGTGAGAGCAGGAGCATGAGTGGGGGAGAGAGGGAGGGGGAGAAGCAGGGAGCCTGATGTGGGGCCCATCCCAGGACCCCGGGATCGTGAACTGAGCTGAGCCCCCAGGCGCCCCTTGAATCCGTATATTGTACATCTGGAACTAATATCACACTATATGTTAACTCTACTGGAATTAAAATTTTTAAAGATGTCTTTAAAAAAAAAGTCCAAAAGAAAAAAAAAAGAAAGAAAATGGTGCCAAGACTTCGTGAAGGTCCTCCTGGGTTTTCTGCACCCGGTGGTGCTCGTGTTGGTAACGATGAGTTAGATCATTACCGAGACAGCTGCTCCCCTCAAAGGACAGGGTCAGGCCGGCCGAGCTGCTCAGAAGACGCCCTTCCCCTAGGACGCTGTGCAGGGCTCTTCTTCCTCTGAAGAAGATTTGGACAATGCGCGACCGGCTGTGTGTGCAGGTGTGTGTCTGCGTGTGTGTGCGTGTGTGTACGCATGTGTGTGTGTGTGTCTGTATGCATGTGCCTGCATGTGTGTCTGCATCTGCGTGTGTGCCTGCGTGTGTGTATGTGTACATGTGCATTGTCTGCATGTGCATGTGCCTGTATGTGTGTGTGCATGTGCCTGTGTGTGGTATGGCTGTGTGTGTGCCTGCGTGTGTGTGTACATGTGCCTGCATGTGTATGTGTGCCTGCATGTGTGTGTGCCTGTGCCTCTGTGTGTGCGCACACGCGTGCCTGCATGAGCGTGTGCACCTGCGCCTGTGTGTGCCTGCGTGTGCGTGTGCATGTGTGCACATGAGCCTGCATGTGCCTGAATGCGTGTGCCTACGTGTGTGTGCCTGCATGTGTGCGTGTGCGTGCGTGTGTGCGTGTGAACCTGCGTGTGCCTGTGTGTGTGTGTGTGTGCGTGCACGTGTGCCTGCATGCAGGTGTGTGTGTGTGCCTGCGTGTGTGTGCCTGCATGTGTGTGTGCCTGCGTGTGCCTGCATGTGTGCGTGTGTGTGCGTGAGCCTGTGTGTGCCTGAATGCATGTGCCTACGTGTGTGTGCCTGCATGTGTGTGTGCGTGTGTATGCATGAGCCTGCGTGTGCCTACGTGTGTGCCTGCATGTGTGCGTGTGCGTGCGTGTGCGCGTGAACCTGCGTGTGCCTGTGTGTGTGTGTGTGTGCGTGCACGTGTGCCTGCATGTGGGTGTGCGTGCCCGGGGGTGCCTGCATATGTGTGTGCCTCCATGTGCGTGTGCGTGTGCGTGTGTACGTGCGCGTGTGTGTGCCCACAGCGACAGCGGGCGGGGGATGGCTGTGAGCCCAGCAAGGTCTGCCAGGGGACCGTGCCTTCGCATCGCTGCCCGCCGGGGTGAGAGCAGGAGGCGTGGGTGACATGGCTTCCTGTCCCCAGCTCCAGGGGTGGCAGGAGCAAGTGTGCGCAGAGGCCCGGGAGTGGCCCGTGCTGAGTACGGGGATGCGGGGCACACGGCGGCAGCTGCATGGCAGCACGTGGCTGGTGCCGGGCTAGGGGCTCCACGTGTCGAACCCCCAGGGACGGACCTGCCGCCTTGGGTCCCACGGGCCCGGCAGGCGGTGGCTGGAGGCCCAGGCCCGTGAGGGGAGCTGCCCCGGGACCCCCACCGCGTGGGCCTACCGGTGCCGGGTCATCTGGTTTTCTTGAGGTGACTCTGGGAACCAGGGTTGTACCCAGCAGCATTAAGGCATAATTTGCACACGGTAAGCAGCCCGTTCGCACACTCGGTCCGTCCGTTTTAGGTACACGGCTCCGCACGTGGTTATACCCCATCAGCACCCACACAGTCCAAACACGGAGCGATCCTGAGCCCCCTGCAGGAACTTAGACTCTTAATGTAGGGGCGCCCGGGGGGCTCGGAGGTGAGCGTCTGCCTCTGGCCCAGGGCGTGACCCCGGGTCCCGGGATCGAATCCCCATGGAGCTCCCTGCAGGGAGCCTGCTTCTCCTCTGCCTGGGTCTCTGCCTCTCTCTGTGTCTCTCATGAATAAATAAATAAAATCTTTTAAAAAAACTTAATTTAAAAGCCTTCTAGCGGGGCGATGCAAGGCTGTCGGTGGGCAGCTGCCTTTGGCTTGGGTTGTGGGATCGAGCCCCACGTCGGGCTCCGGGTGCAGGGGCAGCCTGCTTCTCCCTCTCTCTGCTGCTCCCTGTGCTTGTGCGCTCTCTCTCTCTCTCTCTCAAGGAAATAAATAAAACCTTCAAACAAACTCTCCTAGATTCAAAGTGTTAATAACAAATCAAAAAATGTAAAACGCTGTGCAGGCCAGACACAATGTGTCTGCAGCTCCTTTTGGCTCCGCATCGGGGCCTCTGTGCCAGGGCAAGGGCCTTCAGCGGCAGGTGCCTGCGGCCAGGGCCTCAGGGCTGGGACAGACCTGCCACGGTGATAAGGACCAGGTGGAGTCAAAGTCTGGAAACCTCTAGAAGCACCAGAGGGCCCAGCAAGGGGTCAGGTCATGTAGGAATGGCCAGGCTTAGGGATCCTGGGTGCTCCCGCCGGTCAGGAGTGGGAGCACTGGCCCGGATGGACCCCTGCGTCAAAACCAGAGCCTCCCGGGCCCCTGGCACCTGCACATACAGCTGCCCACACAGTCCTGCCACAGGCGAACCCTGGCTCAGGCGGGATGTGATCCCAGAGCTACGGGGCACTTGGTGCGGGGCACACGCTTGTCAGGATTCCATGATTCACTCCCCCAGGCCCCTCCCTGACTCAGCAAGGCAGGTAATATTATCCTCCCTGTTTCACAGATGGGGAAGGGGAGACATGCAGAAGTCACGGATCGTGGCCGAGGGGTCAAGGTGGGGTCTGAACCCCGCAGGTCTGGCCAAGGGTTGGAGAGGCAGCCTGGGATGCGCCCCCTCCCTGGCTGGCGCTGAGCTGACCGTGGCACTCCCCCGCCCCCTGGCCGCCCCTTTACCCCCAAACAAGGGCTCATCTGACGTCAGGGGCCACGTCAAGCCAAGTCTGTAAAGGCCGTGACTCACCGACCTGAATTGTCACCGTAAGACTGGATTTATTCTGCCTCCTATTTATTCTGCCTCCTATGAATTTATTGGCCTAAGTTCCTGGAGGCCCGCTCTGTCGAGGAGCCCCGTCGGGTCTGCCCCGTTGTGGGATGTGACGACACATTATAAAGGACTTGGCGGCCTTGGGGAGGGGTCTTTATCGCTAGAACAATAGTAGCAATATCTCCTCTCGAGTATTCCTGCGAGACCACGTGAGCCACCTGAGTCCTATCCGAGGCCCGCGGTGGGTGCTCAGTAAACATGTCGGTGGCCGCATGAGTGATGATGACGGTGATGACGTTGCTCTTTCAGAACAAAGATCGAGTAGAAGAGAAAGGAGCCAAACCAAAGCATGCGCTGAGCACCAGAGCCGTGCAGGCCGAGATCAGGGGGCCCTGGGAAGGTGAGTGGCCCCACGGCTGTGATCATGTCCGTCTCACAATAAAAATGCCAACGCCGCCGCCGACAGTGTGGTCACTAGCAAACCACTGAGGCTCCTTTATCTTTTTCATGTTTTAACCCTTCGTGTGTGTCTCACTGTATTTCTATTTTTTTTATTTATTTATTTATTTATTTATTTATTTATTTATTTATTTATTTTTGTATTTCTATTTTAAAGTCACTCAGACGAGCTCCCTTCCGTGTAAGCTGTCCCACCCGCCTGACCCTCGGGCCTATTTCACTTTGCTTTAAATGTTCCTGCATCGCTTGTGTTCAGTTTCATCCTCTTTCACAATTTGGTGTAGTATTGACACGGTTCTAGAGTTAAATCCACAAAATAAGGAATATATTAAGAGAAGCCCAGCTTCTATCCTCGTTCCTCCTTTATGTATGGAACCGCTCACAACATTTTTTGTCTTCTCTGTGTGTTTAGACCACGTTCCACGTGGTTCTGCACACGCACCTGCACACGCGCACATGTGTCCTCCCTTCTTAGGGAGACAGAAGCACAGCACGGTCCCGTCACCCACGGCGCGTCCTGAGATCGGCCTGTAGCACATCTGGACATAGTCGCATCTGTTTACGGCCGTGCAGCGGCCCATGTGATAGGCCGTGGTTTGGCCACGTGGCCTCCTGCTGAGGGTCACTTGGGTTGTTACAGATACGCCGGCTGCGTGGCCTTTGCACGTCCCCGCAGTAGCTTCGGGACAGGGCCTCGGCCTGGGATGCGATTTCATGGGCCTGTCTTCCTGCAGAGAGCCGGAGGGCGGCCCCGCGAGAGGGCCCAGCAGCAAGGCCAGCGACCGTCAGCGCCTCGGGGCCAGGAGCGGACGTGTCCACGCAGGCGGAGGCCCTGCGGCGGCAGGAAGAAGCGGTTCCTGGCCCGGGCCCCGAGCCCCCCGGCCTCCTGCCACTGCCTGAGAGCCCGGGCACTGGCCGGGGATGGTCTGCAGCATCCCCCAGGCTCGGGGAGGCCCCCCGCACAGACCAGGGAGCAGCATTCGGAGGGCCTGACCCGCCGCCAGGGCTGCCCAGCCCGGCCCCGGCCACGCAGGCCACCGGAGAGCCGCCTCCCAGGTAGGGGGCACGGGTCCTCGCTGCGTGGAGCCCAGAGGGAGGTCGGCGGGGGCGGGGGGGGGGGCTGTGGGCAGCTGAGAGTGCTGCTCCCGCCCGGCGCCCGTTAGATTTACCCAAAGGAAATTTTAAAATCCCAACATCTGAAAGTCTGACCTATTCAGTGTAGAGCGAGGCGCAGGTCTCCCTCCCCCTTTGCGGTCTCCCAAGCTCCTGGGGGGGATCCTGGGGGGATCGGCGGGGAGCTCTCGGGACAGCCAGGCGCACAGAGGCCCTGCCCAGGCGCCCCAGACCACGCCAGAGTGCTTCCCAGAGTGTGGGAAGCAGGGGAGAGGCAGAGATGCCCAGGGCCACACAGCAGGGGGTTCACAAAGCTGAAAGCCGAATCCGGGACTCAGATCCGGAATCTGCTCCTACCCACTGCACCATCCTGCCTCCACCAATCAGCGTTTAATTAAGCCCCAGAGGGGATCCCTGGGTGCCTCAGCCATTTAGCGCCTGCCTTTGGCTCAGGGTGTGATCCTGGAGTCTCAGGATCGAGTCCCGCGTCGGGCTCCCTGCATGGAGCCTGCTTCTCCCTCTGCCTCTCTCTCTCTCTATCATGAATAAGTAAATAAGTAAATCTTTAAAAATAATAAAATAAAATAATTAAGCCCCAGATACCGAGGTGGGAGACAGGGACGGGGATTCAGAGGGAGGGGGTAGAGGCTGAGTCGGTCCAGGGGGGCTTTGGGGACGATTACACTGGGGCCTGGAGGTGGGGTCGTACCCTCAGGTCCAGCCCTTGGCCCCCCGCAGGCCCCGTGATGACGGCCAGGCCCCCCCAGCCCCGTGCAACTGTACATCCCAGGCCCCTGGATGTGCTGCTTCCCCCTCTGGAGGGGGCCTGCGGCTCTCCTGCCCCTGCCCTGGGTTGTCCTTACTTGTAACACAGCCCGTCCCTTCCCGAGACCGGGCGGGGGGGAGGGGCTGCTGACCCGCAGAGGAGCCCAGGCCGGCTGTCTGCTTCTGTTCTAGAAGGAAGTGAGTGTCTGTGGGGCCTCAGCCAGCTCAGGGGAGGGGCTCCCGGCAGGCATCCCTCGATCCTGGCCAGGGCTGTAACTAGGGAACCTAGGGGTGTGGGTGGACGTGGTGGGGGCCCCAGAGGATGCTGCGCGAGGGGCAAGGTCTCCCTTCAGCCCTGAGCTGGATGCATAGGCACCTGCGTCAGCCTGGACGTGAGAGAGCACCAGCGGCCCTTCCTCGGGGTGGAGGGGGGTTGCCAGGCCTGAGCCCCCTCCCGCCCCCCCCACCCCCCACCCCCACCCCCACCCCCCCGGGCTGGGCGGATGTGGTGCTCTAACCCCTTGGCAGTGCTCTAACCCCGCCATGCGGCCTCGGGGCCTGGGGTACCCGGCAGCATCTGGGCCCTCGCTCGGCCTGTGAGCGCGAAGCCCGAGGGGCAGCAGCGACCTTGGCCACCTGAGCCCCCGCGCCCCTCCAGCCCCGGCCTTCCTGCCGCCTCCCACGTCCCTCAGCCAGACGCCTGACCCCGTGGTCCCCGCCACTGGGGCTGCTCCTGTCCTGCCAAGGCCGGCAGAGGGCAGGTTCCCGGGCAGGGGCGGCTGGTGCCGGCGCAGCTCCCACGGGGCCCGTGGGCTCGGACGGGCCCTTCTTGCCACGGAGGAGCCTCACTTCTTTCCCGCGTGGTTCAAAACCACCTCACATAACCTTACCCACGCAACCATGTTTAAGTGTCCGGTTCGGAAGTCTTAAGTATATTCAGGTCGTTGTTGTGATCTCCAGAGCATTTTTTTTCTTTTTAAAAACTTAAAGAAAGATTTTAGTACGTATTTGAGGGAGACACAGAGAGCGCAAGGGGGGAAGGAGAAGCAGGTTCCCCCGGAGCCGGGAGCCCGGTATGGGGAATGAGGACCGAGGACTCTGTGAGCCTGATTTTTTAACAAGATTTTGCTTGTTTGAGACAGAGAGAGAGAGAGAGAGAGGGAGAGAGCGGAGGAGGGACAGAGGGAGAGTATTTGAAGCCGATTCCATCCCACGACCCTGGGATGTGACCCGAGATGTGACCTGAGCTGACACCAAGAGGCAGATGTTTGACCCACCGAGCCACCCAGGCGGCCCGCAGTTGCCTGGTTTTAATAAAATATGTGGCACCTGGGGTTCCAGGGGGATATTTGACTTGGTTCACCTTTATTCACTTAACTGAGAGGAAGACCGAGGCCTACGGGAGGGAGGGGGGCGCCCAGTGTGCTGCCTCCGGGCTCGGGCCTCCTGGGCAGAAGAGGTTTCAGGGACTCGGGAGGGTTTGGTGCCTCCAGGCGTCCCTCCAGGTTACTTCGGGCCTCCAGGTCCCCGAGGGCAGCCGGGACCCCGTCCGGGGCCAGCCTTTCCCTGGGGCCTGGGTCACGGGTGGGCTTTGCCGGGTCTAAGCACAATGTACGTTACTCCACCACTACCCACGGAGCCCTCGTCCGGGTGAGGAACTGAGGCCAGTGGGCCCATGATCGCGGGGGCCGGCGGGTGCTTGACCGGGTCCCGGCGACTGCAAGTCCCTGCTCTCAAGGCCGCGGGTTCCCCTGCCCCAGGCTCGCCATCCACGTGCAGGAGACGGACACACCCGGGGAGCTGCTTGTGACGCGCGCTGCCGGCCTCAGCCCCGCACCCCCCGTGGAGGCCCCGGCTGCGGCCCTTCAGGGGGAGCAGGACCCACCTGGGTCCCCCCTGCGGGCCCCCACCACCAAGTCAGCAGGCCAGACCCCGAGAGGAGCTGGCGGGAGGCCCCCACCGCGGGAGCGCAGCGACGCCAAGGGGGAGCAGGCGCCCGGGGCCGAGGCCGCCGGGGGGCCGAGTGGGGCCAGCGGGGCCAGAGGAGGCGACGCGGAGGCCCCAGACGGGCCGCAGGACCAGGGCTCGGCAGCGGGACAGCCCGAGCCCGGGGAGGACTGCGCAGCCGGGGACCTGGGCAGCAGAGCAGGACGGGGGCCCCCTGGGGCCGAGGCTGGCACCGTGGTTCTGGGTAAGTGAACCCGCGCTGTGCGCCCCAGGTCAGCGGGCTGGGGGGGGGCTGCTCCCCGGGGGCCTTCCCGCAGCTTCCAGGGACCGAGGACACGGGTCTGGGGGAGTCCCCGACCTGGAGCCACCCGCCAGGCCTCTGGAGGTGGAGAGCGAGGCCCCGAGATGCCACGGGCTGAGCTGGAGTGACACGCGGACCAAGGGGGAAGCCCTGGGGCTCGACGGGTGGATGCTCTCCGCCACCCGTGTCGCTCCGGGTGCAGCCAGGGAAGGCCCCGTTAGAAGGAGCACCAAGTGCCGGGCGGGGTGTTGGCCGCGCCATGAGCCGCGCAAACGCCGTCCATCCCTCCAGCGCCGGGGGTCGCCTCCCTCCGGTCTGAGCCCCCTTCCCACGTGCGGCGAAATTCCACCTTTGCTGGAATTTCGGGAAGTCCCCGAGCAAGGGCTGTGCGTTCTGCAGGTGACCTGGGCCCCTGCCCCTCCTGGGCTCTGCGGTGGCCCCGTCCTGGTGGCATCTCCCGCTGCTCCCTCGCCGCCTGTGACTGGTTCCAATGTGGACCAAGACCAACCTCGATTCCTGAAACCAGCCTGAGACTCCGGGGTCTCTTCTGGGGCCTGGGGCAGTGATGAAGCCGCCATGAACTGAGGGTGGCCTGTGGCCCGAGCCGGGGGCTTTGTGCCGGCCTTGCCCCTCACAGGCTTGGGGGGCAGCAGGAATGGAAACAGGAGAGGCTAAGGAACCCGCCCAGGGCTGCGGAGGCAGTGTGGACACGGCTAGATCCGACCCGGGCCGTCTGGCTCCAGAAGCCTGCGTGCAAACCTCGTGGCTCGGCAGCCACTCGGGACAGAAGGCACCGAGGGGGCAGAAAAACAAACTTCAAGCCCAACTCTAGATTTGGAATCTTTGAGACACACTCACAATCCTGGAGACACACTGACCTTTCCAGGCTCCCAGAAAAACAGCAGTGGCAGCAGCCCAGACGTGTCACCCTTGGGGCCCGGGGCCCAGGTCCGCCCTCGCAGACACGAGAAAAGAACGAGCCATATTCTCTCAGGGCAAATTCAAACTTCAACTTTGGGGAGCAACAAGCTGCTCTTCTTAAGATGAACTTAGAGAAAATAGCAGTGTTTTCACGGCACCTGCTGGTGGAGCGCCGAGTGACCATGACAAGCCCAGAAAAACCCAACCCAAGCCACCGACTTCCCGCCAGTCTCCCAGGCCCTAATACATAGAGCAGTTTCGGTCGTTGTGGCTGCTTTATTACTTTACTTTGTCTTGTGCACCATTTCTAGGCTCACACACCTCTGGACAGCAAGATTTTTCCAAAAAACTTAGACTAATTTTATCTTTCCAAGTGCTGGTGTCCTGCCCCCTCCAGGCCAGCGTCCCCAAGCTGACCCTCTAGGGCTACCTAGCGGGCTGCTCACCCCGTCAGGACGTAGAGGGTGCAAAGCAGAGCAGGGGGGGGAGGGCACTCGATCCTCCATCCGTCGCCCTGCACCCAGCCCTGGTGAGGTCGCAGCCCTGCCCCTACCTGCAAACAGAGTCCCATCATGAAGTTCTGCTTGATGGCCCTTCTCGAGCGAGCCTCGTGTTTCCTGCGGGCTGCACGGATCCACCTGGGTCCCCTCTCAACTTCAGGGAACAGACTGGGTATAATTGTCCATCTTGCCAAGAGCACCATTGGAGGTGATGGGACACGTAGGTTTGTCCGTCTGTCACTGCCTCGCTGTGGCTGTTGGGCCAGGGACCTCACCTCTCCGAATTCAGCTTGCCCCCCTGCCGCGTGGGTGACTCCCGTGAGGTGACCCTTGGGGAGGACCAAGTGGGTGGCTGAGAGGGGCGGACTGTGCTCAGGGGGCTCACAGGCTATTGTCTCCGAACAGATGACAGTCCAGCCCCACCAGCCCCTTTCGAACACCGGGTGGTGAGCGTCAAGGAGACGTCGACGGCGGCAGGTTACACAGTGTGCCAGCATGACGTCCTGGGAGGGTAGGTGGGCTTCCGCCTCGATGAGAGGCAGGGGCGGGGGCGGGGGGGCAGAGACCCCTGGAGACCTGACCTGGAAGCTCTCAGGAAGGGGTCGATCAGGAGCCGAGGCCAGGAGTGGGACACACGGCACGGCGTGCAGGTGACAGGATAGTCCACAGAGAGTGGGTGAGTGCAGGAGGCCCACACAGTGTGGGCATGGGACCGTGCCCTGGAGGTGATAGGGCCATCTGGGTGGTGTGGAGTGAGGGGGACAGCCCCTGGGGTGCAGGATAGACCACTTATGATAGGGTGAAGAAGGTCCTCTCTAGGTTTCAGGATAACCCGTGTGGTGTGGGTGATGACTATAGCACCTCCAGGGTGCAGGGTACTCTCCACGGTGTTTAGGAACCAAGGGCAGGACCAGGAAGCCCAGGGTGCAGGACGGCCCACCATGTATGGAGGGGGCCTGTGGGGCTCTCAGCCTGCCGTACCATCGTGTCTCTGCAGGGGCCGATTTGGCCAGGTGCACAGGTGCACGGAGAAGTCCACAGGCCTCTCGCTGGCAGCCAAGATCATCAAAGTGAAGAGTGCCAAGGACCGGGTGAGGCATCTGCCCTGGGCCAGCCGGGATCTCAGGCCAAGTTCAGGGCTCCTGTACTTGCCTCCTGGCCTCAAGCTACCCCAGGCCCCTGCATGCTGCTCAGGAACCCTGCCAGCTTCCCTGCCTCTTTTCCATGACTCCCACACTCTGGGCAGCAGGGTCCCTCTGGACCTCCAGCCTTCCTTCTTTGGGCCTGAGGTTCCCTATCTGTAGGAGGGTGGGTTGACCTACGGTCCCTTCTGTTGTGAGAACTTGGTTTGGGTGGTGAGTTGGAGACTGAAGTGAGAGCAAGAAAGGAGGATGTGGGCATGCACGTGTCTTGGGGGGCACGGCTGGCTCATCTTCCTGACCCATTTCTTGGAAACTCCTCTCCTGTCTGACTCCGCAAGGAGGACGTGAAGAATGAGGTCAACATCATGAACCAGCTCAGCCATGTGAACCTGATCCAGCTCTATGATGCCTTTGAGAGCAAGAACAGCTTTACCCTCGTCATGGAGTAGTGAGTGTCTTGGGAGGTGGAGCGGTGACTTGTCTGCGGGCCAGGACTTAGGGCCGGGGCCTGGGCCTGTGGTTCTAGGCAACACTCTCCCTTTCCCTTCCCCTCTCTGTGACATCTAGGAAATGTCATCACCTCCAGTATGGAGCATGGAGGACAAAGCCATTTGTCATAAACCAGCAGTGGACCTGACTGACCTATACATGTGTGTCAGTTTGGCCTACACAATTTCTAATGATTTTGGTTTAGGTGTTAAGAATTGGAAATTGGGAGATTTCCACACTGAAACCCAGATATCTTACTTTAAAAAAAAATGTGAAAGATCTAGTAATGCTGGAGCTGCATTTCCAGCTGGAAATGGTGCTGGAGCTCCTACTGGCTGAATTTGTAGACCAGGCAACCAGTCTCCCATTTGCCACAGTCCCCACCATTCCCAACTACCCCGAAGCTGAGGTCGGGGGCCCAGAGGCTATTTATTTATTTATTTATTTATTTATTTATTTATTTATTTTTGTGCTTGTGTTGCTATTTTCCTTCTGGTAAGATTTGTCCTGTCGTGTCGCAACCAAGACTGGAAAAACAAGAGATAGATGAAGGGCTGTATTTCACAAAAACGTTTGTCTCACATCTGGTCTTATTTCCCCATTTTGAATTCTTGCCATGTAGGTGCTAATTGGCCCCTGTAGGCAAATGAGTTTATAATCTTGGCCCAGAGTATCCAGAGTGAGCCTGGATTATCAACACTGAAAACAATCCCCAGTCGTCCCTTTGGCCCATCGATTCCTTTTTACCACCTGCACTCTGAGCTGAGCTGAGAACAGACCAGAACAAAGATCGCCATAAGACCTGGAGGGCAGTGGCACCCTCAGGTTTCCTGGGTTGGCCTCCCTAGACTCTTGGTGATAAGAGTGGACAAGTCCTCCGAGAGCCTCATTTAGGTCAGTGCCTGCCTCTCTTTGCCCTGGCAGCGTGGACGGGGGTGAACTCTTTGACCGGATCACAGAGGAGAAATACCAGCTGACCGAACTGGATGTGATCTTGTTCACCAAGCAGATCTGTGAGGGTGTGCATTACCTCCATCAACACTACATCCTGCACCTGGACCTCAAGGTCAGGCTCCACCTGGGCACGCGGTGGGTTGGCCCCCAGGGCTCCTGAGAGTCTGCTACTCTCTTACCTTAAGAGCTCTATCAACAGACGATCTTGGCTTCCATTCCTGGCTCTCTGCCATCTCCTAGTTCCGGAGTAAATGAGTCATGCTGGCTCTCTGAGCCTCAGTTCTCTCATCTGTAAAATGTGGATAATTGTACCTCTTTCAGTGTTATTTGAAGATTAAATGATACAATGGCCTTCTTTTCTTTAAAAATATCTTGAGCGAGAGAGAGAAACCAAGAAACAGATGCTTTAATTATGGAGAATGAACTGATGGTTACCAGAGGGGAGGGGAGGTGGGGGGGGGTGCGGTGAGGTAAATAGATGATAGGAATTAAGGAGGGCACTTGTATGAGCGCTGGGTATTGTATGTAAGTGCTGAATCACTAAATCGTATACTTGAAACTAATATTACACTGTATGTTAGCTAGCTAGAATTTAAATAAAAAATTTTAAGATTCATTTAAAAAATTAAAATAGAAACATAACAAATATAGACATAGACAAATATAAATATATAAAGTACAGAGTGAAAGTTCTTCCCATCCAGTCTCCATGCTAAGAGGTCTTCTCTATTAGCAGTTTGGCATGATACACACACAGGTGCTCATGCTACACATCTTGTTTTTAAACTTACCTTTTTTTAGTTAACAGTACATCGTGGACATCTTTTCTCATTCTCTTTAAGGGCCATGTGATATTGCACTGAATGAATGCATTACACTCTCTTTTGTCTACCAGGATGGTCTTAGGAGTGCCATGTGCTGGGTGCAGTGCCTGGCTGGTAGTCAGGACTTGGTACATGGTGCCTGTTTTTGTGGTTTCCCACTCTGCTGGGCCAACAGGAAGGTGTTTCTCTATAACACCTTCCAGGAATTTCAGTGGCTTCCCACAGGAGGTGTGCAGTAGGTTGGACAGACCTGTGTGGGTGTCCATCACTTCTTCTGAGCATCTTTTCTGATTGACTTCAGACTGTAAGGTTGGAGTACTGGGAAAAATGATGGAGATGGTAGGGAATTGGCCTCAGGCTTCCTAGATCACTAGAACTGATTCCAGAGCTTCTGGACAAGCTGCTCTGTGAGCTTGGCTGTTAGGGAAAACTCAGGCTTCTGCTCTGTGGTCCTGGGTCAAAGACCAGCCTTTGGGGCAATCCTTGTGTCTCTGGAGCAGGAGATAATCATTAATTACTAAGGCCCATTTCCCAGCCAGGAACAGGGCATGTGGTGGTTTAGTCCTTTTCTGGCCATGAGATCTTGGGTAAATTCCTTGATCTTACTGATTGATCTTGCATAAGCTCATCAATTGCAAAATGGGGAATCAGCAACTACCTCTTAGAGGTGTTATATGATTTAAACATGGAGAAAGAGCCCCAGAGCTACTGTTTAATACAATAACCACAAGCCCACATGTGGCTATTAAACACCTGCAATGTGGCTAGTGTGACTGAGGAACTGAATTTTAAATCTTATTAATTTTAATTTATTTAAATTTAAAAACTGACACTCTGGCTATTAGCATACTTTTAAGTATATTTGGAATGACTTCAATATGTGAATTTACTTTTCAACTATAAATTTCATGAAATCTAAATACATCTAAAATATTTCTGATGAAAATTTAGTATCTGAGTTGAGATGTGTTGTAAATATAAAATACATGCTAGATTTCTAAGTCTTAATATAAAAAAGAATGGAAAATATCTCAATGTTTTTCATATTGATAACCTATTGAAATGATAAAATATTGGGCATATTGGGTTACATGAAATATATTATGGAGTTAAGTTTTAGAAAATACTTTAAGATGAATGAAAATGAGAACACAATATACTAGAACTTATGGGATGCATTTAACCCAGGAGGAAATTTGTTGCAAACCCCAGTATTAAGAAGAAATATCTCGAATCAGTAATCTAAGATCCCACAAAGAAGAGCAAGTTAAACTCAAAGCAGCAGAAGAAAGGAAATAATAAAGAGTAGAGCAAAAATAAATGAAACAGAGAATAAACAATAGAGAAAATCAGTGAAACCAAAACTTGATTGGTTGGAAAGATCAATAATCTTTGTGATTATTCTCAATAAGATATGAGCAAACTGAATACAACAACATGTAAAAAGGATTATACATATAACAAAGTAGGATTTATCCTAAGAATGCAAGGTTGGCTTAACATATGAAAATCAATCAATGTAATATGCCATATCAATAGAATATAGAACAAAATCACATGATCATTTCAATAGATGCAGAAAAAAGACTTGACGATGTCAGACAACTTTTCATGATGAAAACAGTAAACAAAGTAAGTGCAAAAGAAACTTCTTCAACTTGATAAAGGCCATGTATGGAAAACCCACAGCTAACATTATACATAATGGCAAAAAGTTGAGTCCTCTCTCCTTAAGATCAGGGACAAAACAAGGATGCCTGCTCTTGCCGCTGCTATTAAACACTGTACTTGATGTTCTAATCAGGACAGTTAGGCAAGAAAAGAAGTAAAAGGCATACAGATTGGAAAGGCAGAAGTAAAACTCCATTCTCAGATGACATGATCTTGCATGTAGAAAATGTTGAGGAGTTGGAGGGAAAATTATTAGAACAAATAAGTGAGTTCAGCAAGGTTAAAGGATATAAGACAAATGTGTATCACTTGTAGTTCTATACCTAGTAATTAATAATCTGTAAATAAAATTAAGAAGAGTCCATTTACAATAGAAGAGTCCTCCCTCTTGGTTTCCTTTTCCATGGTTTCAGTAACTTGTGGTTGGCCACAGTTCAGAAACAGATGATCTGCCTTCTGATGTACGGTTAGAAGGTCAGTAGTAGCCTAACACTAAAGCACAATTCCTACATTATTCACCTCACTCCGCATCACTGGGCATTTTGTCATATCCTGTCATCCCAAGTAGAAGCCTAAACATAGTAGAATAAAATATTTTCAGAGAGAGGCCACATTCCCATAATTTTTATTATAGTATATTTTATTTTTTATATAAATTTATTTTTTATTGGTGTTCAATTTGAACATATATTGCCAACATATAGAATAACACCCAGTGCTCATCCCATCAAGTGCCCCCCTCAGTGCCCATCACCCAGTCACCTCCACCCCCTGCCCACCTCCCCTTCCACCCACCCACCCCCAGTTCGTTTCCCAGAGTTAGGAGTCTCTCATGTTCTGTCTCCCTTTCTGATATTTCCCACTCATTTTTCCTCCTTTCCCCTTTATTCCCTTTCACTATTTTTTTATATTCCCCAAATGAATGAGACCATATAATGTTTGTCCTCCGATTGACTTACTTCACTCAGCATAATACCCTCCAGTTCCATCCACGTTGAAGCAAATGGTGGGTATTCGTCATTTCTAATGGCTGAGGAATATTCCATTGTATACAAAAACCACATCTTCTTTATCCATCATCTTTCAATGGACACTGAGGCTCCTTCCACAGTTTGGCTATTGTGGACATTGCTGTATATATATTTTATAATTGTTTTGTTATTAGTTGTTAATCTCTTACTGTGCCTAATTTATAAGTTATTTATAAGTTAATCATAGGAATGTATATATAGGAAGAAACATAGCATATATAAGGTTTGGTACTATCTGTGGTTTCAGGCATCTACTAGGGGTCTTGGAATGTATCTCCCATGAATAGGGGGGTGCTACTGAAATATCAAAAAGAATAAAATATGCAGGAATAAATTTAACAGATGAAGTGCAAGACTTATGTTCTTAAAGCCACAGAACATTATTAAAAGAATCTAAAGAAGACCTATAAATGGAAGCATAGCCCATGGTCAGGGATTGGAAGACTTAATTTTGTTAAGATGGCAATAATCGATCTACAGATTGAACACAATCTCCATCAATATTGCAGCTAGTTTCTTTACAGAAATTAATGCATTGATCCTAAAATCCAGATGGAAATTTAGGGGATGCAGAATAGCAAAAACGATCTTGAAAAAGAAGAGCAGGGCAGCCGTAGTGGCTTAGTGGTTTAGCGTCACCTTCAGCCCAGGGCGTGATCCTGGAGGCCTGGAATCGAGTCCCATGTTGGACTTCCCGCATGAAGCCTGCTTCTCTCCCTGCTTCTCTCTTTCTCTCTGTGTCTCTCATGAATAAATAAATTTTAAAAAAAGAAAGAAAGAAAAAGAAGAGCAAAGCTGAAGGACACACATTTCCCAATTTCAAAATTTACAACTAAGCTACAGAAATCAAAACAATGAGTTATGTGTATGAGGATGAATAGATAGCTCGATGGCATACAGTTGAAAGTCCAAAACCAAACCCTTATATTTGTAGGATGTTGATTTTTTGATAACTGTGCCACAACAATTCAATGAAGAGAGAATAATCTTTTCAATGGACACCAAGCTTGATACCCACATGCAAAAGCATATACTCATACTATAACCAAAAATTAACTCGAAATGGAGTGTAGACTTAAATGTAAGATCTAAAATTATAAAATTCTTAGAAGAAAACATAGGAGTAAATCTTTGTGACCTTGGATTACTAGGCAATGATTTCTTGGGCATGACTCAAAGCAAAAGCTAGAAAAGAAAAATAGATAAATTAGACTTTATCAAAATTAAAAACCTTTAGGCTTCAAAGGATATCATTGTGAAAATGAAATGATAGCCCATAGGATGGGAGAAATATTTCCAAACAATATATCTGATAAGGGACTTATATCTATAATATGTAAAGAAATCTTACAACTCAAAAATTGAAAGACAAATTTTTGAATAGGTGAAGGATTTGAAAAGACATTTATCCAATAAATCCATATACATATCCATATACATATCCATATACAAATGGACAATAAGCATATGAAAAGATTAGCAACATCATTAGTCATTGGAGAAATGCAAATAAAAACTGCAGTGAGATACTATTTCACACACATTAGACAAAGTTAAAATAAATAAAAATGACGGACACCCGAGGGGCTCAGCAGTTGAGCATCTGCCTTTGGCTCAGGGTGTGACCCCAGGGTCCTAGGATTGAGTCCAGCATTGGGCTCCCCGGAGGGAGCCTGCTTCTTCCTCTGCCTGTGTCTCTGCCTCTCTCTCTGTGTCTCTCATGAATAAATAAAATCTTCAAAAAATAAAACTGGAACTCATACATTGCTGATGGGATTGTAAAATTGAGCACCCACTTTATTTTTTTAACCTTTTTTTTAAAGATTTTTATTTATTTATTCATGAGAGACACAGAGAGGGGCAGAGACACAGGCAGAGGGAGAAACAGGCTCCATGCAGGGAGCCTGACGTGGGACTGGATCCCGGGTCGCCAGGATCACACCCTGGGCTGAAGGTGGCGCTAAACTGCTGAGCCACCTGGGCTGCCCGAGCAGCCACTTTAGAAAACAGTTTGGCAGATCCTAAGATTTTTTTTTTAAGATTATTTATTTATTCATTATAGACAGAGATAGAGAGGCAGAGACACAGGCAGAGGGAGAAGCAGGCTCCATGCAGGGAGGATTCAATCCCGGGACTCCAGGATGGCCCCCCAGGCCAAAGAGAGGCGCTTAACCGCTGAGCCACCCAGGGATCCCCAGATCCTAAAATGTTAAATGCAGACTTACCACATGACCCAGTGATTTTACCTCTAAGTATGTACTCAAGAGAATTGAAAACATAAGTCAACACTAAAATTTGTACGTAAGTGTTCTTAGCAGCATTGTGCATAATAGCTCCAAAGTGAAAACAACCTGAATATTCACTAACAGATGAATAGGTGCACAAAGATGGTATATCCATACAATGGAATAATTTTCAGCTGTGAAAAGGAATGAGGGAGGTACTGATACATAGTACAATATAGATTAACCCTAAGGATATTATGCTAAATGAAAGAAGGCAGATGCAAAAGGCCGGCTTTGTAGGATTCATTTATATGAAATGACCAGAACAGGTAAATTGAAAGAGACAGAAAATACATTATTGGTTACAAGATTTAGGGAAAGGATGGACAGTGACTGAAAAATGTTCTAAAATTAGATAGTGATGATCATTAAATAACTGTGAATATATTAAAATCCACAAAATTAAAAAATAAATAAAATCCACAGAATTATATACTTTAAAATGAATTTTATATTATTATTTATTTTCAATAATGCTATTATAAAAATTAAGTTCATTTATTTCTTTTTTTTCATTTATTTCTTTTTACTGTTTTACTGTAGCTGCTAGAAAATTTTTAATTATAGATGTAGTTCACATTATATTTCCATGGGATAGTGTTGCTCTAGACCTTATAGAGAAGATATGGAGACTGCGAATCTCCATTCTCCTGCTCTTACCTGAGGAGCTGGATGACTCCATTATAACATAAATAACAATAAAGCCTCCTGTTGGGAGAATAGTACCGACATTTGCTTTGAAAGCTGTACAGTATTTAGCAGCATATGTGTGACTTGATCCTTATACCCTCCCAGGAGGAAGGCAGGAAGTCGTTATTACTCCCACTGCACAGGAGGAGACACTGAGGAAAGAGAAGGGACTGGCCCAGGGCCACGGATGCAGATAATAGACCCCTAGACCTCAGGCGCTAGGCCTCGGTCTCCAAGGCTTTTCTACCATAAACCCTCCATGTGCATCCACCCCAACCCCATCCAAATTTGTTTGGCTCGAGAAGCAAGCATCGTGCCAGGCTCCCCCCAGGCGTCTGAGCTAATCTGAAGAACTTAGAGGAGAAGCGTCTTAGGACCACCACCTCCATCTCTTGGGTCACCGCTGTCATCACAAAATGGGGGAATTGACATTGAGAGCTCTGATCTCCTGACCAGACTCCTGAAGCTTTGGTTCCCACCGACAAGATTCTGCTGTCATGGGTCAGGGTTAGGGCCTGGACATCGGGACCTTAGAGCTCCCCTGATCATTCTAATGCACAGCTGACGTTCGGAACCATGACCCCAAGCCGACAGTCTCCAAAAAGCAGCTTGTGGGCCAAGTCTACATCACAGGGATGTTCTGTTTGACTCCTGCACATGGGACATATGTTTACATTTGGTTGTCAATATTTAAAAGCATGGAATTTTACATAAAAATCTGTAGTCTGGCTTCTCTCGAACAACCGGGCCTGCATTCCATGTGGTGACCACTGGCCGGAGCTGCTTTACACAGGCCAGAAGTGCCCCCGTTCTCTACAAGCCATGATACTCCCTGTTGTCTCAGGCCCCCCTTCCTCCCGTTTACAATCTACGTATCCCTGTAGGACTGTCCTGTCCCCTTGGCTCTCCTGGAGGCTGGGAAACTGCGGCCTATGGACAGAAGTGTGGCAGGTGCACACCTTGGCTGCCGGTTGAGCTAAGCACATGTCTCTCTCTTTCCCAGCCGGAGAACATACTGTGTGTCAATCAGACAGGACATCAAATTAAGATCATTGACTTCGGGCTGGCCAGAAGGTAAGAGGATTGTATCTGGCACTTTGACAAAACTCCTCGGGGACCCCTTGTGACTGTCTTGGATGTGCCAATCCTTGGGTTTGGGACTGACACAGGACGCTCTGTCACGGAGCGGCTGGTAGCCTTTGCGTATGCAGACAGGCCTCAGAGGACCCTGGGGACTGGGGTAACTTCACGCTGCAGACTCTGCAGGCTTCCAGGGGCAGGGACGGTGCTAGATGTCACATAGCTCGGCACACCCTGGCTCCAGGGCTGGGGTGGGGACAGACTGGGTCTGAGGACACCCACGCAGGGGTGCTCTTTGAACTATCACATCCTCCCTGCTCAGAGGAGGTTTGAAATACAATTAATCCCACAGCCTGTCAAGGAGAAGCAAGGACTTCTGCCTTATAGCCACAGTCTACAAACAGGGGTAGTTGTATGTCCATCCTCCAGGCTTTCTCCAGAATTCTGTTTCCACCGAGAATGACATTTCTCTGAGAATCACATATTTTCTAGGTGGGTCTCCTACACTACAGCTGAATTTTCAGCTCTTCAAATTTTCTGTCACCCTGGTGGTCATTTTCCCCAAAGAAGTTGTCTTTGTCGCCTTATAAGACTAACGGTGTCCTCCACTCCATCCACAAGGGGAAGAAAGCAAAGCCTTGTCCCAGGGAGACAGAGCCACTCAGCCTCTGGTGTCCAGACCTGCCTCCCAGAAACAGTAATCAAAACCACACAGCGTCTTCCTGGGTCCCTCTCCCAAGGGATGAAGTGGTAAATGTACTTACCTCTTTGTAGGGGTAAAAGACGCATTTCCAATGTCCACATTAAGGATGGGAGGCCAAAGGTGAGGTCATGAGAGTAACGGCAGAGGGAAGTGTATATAACCCTCCCGACCTTCGGGGTCCCCATCACCCAGTGGCTGGTTTTTCAGGAACGATACCAAACCCCCCAACCCAAATGCTTCAAAATCACATTCAATCCATAATGTAAAAAATTGCTTAATGTTTTCCTAAATAATGTCTTATAAGGTTTGGCCACATCCTCTACACTTGCATGTCCTATATGCTAGAACGAGGTCTCTGTTATCACTTTCCAAAGAGCCTTTGTGGACATTTCTCCCCTCACCGCGGGCCCCTCCCCGTGAAGCTTAGTGCCGCAGAGGTCCTTTGTGTCTGTCCTGTGTCCTACATGCAGCTGAAGTCCTATGTGCCTGCACCTCTGGAGGGCCACAAAGCCCTATAACGGCTAAGACTATTTTTTTAAAGTTTTTATTTACTTATTTGTGAGACAGAGAGAGAGGCAGAGGCAGAGGGAGAAGCAGGCTCCCCGCGGGGACCCGGGGTCACACCCTGAGCCCAAGGCAGATGCTCCCCTGCTGAGCCACTGGGCCCCAGCCCAGACTTCTCCGCCCTTCCAGGGGACAACGTTCAGGCAGCAGGCAATTCTGTTCCCCCCCGAATGCGCAGCCTCCCCAGGGCGTGTGGAGCGCCCCCACCCCAGATGTCCGATCGCCATAGGAGCATGTACAGTGACAAACCAGATTCAGGCAGAGTTAGCAGCGGGGGCTCGGAGTCTGGGAAGGAGGGCCCAGCAGCCTGGGGGGGCAGACTGGGGGGCAGGACAGGAGCAGGGAGGGAGTGTCCTAGGGGATGCAGGCTCTGGGGGGGATTGAGGGAAGAGGGCGCGGGGAGGAGGGGCTAACAGGGCTAACAGGCCAGGCCGCGCAGTGTGACCTGGGGCGTGAGAGGGGCGGCGCTGTCAAGGTCCACCCCCGACTCTCCTGAATTTGCTCACCTGGTCACAGGCGTTAGTGGCGGTGATTTTGCCGATGGGCCCGGGGCAGAAAACAAGTGCGGGAACCGCGGTGGGAAGGCCGCCCACGGTCCGTGGCCGGGCAGGTGCAGGTGCAGGTGCAGGTGACGCTCGGGTCGCTCAGGAGCCCATCCTGCGGGTGGGCTGCCTGCTCGGGCTACAGCCGGGAGGTAAAAGGAAAACATCAGAAACATCCGCAGCAGCCTGGCAGACTGGCCTCGGCAGAAGGATCATTTGGCAAAGTGGGATTTGCCACATGGGTCCGCTCCCTGGGGAGCATGAGACAATCAGAGAGGAAGACTCTTGGGGGAATGTGTGTGGGGGGGGGGGGAAGAGCCTGTTTTATACCCCAAAGAATTAAATGTAAAGAGGGAGGAAAAGCCAGCTGCGCCCTATAATACACACTGTAGAAAGCGAAGGCATATTTCTGGGTGCAGCCATTAGGAGCAGCGGAGACTTGCAGTGGGTGTAGGGCATCCGGTCACACGGGAGACCTGCAGGTCTTCAGGGGCCCTGACCTCCAGCAAGAAGGACCAGCACCACACTGGGTGGGGCAGTGAGAGCCATCGTGGGTCTAAATAGGGACATGTCAAAAAATAAAAAAATAAAAAATAAATAGGGACATGTCAAGGGTCAAGGATGGGGCTGGAATGGGAAGGATCTTCTTTGAGATTGGTCTCCAGAATTTGGGGTGCAGGGTTGTGCTTCCTGACTGCCAGTCGGGTGCTCAGATTGGAATCCAAGCCCCATTTCATCAGATCCTTTGGCAGGGCGAGGAGGTGCCCACGCCGGTTGCTGTGGGGCTGCAACCCCGTATGTGACCCTATGATCACAGAGGGCCTTATGCTAGGAATTTGGAGTCGGGGTCTCGGTGGCTATTTTGGCAGAGCTGTGGGGTTGGGTCCTGCCACAGTACTGCTGTGTAACGAACCACCCCAGATGGCAGAGGCTCAAGACAGTCATCTATTCTCATCTCCACTTCTGCGACCCAGCTGGGGGACTGGTATGCTGGACCCACCTCATAGCCGCTCATGATAGGCAGCCTTGTAAACAGTTGTTAAAACACACCACTGATTAAAAATTAAAATTGTATAAACTTACAATTAAAGAAATTATATTAAAAACAAAGATCAGAGGCAGCCCGGTGGCTCAGCGGTTGAGCACCTGCCTTCGGCTCAGGGCGTGATCCTGGGGACCCCGGATTGGTTCCCACATTGGGCTCCCATGGGTAGCCTGCTTCTCCCTCTGCCTGTGTCTCTGCCTCTCTGTGTCTGTCAGGAATAAATAAAATCTTTTAAAAAATAAAATAAAAACAAAGATCACATTTTCAAATGTTAAAATCCTTGCTGCTACTTTTGCTCCTGAAGTTACCTGCGCCTGTCGTACCCGTACAGCGGAAGGCCGTGGAACAGCGTGCCTGTGGGCACATCTCTTCCCGACTCCGCGTTCAGTGGCGTCATGATGGGGGTTTGAAATGAGCCGTGGTGAAATCAGTATTTACACCACTGAAAGTGGCCCCTGCTGCCAGTCAGGCTCTAATCAGACAGCTGGTTGTTCCATATTTACCCAAGTGCCACTGGTTGGGAATCACTGGTTCCCATTCACTGAGCTGATGTGGGCTTGGATCCAAGATGCGGGTCAGTGAGGACAGGTCTGCTCCGCGCGTCCTCTCCTCATGGTGATGGCAGGGGAGCGACAGCGCAGGCTAGGCTGGGCCCACTGTCGCTCCCCACACAGCCCTGGCGGCCAAGCCCAGCATCCACGGGAGGGCAACATATGCTGCCGCAGGAGCAGTGAGCTGCAGTCCCGGATCAGGATGCGCCTGTGGGGCAGGACGAAGCAGGGAAACACCGCCCAGGGCCGCGAATGTGCCTTCCAGGGCCTGAGAGCCTGGGTCTTCTCTTTTTTCTTCATTTACAGGGGATGGAGAAGTTTCAGATCTTTAGTTGTGAAACAAAACATGCATTTTAGAAGTGAGAGTATACCCTGAAAACGTACATTTATGTCACAAAGCCCTGCCCACCTCACAGCTGTAGACACATTTGCTGGAATGTGCGTATCCGCGCTCGTATTCGAAACAAACCAGTTTTCATTTCTTCCCAAACATTAACATCCTGTCAGTAGTGATAGATATTTTGCACCTTTTCAAAAGAAAACAACACACTATTTTACAACAAAACCCAAATGAAGATCTTCATCAAAGCCTCTGCATCCATTTATTTAACAAAGGTTTTTCCCCACATGATGAATCAAATACCGTTTCGCCCTCTTCTTATTCTTGGCCCTGAGGTGCTGGAGGACGTTGCGGCTTCCCTGGGACTCATCAGGGCCTCGCAGGCTGCATGCTCTGGGGCGAGCTGTCCCTCTCAGCTCTGCTCCTTGGCCCTGGGTCAGTGGTCAGAGGGCAGCGGCGTGTTGCCAGAGGGTTCCCGCTCTCCTCCCGCCCCCTGCTCCCCATGTAAGGCCACCAAGACGACTCTTGCAGCTCTTGCACTGGGAGAATATGGGCCGTGTTGCCCGAGGGCTGCATTGACCTGGCTCTCGGCAAATTTCGAAGATAAAACTCTTTGACCAGTCACCTCCTTGGTTTAAGGGAAGCAGGGCACATTGGCAAAATATTCATTTTATTTTCAATTGCCATATCTGCAAGATGGGGACAGTAATCTTACAGACTTCACGGGGCTGTTGTGAGAACGAGAAGAGATTATATATGTAAAACTTTTAGCCTGGCCAATCAGAAGTGCCCATCACATTTTATAAATTAATACTTTACTATTTTTTTTTTAGAGCCATCTTAGGTTCACAGTGAAATTGAGGGGAAGGTACAGAGATTTTCCATGTGCCCCTTGCCCCCCATCATGCCTCCCTGACCAGGGTTATATTTGTCACCATTGATGAACCTATGCTGACACTATCACTCGAAAGTCCATACTTTACCGTTCACTCTTGATGTTGGACACTCTAAGGGTTTGGACAAAAGTATCATGACGGGTGTTCATCGATGGTGCCATACAGAGTATTTTTAAGTCTTACAAATCCTCTTTTCGCCCCGTGTATCTCTCCTTTTCTCTTCCCACTCCAACCCCTGGCAACTGCTGATCTTTTTAGGTCTCCATGGCTTTGCCTTTTCTGGAACAACATGTAGTTGGAACCATTACAGTATGGTTTGCTGCCCACCCAGGCTGGCTTCTTTCACTTAGTACTGTGGACTTGTTTCCTCTATGTCTTTTCATAGCTTGATAATTCATTTCTTTTTATTTTATTTTATTTTTTAAGATTTTATTTATTTATTCATGAGAGACAGAGAGAGGCAGAGACACAGGCAGAGGGAGAAGCAGGCTCCATGCTGGGAGCCCGATGCGGGACTCGATCCTGGGACTCCAGGATTGCGCCCTGGGCCAAAGGCAGGCACTAAACCGCTGAGCAACCTAGGGATCCCCAATTCATTTCTTTTTAGCATTAAATATTATTCCATTGTCTGGATATACCACGGCTTATTTATCCACTCACCTGCCAAAGGACATCTTGGTCATTGCCCATTAAATTTTAGCTAAAGGCTTTCTAAAAGTCTAGAAGTTCTAAAAACCACCTTTGACCGCCCCCTTTCTCACTCAGCCATCAGTTCTCTTTCTAGCCTTTATTAATCGTCCTGTCTAGAACTTTTTTTCTAATTCTCTTTCTTTTTGTAATTGTGTAAAATACACATAAAACTTACCATCTCGACCATTTTTAAATGAATTCATTGTTGTGCAACCAATCTCCAGAACTCTTTTCATCTTGCAAAACTGAAATTCTGTACCTGTTAAACAGTAACCGCTCAGTTTCCTCCTGCCTCCAGCCCCTGGAAATCACCCTTCTACCCTCTGTCTCTGTCTTTGTACCTTATCAAAGTGGAACCATACAGTATTTGTCTCTTTGCCGCTGACTTCTTTTGCTCAGCATAAGGTCCCGGGGGCTCACCCGAATGACGGCGTGTGCCAGAACTGCCCCGTGTAGGGCTGCGCGATAGTCCATGGGATGTATCTACCACGTTTTACTTGTGCGATCATCCATCGATAGACTCTTCCTTGAGTTACTTCCTCCATCTGGCTACTGTGAATAGTGCCGTGAACGTGGGTGTATAAATATCTCTTCAAGATTCTGCTCTCAATTCTTTTGGATATACACCAGAAGTGGGATTGCTGGATCACGTCGTAGTCCTATTTTTAATTTTTTTGAGGCCCTGCCACACTGTTCTCCATAGTGATGGCACCACGTTACATTCCCACTGGCCAGGGTTCCAATTCTCCACATCCTAGCCGACTCTTGCTACTTTCTGTTCTTTTGTTTGGTTGGTTGTTTTATAGCAGTCACGATGTGCAGTGTGTCTTTGTGGTTTTCATCTGTGCTTTCCTGATGAGGAGCGGTCATCATAGTTGCATGGTTACTTTTTCTAGTACTCACCAAACACTCGTGCCACGAGGGCAGCCCTCCACGGACAGCTGCTGTCTGTGTCTGCGCTTGTTCACACGGCGGCAAGCTCAAGGAGACATACTGATCGTCTCTCCTTTTCACACTGTAATTGCTTGGAGGAAGAGCACCGTGCTTTTCTGATTCTCCCCAGGGACTCAGGAACGTCTAGAGTTGGGGCCGGGGGGTATGATGACCCAGGAAAGCACTGGGTGGTGTGGTGGGAGGTGAGGTCCAGCCAACACGGCAGACGGGAGTCTGGGAACGTCGGGCTCCTGCCTGAAGTCGTCCCAGCCTCAACACCGTCTCTAGGGGCTCGGCCCACGGTCCTCTGGACCCTTTCTTCCCCAGGTACAAGCCTCGGGAAAAGCTGAAGGTGAACTTCGGCACTCCAGAGTTCCTGGCCCCGGAGGTTGTCAACTATGAATTTGTGTCCTTCCCGACCGACATGTGGAGCTTGGGGGTCATTACCTACATGCTGTGAGTACCTAGGAGCCTGGCTCCCAGGGGGTCCGGGGCCGGCGGTCTTGGCTTGGGTCTCCTTAGGAGCAGCAAAGGTTTGAGTGCAAGTCTTATTTGAGAGATGTTCCCAGGAAACACCGGCAGAGGATTAGGGACACGAGACGGAGGAAGACTCTAGTAAAGCAAGGCTGCTGAGTCACCCTGTGGGCACCTGGAGTTCATCCTGCCAGGGACGTCTGGGACCCACTGAGGAGCAGCCCCTCCATCATTCTATCTGAGCAGGGGCGGGACTTAGGGCATTTACACACCAACTCTAAGTGGTCACTGAGCTGATTCGGGGGGGCACTGGTTCCCCGAAACTTCTGGGTGGGCCTGCAGGTGCTGCGGCACAGGTGGGGTTGGAGTTCACCAGAGCAGTACGGGGAGGGTGGGCCGGGCAGGACGCCGGCTGGGGCGTCTTCTACTAAGCTGTCCTCCCTGCCCCGTGCCCCTGCTTTCTCTGGACCGAGGAAGCAGAGTTGGGGTGCCCTGAAGGGAGATGTGTGGCCTCCCTTGGCTTTGCCTCAGAGGCCCCATCAAGGCATGTACTTTGCTCCCGGGCCACACCCCCATATGTGTGTGCTGCCTCGGGAGGGGGAAGTTTGAGGCCCAAGGCAGCAGGTAGAGTCCTGTCTCTCTGCGCTCACTCCAGACAGGCTAATGCACCAGTTTTCCTTTGGTCCCGTGGCCTGGGCTGGGGGTGAAGCTAGCCAGGCTGTCTCAGAGACTTGTAGGGTATGTGTAAGTCAGGATGTACCTGATAAATGGACAGTCTGGACTGGGTCTCAATTTATCCTCCACTTCAGGCTAAAAGCCAAGTAGGTGAGCACAACTGGGGGTTTATCCAGACACTCTCATGCCTCCAAATTTTCAGTCCTGCCACCTCCTCCCCTAGTAGAATCCTCTGGACTATCTCCGGGGGGTGCTTTTCTTTTGAACCCTCTTGGTTCTGGTTAACGCTGCTTGACCTTGGGAAGACCTCTCTCCCTTTGCTGCATGTCGGCAGATGCAGCTCTGCGCATTGACGGTCCTCTCCCTCTTCTGTAGACTCAGCGGTTTGTCCCCGTTTCTAGGGGAAACAGATGCAGAGACCATGAATTTCATTGTGAACTGTAGCTGGGATTTTGATGCTGACACCTTTGAAGGGCTGTCGGAGGAGGCCAAGGACTTTGTTTCCCGCCTGCTTGTCAAAGAGAAGAGGTACCCTTCGTTGCTCATCAGGCGCAAACCATTTTGATGGTAACCGCCCATCTGGGTGCTGTCAAGAGCGGGCTGGTGCTGGGCTTCCTCTGGACCAGTTGTGTCCAAGATTTCGTAGTCTGCCACCTCTTTGGAGCAAAAAAATTAGCAGGAAGAGAGATGAAAGAAATCAACTGTAAAATAAACAATTTAGGAGCATAAACTCTTGATAGAGTTTTAGAAAGGACCACGTATATAAATTAGTACTATTACCAAGTTATCACTTTTAATAGGTTAATGTTGAATAAAAGCCGAGATATGCAGATATTATTCCCCAGAATAAAGGCCAGAAAACCTCATTTGTTGATAATGAAGGCCTACTTAGTTTTCAGCAGCTGTATCAAAGCCATGGGTGGAACCATGGAGTTTTCTGGTACTCATCAGACATAAATACTTGCAAATGGCCCAGGGTGAGGCCCAAGAGCCTGGGCTCTGAGACAGCCTATAGTTCCCTGGCCTTTACTATTTCATTCTTTCTGATTGTGAAAAGTCATGGGAGGAAACGTATTTTGAATTTAGATGAACGAAACTGACATTTTTCTCTGGAACGAGAGACAAGCTTCTTTCAAGGTTCATGTTCTTTCAAGGTTTTGTTCTTTTCTTAAGAGCATTTCCAGGCTCGGCTGGCCTTCCTACTCCCTGTCCTGATTCCCCAGCTCTCTCCGGGAAGGTGATTAATCACCGAGATACATTCCCTCTATAGAGGGCAGGGAGCATTTTGCTGATCTCGTTCTTGTACTTCTAAGGAGGAGAATTTTAGATACGAAGAGTTCCTTTTCAGTATGTGGCATGGATCTGCCCGAATGATTAATCCGTTCCACTGACTCAGGCTTCCTACCCGGCTGAACCAACTTCTGGACAACCTGAAAAGGCAACCCTAACTAAAAGTTCCAACTTCTGTTTGATTTCACAGCTGCAGGATGAGTGCCACACAGTGCCTGAAACATGAGTGGTTGAATAATTTGCCTGCCAAAGCTTCAAAATCCAAAGTTCGTCTCAAATCCCAATTACTACTGCAGAAATACATGGCTCAGAGGAAATGGAAGGTATCTTTTTTCCTAGGAAATGTAGCATTTGTCTTTTTAATGTGTCCTTTGAAAGAAATGTAGCTTTTACTTACATTTTCATTCTAAATAGAAAAATTATTTAGAGGAAAAAAAATGTCTTATGTCAAAACCTGTTTTCTTGATTAGAAATGCCATTGACCAAAACCAACTGGCATAAAAGTTCATACTTGGGTGGACACTTGTAATGACAGACTCAAGTCTGAGCATATGTTCTCAACGGCAATAGTAGTGGAGTGCTTGGAACTTCCTGCCTGCAGCCTGAGGTCTGATTCCTTCATGTTTCAGAAACAGGAGCTGGGAAAACCATACTAAGTTTCTAAAGCTTTGTAATTTTGTTTACAAACAGAACTCTTTGATACCATGGACATAAAATCTGTCTCAGAAACATCTGTCCTCCAGGAAAGTGGCTTTCCAACATTTTGATATCAACTCGGATCCTCACTAAAAAACAGAAACAAACAAAAACAGAAACAAAAGCCCTGACCTAGAGAGATCCAGTATACATACACATCCATACGAAATAAAAATACCCTAACTTTTGCTAAATGGAGTGCAATGCACTCGGGTATTTTCTATTCTATTGATATTTGTTTTCATTCAAAAAAGTGCTGGTCATGACCCACCAATTTGACTTCATGACCCACTGGTAGACTGTGAGCCACAGTTTGAAAACCAGTGTTCCAGTGGGCTCCATTTTTCACGTGAAAAGGACAGGATACCATATTCTCTCACTTCATACTCACTCCAGGATGCCCCAAGTGGCTAAACTTGCTTAAGTCCTTTTATTGTTTCTTCTTAAAGCAATTGGTCTAAAAGCATACTTTTTTCTTCTTTTTTTCTCTCCTTAACAAGAAACATTTCTACGTGGTGACTGCTGCGAACAGGCTAAGGAAATTTCCAACTTGTCCCTAATTCTCAACTCTGCTGCTCCCGTGGGTCCAGAAGTTATTGAGACTGGTGGTGAAGTGATGACTCAAGATTTTTGATAATCCGGTCTTGTACTAATATTGATTCCACTTATTTGTAAAGGAAGGTTATGGCTGTTGCCTTCCTAGTGGATGAAAAGTGGCTGTAAGGAAAGTGACCTACAAAATTTTTCTGCCTTCTGAGATCATACTAAGTTAAATGCGGTGTTTACTTTTCAAGTATACCTGCTTTGGGTGATAAGCATAGGCATGCTTTAGGTAGGTAGGAAAGCTTCTATTTCATATATGCCCAATTTAAAGTCTAGACTTATTCTGATTGAAGAACTCAGTAGACTATTACACAGGGACATTCAGTGTTATTCCCTCCAGCACAAAGAATTCTTAGAACTTGGATTTGCTCAAGTGTGAGTTGACATCTTATTGTACTACCCTGCGCTTGTGGAAAGCAATGTGGATTTAGGGCAATGATCCCTAAACTTGTTTTAACTTGTGCTTCCTTTTGAGAATGAAGTCGTGCATCCTTTAATATTCTTTGAAACTTCAAAATATACCACTTCTCATGGCTAAATCAGAACAATGATCATTTTGAATGTGCTTTTAAAATCTATACACACATCCACCTTCTCCTCATCGGCCCTGTGCTGCCATTGGTAGTCTTGGTCCTGACCTCCCTTCTCTGGTTATGAACTTATGGTCTAGTAAGTTTGGAACTGATATGCAATATGGAAAAGAGAGTTAAGAGTGTAATGATGTGGGATGCCTGGGTGGCTCAGTGGTTGAGTGTCTGCCGTTAGCTCAGATCGTGATCCCAGGGTCCTAGGATTGAGTCCCACATCAGGCTTCCTGCAGGAAGCCTGCTTCTCCCTCTGCCTATGTCTCTGCCTCTCTCTCTCTCTGTCTCTCATGAGCAAATAAATAAAAATGTTAAAAAAAAAAAAGTGTAATGATGTGCCACTGAAAGAAACACCAATGATACATCATGAGACAATAAACTGCTCTGCTACTGCTTTATTAAGGATATACCACTTTCGATGTTGTCAGTTAACTGACCTATAAAATGAATAACACAAAGTACTTCATTATTTGAAAGTAAAGAATGCTTTTAATTTCCTCACTTCTAACCTGATTTTTGTGCTATCCCCATGAACTTCTCAAGTCAACAGTCTTAATAGTATAACTATTATTTTTAGTTAAGTTTAACTACTAAAACTTTTAGTTTTTTGGTTTTTTTTTTTACTTTCAGTTTTTAATTAGCCATGCAATAGTTTCACAGCCTTTCAAGATTTTTGTTCAAATAAAGACCCCCTCCTCCTGCTTTTTTTTGGCAGAGGACACGGGTGTGGGGAGGGAGGCAGAAGGTGGCGAGGTAAATCCCACTGCTACAGTTCCCAAACTGTAAATTTTCTCTAGGAAGCTAACCCTTGCTAGGAACTAAGATTCTCAGTACCGCCACATCTAGGCCTTGCTCCAAGCTGGCCAGCTAGTAGATGGATGTCGGAGGAGACGGCTGCTGAAAACCTCCCCTTCGTGGGAGAGTACAGTGACTTGGTAAAAATGCCTTATTTTAAAGTGAGTTACTTCTCTGAAAAGGTTTTATGAGCGAAGCCTTTATGAAGGAGCCAGAGGGGTTACCTTATAATTGTGTCAGGTACTGTGATTCTTACCTCCTTTGGGACTTCAGGCTCTTGGGAATGCTGTGGATCTTCTCCCCCAGAAAAATGTAGCTACGTTGATCTAGAGCAGCACTGACAGAAATATTATATGAGCCATATACACAATTTTAAGATTCCTAATAGCTCTTTAAAAACCTGGTAAAAAATAAAATAAAAAAAAGTAAAAAAAAAATAAAAATAAAAATAAAAACCTGGTAAAAATTAACTTCAATAATTTAACACAGTAAGTTCAAGAACATTGTTTCAATTGGTAATCAACATGAAAACAATTAATGAGATACTTTATATTCTTTTTTTTTTTCATACAAATCTCCAAAATCTGGTATTTTACACTTAAACATTTCAATTCGGGGCACCTGGGTGGCTCACTCAGTTGAGTCTGCCTTGGCTCAGGTTCTGATCCTGGGTCCCGGAGAGAGTACTGCAGGGGGCTCCCCGCTCAGCAGAGAGCCTGCTTCTACCCCTCCCTCTACTTCTCCCCCTGCTGGTGTGTGCACAAAATCTGTCAAGTAGATAAAATCTTAAAAAAAAAAAACATTTCAATTCGGACAGTAGATTTTCATCAACATGCTTGTTTAGATTTAGATTTCAGGAAACTTACTGTGGAAAAATATATTCAAGTTGTTTGAAACACCTCAAATGTTTTCTAATAATTGGGTTTCCATTTTTTACATTTAAATAAAAATAGGAATCTGGTCCTACAGTTGCATTAGCCACATAGCTTAATAGTGCTTAATAGCCACATGTGGTTAATGGCTTCTATATTGGGAGGCAGATATAGAGAGAATTCTTTACCTGCCAGATTTTAATCCTCCCTCCAATCCTCACACCAAGAGTCCCCTCGAGGGCTTTGTTTAGGTCAAGCCCACACAAGAGAGAGGTAATGGGATTTTAGCCTCCCTTATCTGAAATTTTAAAGCTTTAAATTTACAGATATTTTCAGTTCTCTACTTTGCTGGTATTTTTAGATTGTAACTGTGCTGGTACCAACTATTTCTAATGGATTCTCCATCTGAATGAATAAATAGTCATTGGAAACTGCTGGGCAGAGAAACTCTAAAAAGCAGTCAGGACCCACTTTTTTCACCTGTTAGATTGTCATGCTTGTGAGAAAAATGGAATTCTTCCACTTTCGATGGGCATATATCCAAATAAAAGTCATACCCACAGTTTCACCCAGCAATTTCATTTCTAGAAATCTCTCAGCAATACTTGAACAAGTGGACAGAAATATGCAAAATGTTTACTGTAGCACTGTTGCTAATAGCTGAATGAAAACAATCTCACATGCTTATTAGTAAGAATTTTGTTAAATAAAATTTGCCACATCAATATAGGGAAATACCTTGCAGCTATTAAACAGATGTAGATACGCTGAAAGCCATCTTTATTACAGGAAAATTATAGAACATATATTTGGCATCATCCCATTTGTGGAGCGACACATGCTTATACATGAATTAAAATTTTCTAGGATATGCAAGAAACTTAGCAATGGGGTGTGGAGTGTGGGTGATGGGGAGAGGGGAATTCCAGTTTTAACTTTATAACTTTCTGATTAACTTGAAATTTTTTTAAAAGATTTTATTCATGAGAGAGAGAGAGAGAAGCAGAGACACAGGCAGAGGGAGAAGCAGGCTCCATGCAGGGAGCTCAACGTGGGACTCGACCCCGGGGCCCCAGGATCACACCCTGGGCTGAAGGTGGCGCTAAATTGCTGAGCCACCAGGCTGCCCTGAATTTTTTTTTTTTTTTACGAGTATGTATTGCTTTTATAATTAAAAATTAGCAATACGATGTCAAGTGGGGACCTTGTTTTGACGCTGATATGAACAATAAAGATATTTTAGAGACATTCAAGGAAATAAATTCTAAATTTTATATTTAATAATACATAGAATTACAGAGGTGCCTGGGTGATGCAGTCAGCTAAGCATCGGACTCTTGGTTTTGGCCCAGGTCATGATCTCAGGGTCCTGGGATTGAGCCCTGTGTCAGGCTCCACACTCAGTATGGAGTCGGCTTGAGACATTCTCTCTCAAATAAATAAATAAATCTTAAAAAAAAGAATAATACAAAGAATTACTCTTAATTTTGTGAGGTATGATAATAGTAATGTGGTCATGACTAGGTTAAATGACTTCAGGAAAAATGAATACAGTTAAGCAAGTGTAAGTTAAGCAATCTTTGTTAACTATTGGGTAGAGTGTTTCATTATATTGTTCTCCTTACTGTTCTATACATTTGAAAATTCTCATAAATTTTTCAAATCAGTTAAATGAAAAAATACTATGAGGTGTTAAAGAACAGAGCTTCCACAAAATCTCTACAATAGTACTGAAACATACTCACTAGGTAGTAAGCATCCATCACTGGGAATGTAAATGTGTTAGAAAACTGTTGTCAAAAGAATTGCTGCCCTAGGAGGGCACTTGGAAAGATTGCTTTAGGCAATCCCTGCTCCTCCGCCCCAATTTTTTTAAAGATTTTATTTATTCATGAGAGACACAGACAGAGGAGAGAGACAGAGAGAGAGGGGCAGAGACACAGGCAGAGGGAGAAGCAGGCTCCATGCAGGGAGCTTGACGTGGGACTGGATCCCAGGTCTCCAGGATCAGACCCTGGGCTGAAGGCGGCGCTAAACCGCTGAGCCACCCAGGCTGCCCTCATGCCTTATTTCTAGCAGATAAAATGCAACCACTAGTATTACTGATACCATTCTGAATAGGTTTTTAAAATTTGGATGTAGTCTTTTTACTACATTCTTTATGGAAATAATTAGACCATGTATTCTTAATTTTAGTTAAAATCATGCCTAGGGGGATCCCTGGGTGGCTCAGCAGTTTAGCGCCTTCCTTTGGCCCAGGGTGCGATCCTGGAGTCCCGGGATTGAGTCCCACGTCGGGCTCCCGGCATGGAGCCTGCTTCTCCCTCCTCCTGTGTCTCTGCCTCTCTCTCTATCATAAATAATAAAATAAAATAAATAAAATAAAATAATAAAATAAAATAAAATAAATAAAATAAATAAAATAAAAAAATAAAATAAATAAAAAAATAAAATAAAATAATAAAATATAAAATAAAATAAAATAATTTAAAAAATAAAAAAATAAAATAAAATAAAAAATAAAATAAAAAAATAAAATAAAATAAATAAAATAAACCAAATCAAATCAAATCAAATCATGCCTGGCATGATGCCTCAGAGCCACTAGCAACTTATTTTCCACAAAGGCCCTTCCCTATAGTTTCAAAATAAGGAGTATTTAATAAGGTTACATTCTTCTGTATGGGAATGTCAAAGAAAATAACCCTCGTCCACCTGACTTTTTACTAGGCTAGTGTGTAATTCACCACGTGAGATATTTATATGTGAATTTCTCTCTCCAGTCTAACATTTGCTAAACACTTACTGGTTTATACCAGATACTGTGCTAAATAAATGTTTTACATGTATCAGCTCAGATATACCTGTAAATTATTCTATGAAGTGACACCATTTTTAGTCCTACTTATAGAAGAGGCATAAAGAAGTTGATTAATTTGTTCAAGGTTTCACAGGTAGCAAGTGGTTGAGCAGGGTCTTAAGCCAGGAAGTCTGATTTCAGAGTCTGCTTTGGTGAGCACTATGGTTCAGCATATGGCTTTTTTCTACTAAAGTAGACAGCTTTTGGCATAGCAATGATTCCCCCAAACTGATGACAAGGGTGACATGAATGCATACAAAAATAATATTTTATTAACTTAGGCTTTACCACATATTGATTTAGTCAAACCAAAAAATTTACACAAAAACGTTAAGTAAAATCCCCAAGACTCCATTCAGCCTGAATTTTATTCTGGATAGGACAGGGAACTGTCTCCTGCATGAACAAAAGAGCAAAATGGCTCCAATTCCATTTTGTAGGAATGCAGACCTGTGGGGAGCCAAGGCCAAGGCAACCAGGCACCGTGCCTGACCTAAGGATTTGTTGCTCGTGTCACCAACCAGCCTGCCGCCAAGAGCTTAGCCCCAGTGCTGGCTTCTTTGCTATTAAGGCAACAGTCTTAGGATCCTTGTTATAATAGTTGAAACAAAATTCCAAAGCCCTCACATCTTCAGTGAGGTGGCAGATGTACTGTTTGCAGCTCACAGCAGTTTGGAAGCTGAAATCACTCTGCTGTAGCCTTTTGTGCTTTGGCAGCATTTTCCAAAATTTTCCTTTTCCATTCTTCATAATCCTGTGTCAGATCTTCATCTTTTTGCAGTTTACGTGGGCTCTCTACTATCTTCTCTGTTTCTGGGAGAGAAAATTTTCAAAAGTGTTTCAAAATATTTCACTGACAAGAAAAAAGCCAACTTGTTTCAAGTGTCTAATTAGTTAATAAACTTGTTTCAAGTATCTAATTAATTAATAAAAAATAGGGATTATCATGCTGAAACGAAAGGTGCAACCAGCAGCTAACATCAGCTTTTTGCTCTCTCCTCCTCCAAGCACCCCACAACACCCTGAACGTAGCTGGCTTTTATCAAGCACTCATCTTGTGCTTCAAGGCACTGTACCAAGTACTTCAACAGCATCATGTCATTCAACTCTCACCACAAGTCTATGAAGTGGCTGCTAATATTAATCACTACTTTATAGATTAGGAAATTGAGATTTACAGAAATTAAGTGACTTTCCTAAAGTTATGGAGCCAGTGGATGGTAAATAATGCAGGATTTGAACCTAAGCAGTTTGGCTTCAGGTGTGTTCATATTTACAAGCTATTTTTGTTTACTTCTGTAAATGACTGCTTAGAAAACTGGTCTCACCAAACGATTGTCCAGATTTATTTAAAACCTGACTTTTGGGATGCCTGGGTGGCTCAGCGGTTGAGAGATTGCCAGCTCCCGGGATCGAGTCCCGCATCAGGCTCCTTGTGGGGAGCCTGCTTCTCCCTCTGCCTGTGTCTCTGCCGCTCTGTGTGTCTCTCACGATTAAATACATAAAATCTTTAAAAAACCAAAACCAAAAACAAAAAACCTGACTCTTGTCAGGCAAGTAGCACAGGACTAGTCACCATATTAAACCCACTGCACACTAATCCCATTGCACTGATTTCAAAGTCTGTCCAGTGTTAGTTCACCTTACCGCTTGCTGGAGTCTCAGCCATTGTCTTCTTTTTCTTCTTTGGTGGAGTAGCTGAATCTCCAGCCTCTCCTTCAGGGAAAAAAAAAATGTGTCATCAGGGCTAAATTTTCTCTGATTCTTAATTTTAGTAGTTGGGCTTATCTGGGATCACAAGAAACAATTAGACACCATGACTGACCAAATACAAGGTTAAGGAGAAGGTGAATAATCTTGCCCTTGGTTTCTCTTGTCAGACCTAAGAATTTTTCCTGTTCCAGTTTATGTATATGGAGGCTGGCATTCAAACTGGAGCATGTTAACAAAAAACCTATTTTTTAGGCATGGAGTCATACAATCACGGGTATTTTAAAAGTTATTAAGCTACTTTATTTGAAAAACAAAAAAATTTCTCACTACCAACTTACCTGGTCCACATTAAATACAAAATTCAGAAAGCAGCCATTTTGCAAGTTTGAAAACATTAGGTGTTTACCAGCTGGTTTACATTTTCAAATGACACATTCTTGAAATATGGAATGAATACTCACTGTCAGCTTGCTGCCCAATCTTCTCTAATTGTTTACATAGTCGGTCAAATACGGCCTTTTTTACACCAGATGTAGCTACCATTTTATTTTTATTCACCTTTAGCTTTAGAATTCTGCAAAAGAATTTGACAAATTAGTTTTTAAGACCAATATAGTTATCTTCTCTGGCCAACTAGATTATCAACTTATTTCCTTTCTACCCATGCCCCAACTGTTTAGTTTTCCATTTAGTCCAAACATATATTATTAGGTATAACTATGTATATTTGCCTTTTAAAGCTAGTTATTTATTGGACTGAGTAAAAATATATATGAGAGGGATCCCTGGGTGGCGCAGCGGTTTGGCGCCTGCCTTTGGCCCAGGGCGTGATCCTGGAGACCCGGGATCGAATCCCATATCAGGCTGCTGGTGCATGGAGCCTGCTTCTCCCTCCGCCTGTGTCTCTGCCTCTCTCTCTCTCTGTGACTATCATAAATAAATAAAAATTAAAAAAAAAAAAAAAAAAAAAATATATATATATATATATATATATATATATGAGATTTGTTATGTAACAAAAGGGGCACATAGAAGACATTTGCTTTAGTGCTTCGTGCCTTAAAGAATCCTTTCTTTGTGAATCTCAGATGTTACTGATTTGCTGAACGACAATCATAGCACTTTTAAATGTTCAGTTCAGGGATGCCAGGCGGGGTTCAGGGGTTGAGCATCTGCTTTCAGCTCAACTTCTGGCAACAGTGGTTCCAAATTGTCAGCTATATTGTGGGATAAACAGAATCTAGTCACTTGGCTACTATTTCTAATATTATTTATATGGGAAAATATGTTCTGAGTTGAAATCACTGAATTAGAAGTCCTCTTTGAGAATGAGCAATCTCTTTGGAAATCGTGGACTCTTCTCAATGTTAAAAGGCACACTTACTTGCACGCTGAAAGTAATGCAGCACTGGTGAAAAGTGGCCTGGATAAGTCGAGATCCAACTGCTGTGTTTGTGGAAGACTGGATTTATAGCTAAGGGAAAGCAGTGTTTGCAGAATTATTTGTTAAAAAAATATTATTTCAAAGAGACTTAAAATATAAATCAGAATTTATAAGCTATTTAAATGCATGAGATATACATTATGCCACCTTACCATATCAGTTATTTTTTTAAGACTGAAAATAGAACATAGATAATTCTGCTTTATGTATCAGTACAAATTTAGTACAAATTTTTAATTAAGGTTCTTTATGCTTCATACCTTTGCAATATCTTTGAAGCCATGTTCACTGCTTCTGTACAGCTAAACTGTACTGCTAGGTCTCTTATTCCAATACTTGATTTCAGGCCCAGTAAACACTCAAAGGATTTAAGACAGCTCTGATACATCTTCTTGTTCAAGCCAGAAAGTTTAATTAAATAAGCCTTTGAAAGAAAAAAAAAAAAAGCACTTATCATAAAAATTATGATAATCATTCTACACATTGGTGCCCTTAAACACTTGTTTAGTAAGTCAATTTTTCAAAATTAATTCTATGACAAGTGGCTGGGTCTAGCTAACCATTTAGCTTCATTTAGTTAAAAGTCAGTAATCATGTTAGGCAGAGCTGAGTTCTGCTCTCAAGGGGTTCACACTAGACAGTAATGCATAAGCACAGATAATTTAAAAAACAAGTGTTAGTACAGCCAAGCTGTGAATAAAAACACAAGAGATATATACATGGTCATCAGTTTTTCAATGAAAGTGCCAATGAGGAAATCGCTGGGAAAAGGAAAGAAGGAAGTATCCGGAGTAGAGGTGGGAAGGATGAGTGTGTAGAGGAGGGACGAGAGGGGGAAACTGGCAAACAACAGAGGAAAAGCAACTCTAACAGAAAGTCAAAAGAAGCTTCAGAAAGGATGTAACAGCAAGGCAGGGTCATGTAAGACAAACTGGAGATTGCCAGAAAAGAAAGGCAGGTAAGAAAAAAAAAATAGTTGTATTTACAAAGCTGTGAGTCATTAAAGTACATAGTCTGTTAAGGAAATATATCGTGTAGCTTGAGGTTAGAGTTCAAGAGAAGCTTGAACTAATGGGGAGCCAACCCACTGGGAGCTAATGGGGTTTTTAATGCCACCACTTAATGAGTGTATCGTTAAGTGATATGCACTGTTAAGTGTACTACATATGGTTTAATCCTCACAATCTAGTGAAATGGATACTCTTATCCCCACTTTATGAATGAGGAGAAGAAGCTCAGAACTAATAACTGGTGGTATTGAGATTTGGTCTCAACATCTAACTCTTCCTGACTCCTTAGCTTGTGCTCTCAACCACTGTGATGCTAGAAGAAAAATACACATTTTTAAAAAATATTTTTATTCATGAGAGACACAGAGAGAGAGAGAGAGAGAGAGAGGCAGAGACACAGGCAGAGGGAGAAGCAGGCAGGGAGCCTGATGTGGGACTCGATCCTGAGTCTCCAGGATCACACCCTGGGCCGAACGAAGGCAGGCACTAAACCGCTGAACCACCCAGAGGTCCCTAAAGTGCATGCTTTAAAACCCATGGGTATTTGGGGCAGCTCAGCTGGCTCCACCGTTTGGCACCACCTTCAGCCCAGGGCATGATTCTGGAGACCTGGGATCGAGTCCCACGTCGGGCTCCCTGTGTGGAGCCTGCTTCTCCCTCTGCCTGTGTTTCTTTCTCTCTCATGAATAGAATCTTTTAAAAAAAATTAAAAAACAAAGCATGTGCTTTAGCACGATGCTAGCAGCGACATGAAAGATGGTCTTGAGTAAAGAAAGAAGTGGCCAAGGAAACTAGATGGTAAATGGAATTTTCTGCCAACTCTGAAAATTATTTTAAAGCTTATCTAGAGTAATCACACATGACAATAGCCAGGAAAATTCTAAAACAAGAGTTCTGGGATCTGGGATGCCTGGGTGGCTCAGAGGTTAAGCATCTGCCTTTGTCCCAGGGCCTGATCCTGGAGTCCTGGGATTGAGTCCCAGGCCGGGCTCCCTGCGTGGAGCCTGCTTCTCTCTCTGCCTGTGTCTCTGCCTCTCTCTGTGTCTCTCTCATGAATAAATACATAAAATCTTAAAAAAAAAAAATGAAAAAAATAAAACAAGAGTTCTGAGTTTAGTCCAAAAAAGAAATTACAGTGCATACTTAAGTTTCAATGTTGGGGCACCTGGGGGTTAAGCATCTGCCTTGAGCTCACGTCATGACCCCGGGGTCCTGGGACCAGCCCCACTTCAGGCTCCTTGCTCAGTGGGGAGCCTGCTCTTCTGTGCCCCCTGCGTGTTCTCTCTCTCTCTCAAATAAATAAATAAATTCTTAAAAACAGTTCACGGTTGCAGCAGGTTGCCGGCGGCCGGCAGCACCTACTCACTCTGTCCAGGGGGCACTTCCCGCAGGACGCCGCGAGGTCCAGGCACATGACCGCGCTGCTCGTTTCCGTGGTGCGTGCCGACAGGCCAGCGCACTTCACCTGGGACAGTCGCAGGTACTCCTCTGCTTTCCTGGTTATAAGGGGGACACGCTCGCTGTGGTGAACGACGGAGGCAGCGGGGCGGCCCGCACTCGGGGCCCAGCCGCGGCGAGGCTTACGCGGGGTGGGACGGAGCCCGCATCCTTGGGTTGGCCGACGCTGTCCTGGGGGATGGAGCAGCCCTGACCCTGGGCACCACCGAGCTCAAGCGCTTTAGGGCAAAGGTTAAGTTCTTCGGTTTCTTGAAACAAAAAGCACGTGCTCTCGTTCCTCCGCTGCGGCGCCCTGAAGGCTGCCAGCTCCCCCGGGGTCGCTTCCTTCCGCCGGTTCCTCGAAGCCAACGGCACCCAAACTGCGGGGGCGAGGCGGCCTGGGGCCTTCCGCCGCCACAGCCGGGTTTCCGACCCCGTGCCGCACGGGCCGCCCCCTCACGCCCCCCGGGCCCGCACCCGCACCCGCACCCCGCTCAGGCCCGAGACCGCCTCACACATCCGTCAACCTGAGGTGGCGGCCGCTGCCGCGAGAGCGGCCGGCAGGGCGCGCCCCCGCCCCTCCGCCCCGCGGCGCCCGGCCAGGTGTCCGCCGCCGCGCACAGGCCGCCAGGAGGCTCCGCGGAACCACCCAGGTCCCGACTCCCCGCAGGCCGCGCGGCGCCCCGCACGCGGTTCCCACCGACGTCTACGAGCGCCCCGTCCTGCGGGTCCCCGTCGGCCGCCGCGGGAGGTGCTCCTGGGGGCAGAGCCTCACCGGCCCGGCGCCGCCGCCAGACCCACCTCAGCACCTCCGGCTCCGCGATGCCCAAGCGCGCGGCTAAACACGACATCAGCCCCGACGCCATGGCGCCGACTCCTGCTCGCGCGAACAACGGCAACCGGACGAAAGCCGCGCGCAAACCCCGCGCCTGCCAGTGAGGGCCAGGCCCCACCCCCTGCCGCATCCGGATTGGCTGGGACGGAGCCCTGCTGCACCCGGATTGGCCGGGACCCAGGCCCCACCGCTGCTGCATCCAGTCTGGCTCGGGCAGAGCCAGGCCCCACCCCCTGCTGCATCCAGTCTGGCTGGGACGGAGCCAGGCCCCACCCCCTGCTGCCTCCGGATTGGCCGGGACGGGAGCCAGGCCACACCCCCTGCTGCATCTGGACTGGCGGGGACCAGAAGTTGAGAGCGCTCCACCATCAAGCCGTCTTCCTGTCGCGCATGTGCACCGCGGCTGCACGCTCCCAGGCAGGAGAAGCTGGACCGGCCGCGCCCTCTCCTTCCATTCCTCCCGTCGTAACAAACTCTCAGACGACGCCTTTACTTCCTGCCGCCGAGAGATACCCCGCTGCCCCGCCCCCGCCCGCCCCCCTCCACACACCGCGGACGGACTGGCTGGCGCTAAGGTCCGTCCCTCCACGGAGAGTGGCAGGAGCCCATAAACACGCGAGACTTGAGTTCCCAGACGCGGGCCAATCGAGGAGCCGTCTGCGGGGCCCGGGGGCGGGGCTAAGGGGGGCGGGGTTTGCGGCGGCCGCAGCGTCACCTGACCGCGGGAGGCTCCGGGCGGGGTGGGTGCTGCTCGCTGCAGGCTCGGGGAGTCGCCATGGTGAGTGTCGAGCGGCCGCGGGGCCCGGTCGGCCCTGCCCCCGACCCCTGCGCCCTCCCAGCGCCGCGGAGCCGCGCGGGCGGAGCCGGAGCCCCGCACGCCGGTCGGGGCCGGGAGCCGCCGGGCTGGGCCTGCGGGACGAGGGCAGGCCGGGGAAGGCCACGGGCGGGCTGATCCGAGGCCGGGGTGGGCGGCGGCTCCCGGTTCTGAGGCGTGCCTGGGCCTGCGGCCGCCTGTCGCGGAGGTGGGTCCGCCGCGGTGAGGGGCCGGGGGCCGCCCGGAGGTCGCGCCCCGGCCGGCGAGCGTTTCCGGCGTGGCGCCCTCTGGCTGCGCGAGAACCACCTGCCGGAGGATCGGAGCGGCGCCCTGGTGTTCGGCTCTTCCCCGCGGCGTCCGCCGGCCAGCTGCGGGGCCTGCTTACGGGGGCGTCCCGTGTGGTGCGCGTTGCCCTGACGGAAGGGCGACTTGTCTGCCCCGACCCTTGTTGGCCGGCTCCGGGTCGCTCGCTGCAGCGGGCCCTGGGCTGCGGCCCACACGCCTGCGCCTCCTTAGCGGGGCCGCGTCCTCAGGCGGTGCCCGCGGCCTGTTCGCCTCCCGGGGACCGGCTGCTCCGTGCGCCGCGCTGCGAGGCGGGGCCCCGTGAGGCGCCCGCGGCCGTCAGGGCCGTCCTGCCTCCGCGGGGACTGGGCCCCCGAGAACTCTTTCCGTCGGCGGCTGGTACGAGGACGATGCAAACGTTTGACTAGGATGTGCCTGTTGTGGGCATTCGTGAGGTGAAGGTCACGGGGTTCATTTATTTTTTATTTTTAAAGATTTTAATGTATTTATTCATGAGAGACAGGGAGAGAGGCGGAGACGCAGGCGGAGGGAGAAGCAGGCTCCACGCGGGGAGCCCGACGCGGGATTCGATCCCGGGACCCGGGGTCACGCCCTGGGCGGAGGGCGGCGCTGAGCGCCGAGCCCCGGGCGCCCCAGTCAGAGTTTTGGCCTCCTGCGCCTCGGCCCTGTGCAGGGTGAGCCCGCTTGAGGCGATGAGCTGGACGCAGCCCCGCGCTCCCGAGCACCTGTGAGAGGAGCCCGGATGCGGACTTGGGCGGGTCGCTTGTCATCCTGGAGTCTCCCCTTTGCGCCTGGAAACAAGCGTTGGCTCCTAGGATTCTGGGAGCCGGGTCACTTCAGGCGTCCTGTGGCCTCAAAGCGGAGCGTGCCGGGCGCTGGAGCGACGCCGAGAGTGAGGCGGGAGCGGTGCTTGTGGGCCCGGATGTAACTGTGAGGGGTGCTGTGCGGGCGCTGGAGCCCGGGCTGCGGGGCCGGGGAGCTGGGAGAAGGGCGCGGTGACGCGATCTCTCCCGCGAGGGCCTGCGAGCGACAGAAGCAGAGACCCTCCCGGGGGAGCGGCCGCGGGGTGGCCTTGGGCTCAGGTCATGATGGGGTCCCGGGGTCAAGCCCCACGTCGGGCCCCCTGCTCGGGACAGTCTGCTGCTCCTTTTCCCTCCTCCTGCTTGTGCTGTGCCTCAAATTAGCAAAAGTTTGAAAAAAGGAAAAAAAGATTCTCCAAATGGAGAAGAGAATAAGTGTCGCTAATAGATGAAGCTGGGACAAGTGAATATTGTTCGTGGCGTGTCCAGCCTAGAATTCCTGGGGAGATGTATTGGCAGATGAAGCTGGAGCCAGGTTAGTGTTCAAATCATATTTTGAAGTTGCCAAGCTCTCATCGTCCTAATGCTCCCTACTTCAGTTGCAATCGTGTGCCTTATAATTACAAGAGTAGTACTTACATTGAATATGATGTTCTGTATCTGTGAGATTTTCCTCTTACAGTTGACTTACAGCGTGTTGGATGACAGCTACAACCTACCAGTGAGGAGATGGACCAAATAAGTTGCTTAGATGGCTGGAGATAATGGCTTGTATCTAAGGGGAGGTATAATAATAGTGACACTTATAAAGTGCTTGATTATTAAGTGCTAGGCATATTCTGAGTTCTATCTGTGTCATTTCATTAATTCCTCATAATAGTAATATAAGTACTCTTACTGTCTCTGTTTAATAGAAGAGGAAATGAATACACGTGGTTTGAATGGAGAGCAGTTTTATGAGTGATCCACTCATGATGGATCACTTTCTCTGAGCCTGACGGCTATGTAGACTTCTTGGGAGCACTGTTTGGCCTGGGTCTCAAGCTCAAGAGAGCCTCATGTTAGTTTGATCTTGATTCTGTAATGTTTCCATTATTTTTCTCTCATCCATGTAACCTTTTAAGTACATTAAGTACAAAGCCGTAAAAAAAAAAAAAAAAAAAAAAAAAGGTACAAAGCCGTTTGTAAATGGGGAACTAGTTCCGTAAGTAAGCAGACCTTGATTACCTGGCTTGTGTTTAATGAGACCATGCATAAATAAACAAACAAACAAACCATGCTCACATTTCTTACTGCTCTTGCTCTATGTGACACTTCCCAGGAAGAACCTCAAGACACTCCCTTAGAATAGCCATATAATGGCTACATTTGTATAATAGCTACATTGCCTTGGAGAGTAATTTCTAAAAATAACATTTCCTTATTATAGTTTTAGTTCATTTGTAGCCTACCTTGTAATAAGTCTGTAGTTGCCTATATTATATGTTTATTTTAAACCCAGCTGATGCAAAATAGAAGAATTCTGCTAAAGTTTTCTTAATAGATCACTGAATCTATTCAGTTTATACAAAAATTTTTAGGTTTGTAGTCTCTTTGTAACCACAGTTTTATTTGCTGTATTAAGGTTATTATACACCATAGCCAAAAGGTGGAAGCAGACCAAGTATCTCATCAATAGAAGAATAGATAAAATATGGTATATACCTACGATGGAATATTATTCATCCTTAAAAAGAAAGGAAATTCTGCCATATGCTACAACATGGATGAACCTTGAAGACATTATGCTAAGTTGAAATGGCTAGACACAAAAATGTAATTCTACTTATATGAGGTACTTAGAGAAGTCAGACTCAGAGAAAGCAAAATGGTTGTTGTGTGGGGTAGCACTAGAGAATGGAGGGTTATTGTTTTATGGGTACATATTTTCTCTTGGAAAAGATGAAAGACTCCTGAAGATGAATGGTGCTGATGACTGTACAAGAATGTGAATGTGCTTAATGCCTTGGAACTGCACATTTAAAAGTAGTTAAAATGGCAAATTGTATGTTATATATATTTTACCACAATAAAAAAGTAATTATAAAAATTTCCTGATGTATCTATATTTATCTCTGAACCTAATGAAGTCCATTTATTCTAATAATAGATTCTAATCTATTGCATCTAGAGATAAAGGGCCAAAAAAATCCAAACCCTAGCTTGGTGTCACTGAAGTTCTCAGAGAACCAGTCCAGGATGGATGGTGAATTTCATGAAGTCAGAATCCTCAGATGCTTGGGGTTGTCTTTGCCTCTGAGACATTTTAACACTAGTAGTTCTGCTGTATAAATTAAGGTTCCCTTTAAATTTAGTTTAAAAGACATTCGTTTTTCTTTGATATTTGTATATGCTTGTGAAGAAGTGTGGTCATAGGGAAGCACAGGTTACTAGAGTTTGCCATTGGAAAAAAAAATAGAGACATTTGGCATTTATTATTAATTTTTTTTCCTCTTTCCAAAATTAGACCAAGAAAAAGTTTTCCATTTTTATAAGTGATTCTGATTCACAATGGGTTTTTTTTTTTAAGATTTATTTATTTATGATAGACATAGAGAGAGAGAGAGAGAGAGAGAGAGAGAGAGAGGCAGAGACACAGGCAGAGGGAGAAGCAGGCTCCATGCAGGGAGTCTGACGTGGGACTCGATCCCAGGACTCCAGGATCACACCCTGGGCCGAAGGCAGGCGCTAAACCGCTGAGCCACTCAGGGATCCCCTAACTTTTATGTTTATACATAAGTCTTTGCCTTCCTCCTTTCCATCTCATTGTATAGAGGCATCTTACCTTTAGTCATTTTTATTAAGGTGAAATTCATATAAGATTAGCCCCTTTATATTTTTAAAGATTATTTACTTTAGAGGGAGTGGAGAACAAGTGAGGGGAAGGGCAGAGGGAAAGAGAATCCTCAAGCCGACTCCCCACTGAGCGCAGAGCTTAACTGGGGCTCAGTCCCAGGACCTGAGGTCATGACCTGAACTGAAATCAAGAGCAGAGCACTTAACCAACTGACCTACCCAGGAGTCCCAAGAGGAACCATTTTAAAGTGAACAATTCAGTGGCAATTAGTAAATTTGCAGTGTTACACAACCACCGTTTCCAGTTCCAAGACATTTTTATCACTCCCAAAGGAAAACCTGTACTCATTAAGCAGTTATTTCCCCACTCTCTCCTCTGGTAACCACAAGTCTACTTTCTTTCTATGGATGATTTGTTTTGGGGGGGGGGGGGGGGCATTTCATATGAATGGACCTCAGACCTTACATGGTCTTTTGTGCCTGGCTTCTTTCACTTAGCATAATGTTTCTTAGTTTCATTCATGTCACATATATCACTACTTTCTTCCTTTTTATGATTGAATAATATTCCAATATATATATTTATGTATATGTGTATACTACAACTTAACCATTTGTTGATTTTTTTTTTTAAGATTTTATTTATTTGAAAGAAAGAATCTGCATTTGGGGGGAGGGGCAGAGAGAAGCAGAAGCCCGCTGAGCAGGGAGCTGGATGCGGGCTTGATCCCAGGACCCTCAGTTCATGACCTGAGCTGATGGCAGATGCTTGACCACCTGAGCCACCCAGGCACCCCCATCTGTTGATTCTTTAGCCATTTTTTATTAAATATAAACCTAAACATTCTAAAACCAGCTCATTTCATTCATACACTGAGCATTTATGAAGCATCTATTATGTGTTAGGCAGTGTGTTGGGTCCTGAGGACATAAAAATGGCCATAATTTGTAATTACAAAATAACGCATGCTGCAGTAGAGGTATAAACACGGTGTTTATACATGTAAAGGATCGTGTGGTTAATTCCGTTTGGTAGATCTAATTAATTTTGCAGGCAGGGTTTTGCTGATAACAAAAAGAAGAGTATCTAGATATCCATTATAGCTGTAGACCTCTCTACATGAAATGGTAATGTAGGGACTTGAGAGTACTCCTTGTGGTCTTCTCCTATCAGTCACTAATAATTTCAGCTATTTTATTTCTTAGTTTTTTAGTCTCGTATATTGTCTGAGAAGGTCAGTGTTTCATAAACTGGTTTCTTGATCTAAGACTAGTCTAAAATGTAGATGAAAAGTAGTATAGAGCAAAAAAGAGGATTTTAGAGATTTTGTTTAGGCTATACCTATCACAAGGATTCAGATTGGTTGTATGGCCATGTTCTGTTGTTGGATTCAAACTAACACCACGTTTTTTGGGACCAACCTGCTACAGGAATGTTGAGTCAGTTTCTGAGAGTAGAGATACTCTACACATTACTGTTACCCTTCAGTATTATTATGCTATTAATTTGGGTGACTGGGTATAGCTCTCGATTTAATAGTTGTCAAAAATAGGGATCCCTGGGTGGCGCAGCGGTTTGGCGCCTGCCTTTGGCCCAGGGCGCGATCCTGAAGACCTGGGATCGAATCCCACCTCGGGCTCCCGGTACATGGAGCCTGCTTCTCCCTCTGCCTATGTCTCTGCCTTTCTCTCTCTCTCTCTCTCTCTCTCTCTTTCTGTGTGACTATCATAAATTAAAAAAAAAAAAAATAGTTGTCAAAAATAGATAAATGGGTTTAAGATCTAGGCCTGGAATGAGGCTTTTATGAAAGCCTTGGGAAAGGGCTATGGCTAGAACTACAGAAGTAGCAGATTTTTTGGAAGAGAGTGCTAATGAGACATTAATGGAAGTTTTTTGTTGTTTTTTAGCCTACAACACAGCAGTCACCTCAGGATGAGCAGGAAAAGCTCTTGGATGAAGCCATCCAGGCTGTGAAGGTCCAGTCATTCCAGATGAAGAGATGCCTGGTAAGAATATCAACATGAGAGGCAAAATTGCAGTCTGTGTGTTTTGCAAGGTTGTATAACACCACTGCTCCTGCTGAATGTAATCTTCAGTGTCCTCTGTCCCATGTCCCTCAAGCACTGCATGGAGCAATTTCAACAGGGAGCCCCGTTTACTTGCATTTGTGTTTATGATTTGGGATTGTCTGTCTTCCCTCTCAGAATAGAAGCCCCACGAGGACAAGAAACCTTACCTTCTATCGCCGTGCCAATATCTGACCTCGGTTACTGGTCTCATTGGTTCTATACCTCAAACCTGAGGAGTACTTGACATAAAATGGGTGCTGAATAAATATTTTTTGAAAGAATGTATTTAAATACTTTCATTTTGGATTATTCAGCTTTTTTCTATCTTGAAGGCTTTTGTTTCCATCCTGAATGGACATATATTTTTGCAACAACCAGTTTGAAAATTTCTGTGTTTTCATATTCTAAAAGACAGAGTAGGAGGTAATCTGTGTAGAAACTATAGATTCTCTGCATTAAAATTTAAGAAATAGAACCAAACTTCAAGTTATAAGTTGCTCTGATGATGATGATTTTACCTTTGTAAAGTGCCTCACAATTTCTAAAGCTTAGTGATAAGCTGTTTTAACCAATTGTATGTATTGTATTTTTTTTTCTTCCCCCCCCCCAAAAAATGTCTTGACATAGAGAACATGAGTGGGTATGGAACTTGATATTGCTTGTTTTTGTCTCTTTCTGAGTATGAATATTGCTTCCTGTATCTAAAGGCATTGTCATAATATGTGTTTAGTGGGACACATGGGCATTGTGAGGAGGAAAGTATACTTACAAGGATGGTCATTTCAGACATCTCTAAAGAGTCTTTACCTATGACAAAGCCATTGTCAGGATAGTAGCTTGCTTTAAAAGAATTGGTATGCCAGCTCTCTCAATTGCAGGCGCATGTGAATTCATGGCGCTAGTTTCATAATCATTAGGAGTTGAAAAAATTAGTTATGCCAGGAAGTTTGTAGTCTTAGGTACATAAGACTTGCTAAGCTTCACAGTCCTGGTGAGAAACCATGAATCTTTTTCTTTCAGTAGGAAGAAGGCAAGGTGAAACTAAATCTGATTGTTGGGATGCCTGGGAGGCTCAGGGGTTAAGCATCTGCCTTCAGCTCAGGGCGTGATCCTGGAGTCCCAGGATCGAGTCCTACATTGGGGTCCCTGCATGGAGCCTGCTTCTCCCTCTGCCCATGTCTCTGCCTCTCTCTCTCTCTCTGCATCTCTCATGAATAAATAAATAAACTCTTAAAAAAACAAAAAAAACCTGACATGTGATTAAAATAATTTAAGTTCTGTATACTGTGTAACAAATCCAAGTTACATCTTTATTTAAATTAAACATTCCCCTCAATTCTCTTGGTATTTCTGTAGGACAAAAACAAGCTTATGGATGCTCTGAAACATGCTTCTAATATGCTTGGTGAACTCCGGACTTCTATGTTATCACCAAAGAGCTACTATGAACTTTGTATCTTTTGAATGTTGAGGATTGACCATTTTGATCATATTTTTTTTTCTTGATAAGGCCATATTTTGTTTTTTCCTTGTTGAGTTTTTCTGGTGTTACATTACTTTTCATTGTCTTAACCAAATAGTAGTACTCCATGTAAATTTTGTAAGCGAGGAAAAAGAAAGACTTAATATCAGAAACCCTTTATGCTTAAATTTCTTTGTTGTTGTATTTCAATTTTTAGTCCCTTCATGAGGGATATTGAGGCTGTTAGGCAGTTGGTTCTTTAATGCTTAGATATTGTCATGCATGACTCAAATGAAAATGATTTGCCATTTCAAAACCCTCTAGTAGTCTGATTGGGCATTCCTTGTTTTTACTGCTTTGCTTTACCAGACATCTTTTAAAAACCTTATTTTATCTTTTTTGCATTTTATTTATTTTTTAAGTTTTTATTTTAATCACCTGGTGTTTAACAAGTGCCCTCCCTTAATCACCATCACCTATTTCACCCATCCCCCCACTCCTGTCCCCTCTGGTAACCATCAGTTTGTTCTCTGTAGTTAAGAGTCTATTTCTTGGTTTGTCTGCCTCTTTTTGCTCATTTGTTTTGAGTGAATAAAAACCCTTATTTTAAAATAAGGAAAGCCCAACTGAAATTCTATCTTCATTTATGGTATCTGCCCAATAGTTTAATGACTCCAACAAATTCCAGAGTATTGCTTATGTTGGCTTGGCTTTATATCAGTCCTTAATCGTAATTAAAAGATATGGCTATTTCTGATGAACTACACTACTTGGAGGTCTACCTGACAGATGAATTTGCTAAAGGAAGAAAAGTGGCAGATCTCTATGAACTTGTACAGTATGCTGGAAACATTATCCCAAGGCTGTAAGTAACTGAGAATCTGAGGGCTTTTATATCTGCATTTTCCACTTTATTTATTTATTTTATTTTTTTTCTTTTTTTTTTCTTTTTTTCATTTTCCACTTTATGATATAGCCTTTAAACTTTGATTTTTAAAAACCAATTTTAAGGTTATTTAATTTCTTAGCAAATTGAAATTAGCATTTTGGTAGATATTCTGAGTTTTCTTTTAAGGCTTTAAGGTATAATTTTACTTTTTATATAGATAATTGAGGAATTTTAGAAATAGAAAAAGCAGATATACTATTTAGTGTTTTGACTACTAGAAAAATTAATATGACATTTAATCTCTTACTAGTATGCTTAAAGATGGTAATGATACTTATGTATGTATATAAGTGTATGTGTGTGCAACATATACTTACATATATACATATATTTGTGTATGTGTGTAAGTATATGTGTAATTTGTATATAAATATATGTACAAATTGGGGAGAGGGTTAGTGAGTGGTTGCATTTTAAATTAGATATATTTTCATTGTAGAATGGAATGTAGAATGGTCCATCTTGCTTTAATATGTTTGGGTTCAATATGTTTGTACATAATCAAATTCTTGACTTGAGTCTTTTATTTATTTATGAATATTTTAATCCAGTGTTTCCTCATAATTCCCCTAGTTACCTGTTGATCACAGTTGGAGTTGTATATGTCAAGTCATTTCCTCAGTCCAGGAAAGATATCTTAAAAGATTTGGTAGAAATGTGTCGTGGTGTGCAGCATCCCTTAAGAGGTTTATTTCTTCGAAACTATCTTCTTCAGTGTACCAGAAACATCTTACCTGATGAAGGAGAGCCAACAGAGTAAGTGATTTTCTTTTTCTTTTTTTTTGTGTGTGTGATTTTCTTTTTTGATTTAGTTGTTATACTTTTTTGTTGTAGAATATATAAGAAGTATAGAAAAGTGTATAGAAAAAAAAACAATATTTCTCCCACCCACAGGACTTGGGAGAAGTACTACTTCTTTCCTCCCACCAGTACTTGTAACATTTCAGTTGGAGATTTCCTTTGTGATGTAGAATTCTTCAGTATATGTGGTATGATGCAAAATGTACTCTTCTAGGGACACCTGGGTGGCTCAGCGCAGGGCATGACCCTGGGTCCCGGGATCGAGTCCCACATTGGGCTCCCTGCGTGGAGCCTGCTTCTCCCTCTGCCTGTGTCTCTGCCTCTCTCTTTCTCTGTGTCTCTCATGAATGAATAAATAAATCTTTAAATAAATAAATAAAATAAAAATTATGTCTGGGTTATTAGAACCTGCTTTTTTCATTAAACATAATTTTATGAGTATTTTTCCATTACATTAAGTATTCTTTGAAGATGTGACTTTTTAAATGAGTTATATTTTGAAATTATATTTGTAGTGAAATACTGACAAATGCTTAACTTTTTCCATGAGGTAGCTAATTTTCATATTGTTTTTTGAGTGTGTTATCCATTTTTGTCATTTATGGACTGCTAGATGCCCTGGATAGAAGTGATTTAAGTTATCTGTGAACACAAATTGCATATTAACTCCAAAAAAAAAAAAAAAAAGCCTTTGAGAGCCCTGTCTCTTGTGACCAATATTCCAGTATCCACATCCATTTCACTTGTTGTATCCCACAATAAAGATGATGGTCAACCAGCTGTGGTCTACAACAACCAGGTGAACTATTTATATGCAGATTTCCTAGATTGAGGACCTTAATTCCTTTTAAGTTTATTTATTTAAAAAAACTTTTTTTTTTTTTTTAAAGTAATCTCTACATCCAACATGAGGCTCAAACCCCAGGACCCTGAGATCAAGAGTTGTATGCCCCTACTGATTGAGCCAGTCAGGCACTCATTGTTTAACTTTACTTATTCATTTGTTTCTAAGGTATACAGTTCAGTAATTTCTAGTATATCTGTATCAATTTCTTTTTAAGAGAAAAAAATATAAAAATTTACCATGCATATGATAAATGATATAGAAAAGGTAAAAATTTAACAATGCTGAGAAGATAATGAGGTTGTTTTATTATGATTTGACTGTCAATTTTGAACATTTAATTAGGCAATCATTAAAAAAATTTTGAAGCCTATATTCCCTGTCCTATGAGATGAAAAATCAGCAGGAAATATATGGTCTCCTCCCTCACAAAGTTTATATTCTAATTGAAAATGTTCAACAATAAAATGATGTAGTTAGGGCATCTGGGTTGCTGAATCAGTTAAGGATCTACCTTCAGCTCAGGTCATTATCCTGGGATCGAACCCTGTATCGGGGTCTGTGCTCAGCATGGAGTCCGCTTGTCCCTCTCCCTCAGCCCCACCCTCCTACTTGTGCTCTCTTTTTCTCTCTCAAATAAATAAATAAAATCTTTTTTTAAATGGTGTAGTTGGGGATCCCTGGGTGACTCAGCAGTTAAGTGCCCACCTTTAGCCCAGGGTGTGTGATTCTAGAGACCGGGATCAAGTCCCACGTCCGGCTCCCTACATGGAGCCTGCTCCTCCCTCTGCTTGTGTCTCTGCCCCTCTCTCTGTCTCTCATGAATAAATAAAATATTTTTGGGGATCCCTGGGTGGCTCAGCGGTTTGGTGCCTGCTTTCAACCCAGGGCATGATCCTGGAGACCTGGGATTGAGTCCCACATCGGGCTCCCTGCATGGAGCCTGCTGCTCCCTCTGCCTGTGACTCTGCCTCTCTCTCTCTGTCTCTCATGAATAAATAAATAAAACCTTTAAATATATATATATTTTTTAAAAATGGTGTAGTTAGCAGTACGTTATGCGTATCAGGTTTTTTTTAGGCTTTTTGAATTAATAGAGTTGCTCTGAGAATAAGTTGGGCCAAGGTAGGGAATGGGGGAAAGTGTTTTGTTCCTTTATACTTGCACTGTGTCCTCTCCCTGGTATTTTTTTCTCTTAAGTCTGTTTTCCCTTGAGGTTGAACACTAAGCCAATGAAGTTGAAAGTCTTTTCTGTTAAGTATCAATGTATTAAAGGGATAAAAAGGAAACGTACAAAGGAGAATGGTAACAATAAGTTGGTCCTATAGTGTAAATAATAGATGTAAAGATTTTTTCAACTCTCTCTTTTCAGTGAAGAAACAACTGGTGATATCAGTGATTCCATGGATTTTGTACTACTTAACTTTGCGGAGATGAACAAACTCTGGGTGCGAATGCAACATCAGGGACATAGCCGAGATAGAGAAAAAAGAGAACGAGAAAGACAAGAACTGAGAATTTTAGTGGGAACAAATTTGGTGCGCCTCAGTCAGTTGGAAGGTGTAAATGTGGAACGTTACAAACAGGTTTATATCCTTTTACTTGTTACCTTTTCTTACAACATGAGATAAATTTGAAGCCTGATTTTCTTAATTAAAATGTTTTTTTTTTTTTTTTAATTTTTTTTTTTTAATTTTTATTTACTCATGATAGTCACAGAGAGAGAGAGAGAGAGAGGCAGAGACACAGGCGGAAGGAGAAGCAGGCTCCATGCACCGGGAGCCCGACGTGGGACTCGATCCCGGGTCTCCAGGATCGTGCCCTGGGCCAAAGGCAGGCGCCAAACCGCTGCGCCACCCAGGGATCCCTAAAATGTTTTTATTAAATATTATTACAGTGGGGATCCCTGGATGGCTCAGTGGCTTGGCATCTGCCTTTGGCCCAGGGCGTGATCCTGGAGACCTGGGATCAAGTCCCACGTCAGGCTCCCTGCATGGAGCCTGCTTCTCCCTCTGCCTGTGTTTCTGCCTCTCTCTCTGTCTCTCTCATGAATAAATAAATAAACAATCTTTAAAAAAAAAAAAAAAGGACCAGGTAGTAAATATTTTTTGATTTTGCAAGCCTTGTCTGTAACTACTAAACGACAAGTTGTGGCAAAAAGCAACAACAGACAGTATGAAAGTGATTTACAAAAGCAGACATTGAGCTAGATTTGCTCACCCCTGGAAGAGATAATCCAGGATAGTGTCACACATATGTAATGAGTTACTTTTGATAAAAGCATAGTGGTAACTTATTCAACAAATGTTCTGAAACAGTTGGACATCTCTGGGCAAACAAGATCCTTAAATGGTGACCCATTCGCACCATATAGAAAAACTCAAAAAATGGATCAGAGACCTAAATATAAAACCTAAAACTATAAAACTTCTAGAAGAAAACACAAAGGAAATCCTATAATGTTGGATTAGACAAAGATTTCTTAGGATACAAAAGGCACAAATTATAAAAGAAAAATGAATTTGATAAATGTCTTAAATGACTTTCTAAGTAGAAGTCCAGAATTTAAATTTTTATTTAAAAATTCCTCTATGAAATGTTAAGGTTTCGTTTAAAAAGAATGGGTTGGAAAAATCTTTTTTTTTTTAATTTTTTATTATTATTTATTTATGATAGTCACAGAGAGAGAGAGAGTGAGGCAAAGACACAGGCAGAGGGAGAAGCAGGCTCCATGCACCGGGAGCCCGATGTGGGATTCGATCCCGGTCTCCAGGATCGCGCCCTGGGCCAAAGGCAGGCGCCGAACCGCTGCGCCACCCAGGGATCCCGGGTTGGAAAAATCTTAAAGATTCTTGGGCACCTGGGTGGCTCAGTGGTTGAGCATCTGCCTTTGCCTCTGGCCATGATCCAGGGGTCCTGGGATCAAGTCCCATGTCAGGCTCCCCACAGGGAGCCTGCTTCTCCCTCTGCCTCTGCCTCTCTCTCTGTCTCTCATGAATAAATAAATAAAATCTTTTTTTTTTTTTTTAAAGAAAAATCTAAAGATTCTCAATAGCTTAAATGTTATTAGAGGCGTGGCTTAGCATTTAAAAATGTTTTAACCCTTACCCTTTTAGATTGTTTTGACTGGCATATTGGAGCAAGTTGTGAATTGCAGGGATGCTTTGGCTCAAGAGTATCTCATGGAGTGTATTATTCAGGTAAGTGAGAACATATATTGCATCTTTTAAAAGGACTCATTTTATCTTAAATAGTTTTGTTTTGAAAAAAAAAATCTTGATAGAATAGAAAATAAACTGTCCTCGGTGCCTGGGTGGCTCAGTCAGTTGAGTGGCTAACTCCTGATTTTGACTCAGGTCATGATCTGGGGTCCTGGGATTGAGCCTTGCATGCCAGTCTGGGCTCAGTGAGTAGTCTCCCTCTCCCTCTGCTTTCCTCCCCAGTTGCGGGTTCATGTTCTCTTTCTTTCTCTCAAGTAAAAATTTTTTTTTTTTTTTTAAGATTTATTTCTTTATTCATGAGAGAGGCAGAGACACAGGCAGAGGGAGAAGCAGGCTCCTCACAGGGGGTCCGATGCAGGACTTGATCCCAGATCCTGGGGTCACACCCTGAGCAGAAGACAGACAGACGCTCAACCGCTGAGCCTCCCAGGCGTCCCAAATAAATTTTTGAAAAGAAAAAAAGATAAGCTGTCCTGAGTAAAGGATTCTTTTCTCTTACTGATGACTTGGTCTTAGTATTGATGTGTTTTTCCCTCCAAAATGTAGGAAAAGAGTAGCCTCTAAGTTCTCCAGTTCTTGTTAGTTTTAGTTTAGTTATAGATGTATTTTGGTTAGTGGAATATTTATCTGAGCTTTAAGGAAGCTCAGAAGTAATATATTTGAATTTAGTTGTGTAAGATTAAAACAATTATTTTTACAAATATGAACTTTAAAAAAAATTAAAAATAAAGAAAAAAACAAAAAAAACAAATATGAACTTTACCATAAGTCCAAAATATAATGTGAAATACGTTTACTTGTATCAATTAATTATTATTTGATTTTCAGGTTTTCCCTGATGAATTCCACCTTCAGACTTTGAATCCTTTTCTCCGGGCCTGTGCTGAGTTACACCAAAATGTAAATGTGAAGAACATAATCATTGCTTTAATTGATAGGTAAGTGCTTCCAACACTAGAGGGCAGTGTTCCAACTTGGGACTAATGAATTTAAAACATTTTTGTGAATTGCTTATTTCTGTTACATCTTTTTTATATTAATGATTGTAAAGTAATTACACTTATGAACAGTTTAGTTCTGTAAGTATGAATTTCTTCCAGGTGCCTGTCTAGCTTAGGCAGGAGGCATGGAAATACATTTAAATTTTTTTTTTTAATTTTTAAAATTTATTTATGATAGTCACAAACAGAGAGAGAGAGAGAGGCAGAGACACAGGCAGAGGGAGAAGCAGGCTCCATGCACCGGGAGCCTGACGTGGGACTCGATCTTGGGTCCCCAGGATCGCGCCCTGGGCCAAAGGCAGGCGCTAAACCACTGCGCCACCCAGGGATCCCATGGAAATACATTTAATTGGCAATGTCCTACAGATCCATTATTTAAATCTTAAAATTCAAAGAATAAAATTTATTTTTTTACAATAATTAATGTTATCTTTTAGTGGGAACTGATTTGATTTGGAGTTTTTTGTTTTTTGTTTTTTTAACCAAGTAGCTATTAGATGTATGATTAAGAATGTTTAGGTAATCACTCTATTGTCACATTTTTTTTTTATTGTCACATTTTTTAAAAGAAGAATTTTGAAGTATTAAATATGTTTAGAAAATTCCCCTTATGTTTGAATTTTACTATTTTAGGCATTCATCTTGGTTACAGGTATAAAACTTGGCCTTTGATAATGGCTTTAATGAGTACCTGCTTGGCAACCATACTGAGTGCTAGTATATAATATGTGTCCTGCTCGTTTGCTTACACATCACTGACATCGTGAAACCAGGAGCCCAAGTGAAGATATATTTCTGCAAATACCTTTTGTTACATTTTAAATACCTAAGTTATTAAAGTCTGAGAATTTATATGGCACATTCTCCAAATTATCAGTTTAAATCTGGGCAGCAAGAATTATATGCGAATTGGACATATTCTTAATGGAGGCTAATAAGATTTATCGTTGAAGATTTCTCTTTCAAATCATGGCTGTTAAAATACATTTGTCACTTTAATGAATTTTTATCCCTGTCTACTTGATTAAGCTTCAAAAAATATTGCAAAATCAGGCTGTTGAAAATTATTTATGGGGGGATCCCTGGGTGGCTCAGCAGTTTAGCGCTTGCCTTCGGCCCAGGGCATGATCCTGGAGTCCCGGGATTGAGTCTCGCATCGAGCTCCCTGCTTGGAGTCTGCTTCTCCCTCTGCCTGTGTCTCTGCCTCTCTCTCTCTCTGTGTGTCTCTCATGAATAAACAAACAAAATCTTAAAAAAAAAAATTATGTATGGTGCAAAATAGAACATATTGTAAGAATACAGTAAAATAAGACATTATTGACGAAACTGGTTAAAAATGAATTGATCACTTTCTTATACCATACACAGAAGTAAACTCAAAATGAATTAAAGATCTAAATGTGAGACCTAGAACCATAAAAATCCTAGAAGAGAGCAATTTCTCTGACATGGCAGTAATTTCTCTGATATGGGCCATAGCAACATTTTCTTAGATATGTCTCCTGAGGCAAGGAAAATAAAAGCACAAATAAACTATTGGGGCTACATCAAAATAAAAAGTTTCTGCACAGTGAAGGGAACAGTCAACAAAACTAAGAGGGAACTTACTGAATGAGAGAAGATATTTGCAAATGACCTATCCACTAAATGATTAGTATCTAAAGTATATAAAGAACTGACCAACTCAACACCCAAAGAGCAAATAATCCAATTTAAAAATAGGCAAAAAACATGAGCAGACATTTCTCCAAAGAAGACATCTAGATGACCAACACATATATGAAAAGATGCTCAGCGTCACTCATCATCAGGGGAAATACAAATCAAAACTACAATGAGATGTCCCCTCACACCTGTCAGAATAGCTAAAATCAAAACCACAAAAAAAAAGTGTTGCTGAGGATGTGGAGCAAAAAGAACCCTCGTACTCTGTTGGTGGGAATACAGACTGGTACAGCCACTGGAAAATAGTGTAGAGGTTCTTCAAAAACTTAAAAATGGAACTACCTTATGACCCAGTATTTGCACTACTGGATATCTACCCAAAAAATACAAATCACTAATTCAAAGGGATACATGCAACCCTATATTTATAGCAGCATTATCTACAATAGCCAAATCATGGAAGCAGCCCAAGTGTCTATGAATAGATGAATGAGTAAAGAAATATATACATAATGGAATGTTTTTCAGCCATAAAAAGAATGAAATCTTGCTATTTGCAATGACATGGATAGAGCTAGAGACTATTATGCTGGACTAAATAAGTCAGAGAAAGACAAATACCATATGATTTCACTCATGTGGAATTTAAGAAACAAATTAGCAAAGGGGGAAAAAAAAGAGACAAACCAAGAAACTGACTTTTTACTCTAGAAAACAAACTTGTTACGGGGGGGGGGGGGGGGGAGGGGGGAGGTCGGTGGGAGAAATAAGTGATGGGGATAAGGAGGACACTTGTATAATGAGCACTGGGTGATGTGTGGAAGTGTTGAATCACTATATTGTACACCTGAAACTAATACAACACTATTAAAAATTTTTTTAAATGAATTGAGGGAATGATCGACTCCATTCCAGTCCTTTTTATTTTTTTTTTATTATTTTTTTTTAAAGAAATCTTATTTTATATTTCACTATTCTTTTCTTTTTTTTATTATTTATTTATGATAGTCACCGAGAGAGAGAGAGAGAGAGGCAGAGACATAGGCAGAGGGAGAAGCAGGCTCCATGCACCAGGAGCCCGATGTGGGATTCGATCCCGGGTCTCCAGGATCGCGCCCTGGGCCAAAGGCAGGCGCCGAACCGCTGCGCCACCCAGGGATCCCCTCCAGTCCTTTTTAAAATCTTTTTTAGTGTTCTAGGAGAAAAACCTTGTAAAAATATAGAAAAGTATAAAGAACAAAATGTCATCCATGATCCCACTGCCTAAATCCCTGTATTTGTTACAGATTGTTTTCTTTTTCAGATTAGCTTTATTTGCTCACCGTGAAGATGGACCTGGAATCCCAGCAGATATTAAACTTTTTGACATATTTTCACAGCAGGTGGCTACAGTAATACAGGTTTGTATGGTTTTTCTTCTAAGTTCTTAAAACTTTGAAAAAAAAAAAAAAACTTTGAAACTTCTCAGGAGGTAGACCCTTTTGTGATTGTTTAAAATAAATTCTGTGGTTTTCTAAACATTTCAGTCTAGACAAGACATGCCTTCAGAGGATGTTGTATCTTTACAAGTCTCTCTAATTAATCTTGCTATGAAGTGTTACCCTGATCGTGTGGACTATGTTGATAAAGTTCTAGAAACTACAGTGGAGATATTTAATAAGCTCAACCTTGAACAGTAAGTCAAAGTTACATTTTTATAAAAACCCTCATAAAGCACTTACTTAATTCTAGATTAGTTTTTCTTAATTGCTTTTTGAAATGTTTACATTTGTCTTAAGCGTTTGTTAGATTGATAATGCTTGGTATTAATCAGGGCAGAAAGTAACAACCAATATGTTGGCTGTGTACATGATCAAATAGTGGCATTCATGGACTCTTAAGTAGTCTTCATGGACCAGAGTCTCTCCGTTTCAGACCCCTTTAATATATGAATAAGTTTTCAAACTGGTAAGGGAATTAACAGTTGACCTTTGAACAATGTGGAGGTTAACCTTCTGCGCAATTGAAGAACTCTGCAACTCCCTAAAACTTGACTATTGATAGCCTGTTGTCCAGAAGCCTTACCAGTAAGTTGATTAACACATATTTTGTACATTCCATGTAGTATATACTATATTCTTAAAATCAAGTCAGCTAGAGAAAAGAAAATGTTATTTTAAAAATTACAGGAAGAGAAAATACATTTTGTAGTACCATACTATATTTGTAGGAAAACATCCATGAATAAGTTGGCCTGCACAGTTCGAATCCATGTTGTTCATGGGTCAGCTGTGTTTATGTTAAGCGGTATTTTCATAGGAAGTGATTTTCTACAGATGAATAAGTTGTAAAAAAATTAGGAGCATATATATATATATATATATATATATGTATGTATGTATGTATATATATTTAAGGTGAAATTAAATTGGTTTAAAATATCTTTCTATTTTGAGCTTTGTTTTTGATACCATCAAGGAAAGTCCATTTTGTTGCCAATAGTTGGGAGCTTCCTCAACTGTGCTTTCCTAGTCTTTGGCATCCTCTAGTGGCCACTGTGGGCACTTGTGATCCCTTTACCTTTTCCCCAGCAGTCCCCTTACTGTCCCATCCTGCACTGCACGGAATACTCCGACAAGCTGCTACCTTAAATTCAGCCTGCTTTTCCTAAATCACCAACATCTGATGCAGAAGAAGCAGTTTTTTTCCTATTTTGTGGAGTTGCTAGTTTTGGATGAATTTTTCTCCCTACTCATTTTCTTCATGAGTATACATCATTTACTGGGTGCTCAAGAACTTAACTATCACTTAAAATATGTTCCTAAAAATGTCAAATTCTAGACAGTCATTTTAACTCCAGCTGTATAACCTGTTCAATGTTACGTCTTATTTTGTATTAATAGAACATTAAGAGATGAGTACATGTTTGTATTTAGATAGGCATCTTTATCTTCTTAGAAGGAAGTCATTGGAGTATTTTGAGGTGATGTAATTCACTTGACCTGTTTCCTTTAACGTGAAAATGAAAATCTTCAAGTTTTTATGCAGAGTGTATTTGTATATATAGAAAGTTAATTTTACTCATTAAAGGGCTGTTATTTTTCTTTTTTGTAGTATTGCTACCAGTAGTGCAGTTTCAAAAGAGCTCACCAGACTTTTGAAGATACCTGTTGACACTTACAACAATATCTTAACAGTCTTGAAATTAAAACATTTTCACCCACTTTTTGAGTATTTTGACTATGAGTCCAGAAAGAGCATGAGTTGTTATGTGCTTAGTAATGTTCTGGATTATAACACAGAAATTGTCTCTCAAGACCAGGTAAGAGAATACCAACATGCGATATTAGGAAAACAGAAACAATATTGTAATGATTTTAGACCTTGAGGCAGACATATGAAATGGGAGAAGACGGTAATTTAATACTAAAAAAGGTTACAAAGAGTTTATTCATTATATAAATTAGAAATTAGAGGTGTATAAAGAAGAAATTATAAAACTATAATCTGGGATGCCTGGGGGGCTCGAGTCATGCGTCTGGCTTCCTGCATGGAGCCTGCTTCTCCTTCTGCCTGTGTCTCTGCCTCTCTCTGTGTCTCTTGTGAATAAATAATTTTTAAAAAAATCCTAAAAAAATATATACATAAAACTATAAGCCCACCAGAAAGAGAATAACTACTATTCGTTAATATTTGGTGTGTGTTTTTCTACTCTTGTCTGTATGCACATCAATATACATAAACCTTCTTACAATAAAAGGAATTATGTTTTTAATACAACAAAAGCAAATGAAACTTTAATAGCTAAGAGAAGGTAAAGAGTTTGCTCCTTGGGAGTTACACAACTAGAAACGCTTTGACAGTGACTTTATATGCTGATGGTTTCACTTCAGTGGTTCCTGCATCTCTCGTGTTACAGGTGGATTCCATAATGAATTTGGTGTCCACATTGATTCAGGATCAGCCAGATCAGCCCATAGAAGACCCTGATCCAGAAGACTTTGCTGATGAGCAGAGCCTTGTGGGCAGATTCATTCATCTTCTGCGGTCTGAGGACCCAGATCAGCAGTACTTGGTAGGAGTTAACTCAGTTATCACATACCGTCACGACTCCTAGGTCGAAATTCCATGTAGATGTACCTAAAATGGTCTGAAACAGTTGTGGTCTTAGAAGGTTTTGAAAAAGTTGCAGCTGAATAAGAGATTAAGTGATACCCATGGAGTTTGACTTTATATAGAAATGCATAATTGTGAGCTTATGGGAAATATATTGGTTGCTCTAGTTTCTTTGAGGACTTAAGAATTATAGAAAGCCCATCTTCCTTAGTTGAGTGGATAGTACTTCTTCATGTTCATTTTCTTTTTTAACTATTCTCCTTTTATCCAGTTTGTCATAACTTTATCAGGATAAAACTTAGAGTATAAGCAGCAATCCGTATATTCAATTGTATTTATGTGTCTGAAGTCTGAAAATATAAGTTGACAAATTTAAAAATGTATGAAAAGACTTTAAAATTCAAATTCTTTCTCTTAACCTCTTTTTCCTGGTGAAGAACAATCAGAAGTTTTCCTTTCTTTATCATTAGTTCTCAATAAATCTTTGTGAAATGAATAATATGTTGCCTGAGTAGGAATATTGGTGATTGATGCATGATGATTTATTTTAATGGAAGTTAGCACAGATGGCAATCTAATTATTGTTTGGGAAAAGTGTAGTTTAACTTGTTGGATTTGTAGGCTGTTAAACTGATGATATGTTGGGGGAACACTTTCATTTGAGGTTGAGTCCTGACTTTCTCCTGCTGGTGACTTTTTTTGTTGTAGTTGACACTCTTGTATTCCATCACAAGCAGTGTGAAGAAGAATGATTTCTGTCGGCAGTGTGATACTCTTTGACTTGGCTTACTGATAAACATTCTGGGCAGGCCAGCTGTGCGCTGTGTGTGATCTGTACATAGTGACTGGCTGATTGATTCCCTTATGTTTCTGTGTCTCACATACGTGCCTACATGTGTTTTCATTTTTTGTTCTGTTCCAAATGTAGTAGTAGGAAGTATCCCTTCCACGTGTAGCCAGTTGATTATGCTTGTGCACTGAGAGACCTTTACGGCGAGGATCAGTAGCTCTGACTTCCCCAAGGGAAAATGCATTCACTTATCTATTATATCAGAGAAATTTTAAAAACCTGGATATGTCACACATTGTATCACACATATTAAAAAGTATTTCATGAATTCTTGCGGTTTTTTCCGAGACAATATGACGTTTATTTCACAGTAGCTCTTTTAAAGTATATTGCCATTTCCTTTTACTTTGTCTTTTTTCTCCAAATTAGCAGGTAAGACATACCAACAAAATACATATAGCTATTTTGCATTCTAGTAATAACCAACATTTTCTAAGCCCTGGCACCCTTGCCTTGTGTCAGGTACTAGTAACTCTTCATGTGTATTACTTGATCTTCCCAACAGCAAAAGCAAATGAAACTTTAATAGCTAAGAGAAGGTAAAGAATTTGCTCAGGGTCACTCAGGTAAGTAAATGTTAGTAGAAGTCTGTCTTCAGAGCCTGCAATCTCTGTCAGCACAGCCGACTTTGTACATATGTATATGAAAATATGTTAACATGTATCTCTGCCTCTGACTGGTCTTGTAACCTTGGGCACATTATGTGGCCTCTTTGAACCTCCGGCTTCTTCATTTGTGAAATAGGGTTACTGTTTTGGTTATGATGTTGGTTTTATTGACTCAGTGCAATAAGAAATGTAAGCATCTACCATTAAGCCTGGTATAGCAGCAGATGCAATTAAAAATTGTAGCAATAACAATGATTAGAGCCCTCATTTAATTTTATAAATGATTAATCATAGTGCAGGAAAGATTAATGTTTTGGGGGGATTTTTTTTTTGGTCAGATTTTAAACACCGCACGAAAACATTTTGGAGCTGGTGGAAATCAACGGATTCGCTTCACACTGCCACCTTTGGTGTTTGCAGCCTACCAGCTGGCGTTTCGCTACAAAGAGAATTCTAAAGTGGTGGGTTTACATTTAAGTATGTCACTACTTTTTTTCTTTTTTTTCTTCTTCTTTATGTGTATTTGTTATAGAATATTTCAAATATATACAGAAATAGACTATGGAATAATAAAATTCCAGTTTCAATAGATCAATTCTTTATACATCCTGTGTTAAGTTTTCCTAACCGTAGTGTTGGTAGATTGCATACTAGCTGAGGGATCACAAAAAACACTTAGAAATGAAAGATTAAAGCAGTGTAAATTTATGCTAGGTTTTCCGTATTTAAAGATTACTTGGAGACATTGATAAATTTATTACAAAATTGGCTCAGAGTGCTTTAGTTTAAGAATGATTTTACTTTAGAGTCTCTACTAATTCTAAAGTGATACAGTAATCTCATGCAGAGGTTGCAAGTACATAATAGGTGAGATCTAATTCAAGATAGTTTTGCCTAGCATTGCATAATAACCTCTCTCCAAAAGCCTGAAATTGAATAATTTTATGAATCATGTATTTTTTTTATGCACGTATTCCTTAAGCAGAATCATGGCTTAAATCTTCAATGATGATAGTTTTATAGGAAATCCTTCAATCTGATGTACCTAAAGTTGGATAGTCAAATCAGTGTTTAAAGAATAAAAACTCAGTAAACTTACTTCTCCAATATTGGAGAAACAAGATTTATTCAGTAGACTTGCCAGCATGACATAGCCAGTTTTTATTATGCCACCTGCTCATTTAGGACTTTTTCCAGCATTCCATGTATAGATTTTGGTGAATGTAACAATAGAAATAGCAGCTAGCATTCACTATGTGCCATATACTGTGCCAAGGATTATCTGTATACTTGGATTATTGCATTTAATCCTTATAGCAAGTCTGTGACTATTACCCTCTTTTAAAAAATGAAAAGAACTGATTGCTTTAATAAGAAATTTGAATGGTCAGATATAGATAAAATATTTAACCTCACTGGTAATTACAGCAATGAACCTCTGTTTTAGAAATCAAACTGGTAAAGAGAAAAGAGAAAGAAGGTTTGCAATGGCAATGGTATTATGAGAATGCATTCTCACCTAGTAATGGTGGGCATGTGACATACTACAGTCTTTGTATAAAAAACTGGCAATATGGAGAGCCTTAAAAGATCTAATAATTCCACTTCTAAGAATTTATACTAAGTAAATAATTAGGGATTCAAAAAAACCTTGTGTATATGGAACATTAGCATTCGTTGTGGTATTGCAGATTATTTCCAAAAGGAAATATTTAAATAAATTATGCTACATCCAGTGTGTGGAATATTTTCTAGTCATTAAAGTGATTTCCAGGAACTTAGTATCATGAGGGAGCTTGTTATGACAAAATAAGTGAAGGAAAAGAAGTTTGATGCAAGTATATGCAGTATGAACCCAATTTAACTCTTCTGATAAGTTACTATAAAGTAGAAAACAAAACCAGAATAGCGATCCCAGTTATAATACATTTGCATAGGAAAAAAGATGTTAACATCAGAATGTTATCAGTGATCAATGCTGGGTGGTGGATTTAGGGATGATCTCAGTGTTTAAAATCCATTTGCTTATCTTCCTAATTCTGTCCAGTTGGGGTGTGTTTTGAGTTTCTGATGAGTAAAAACAAAATGCCAAATATTCAAAAATTATACAGCCAGTAACCACAAAGGGATGTTTGAGAAGATACTGTGCTTGATGGACTTGTGTGCTTCATAAATGAGATGAAGGAGGATAACAGGAGAACCTTGAGCTCAGCGCTCCTGCTTTCCCTGTTTGTTCTATAGAAGCTTCATAAAATGAATATTCGGGAACCCTGGGTGGCGCAGCGGTTTAGCGCCTGCCTTTGGCCCAGGGCACGATCCTGGAGACCCGGGATCGAATCCCACGTCGGGCTCCCGGTGCATGGAGCCTGCTTCTCCCTCTGCTTATGTCTCTGCCTCTCTCTCTGTGTGTGTGTGACTATCATAAATAAATAAAAATAAAAAAAAAAAAGAAAGAAAATGAATATTCTTGGGCAGCCCAGGTGGCTCAGTGGTTTAGCACCTGCCTTCGGCCCAGGGTGTGATCCTGGAGACCCAGGATCGAATTCCGTGTATCGGGCTCCCTGCATGGGGCCTGCTTCTCCCTCTGCCTGTGTCTCTGCCTCTCTCTCTCTCTCTCTCTCTCTCTCTCTGTATGTGTGTCTCATGAATAAATGAATAAACTCTTAAAAAAAAGAAAATGAATATTCTTGAGCTGGCTCATCTTGAAAGGAAGGTAATTTAAACTTTTTTCTCTTTTAGGATGACAAATGGGAAAAGAAATGCCAGAAGATTTTTTCATTCGCTCACCAGACTATCAGTGCTTTGATCAAGGCAGAGCTAGCAGAATTACCCTTGAGACTCTTCCTTCAAGGGGCTCTAGCTGCTGGAGAAATTGGTTTTGAAAATCATGAAACGGTAGCATATGAATTTATGTCCCAGGTGATTGTCTTTTCTCCTTTCTGTGTTGTCTGATCGGTTTTGCTGTGTGCAGCCACCTGTTGTAGGTAAGATATAGTGCACGTGGATTTCCTCTTCAGTGAATGTATAACCACCCCTTCCCACCGTCTTGGAACTCCTTAATGCTCTAGTTGCAATGATTGCAGGAAAATGGACCATCCACTAGGGGCTAATGAGATTTAAGATTTCTGGGTGGGTCTTGGTATAAGTGTTTCCTGGAGTGAAAAGCTCCTTTGTTAAATTTAGTTTGGGAACTCTGGGTTAAGGAAAAGTTAAAACAACTTTGTTGCAGGTTGTCAGTATCTTTCCTGCATGAGCTGTGTCTTAGGACTCTCCAAGAGAGGGGTCAACGTGTGATCTGAAGGGAGTACAGAGCCTGTCACCAGATGGGGTTTTGGTGGGAAGTACTTTAGAAAACACTCCAATAGATGGTGGTAAGGTCTCTTCTATTTCTTGTTCACCAGGCATTTTCTCTGTATGAAGATGAAATCAGTGATTCCAAAGCACAGCTGGCTGCCATCACCTTGATCATTGGTACTTTTGAGAGGATGAAGTGCTTCAGTGAAGAGAATCATGAACCTTTGAGAACTCAGTGTGCACTTGCTGCATCCAAACTTCTGAAGAAACCCGATCAGGGCCGAGCTGTGAGCACCTGTGCACATCTCTTCTGGTCTGGCAGAAACACAGACAAAAATGGGGAGGAGGTAAGGAGGGAGGTCATTCCCGACCATGCTGCAGGAAGGGGATAGCTGCCACGGCCTTGTGCACTAGAGGTGAAACATCTGGAGGGCTTGGAAGCCTGACAAAGTTGCCTTGTTTATTAAGAGAAATGAAATGGACAGTAATGTATAATGTATAGAGTTACATCCTATGGTGAAGCTTCACTTTGAGTATATTGTAATACAGTAAGTTTATACACTGCTTTTTAAAAAATATACATCTTAAACCAAAACATTTAATTAATAAATACATAAAATAAATTCTATTTGTAAATTATAGCTGCGTGCTTTAAAAAAAAAAAAAAAGAAATGAGATTTAAATTTGTTGTGCACCTTAAAAAAGAGCCACTGTAGTGTTGTGCTTATTTCTTTGTGTGAAATGGGACATTTGTAATTCATTAATCTCTTTAATACTCTCCCCCTCCCCCCCCACCTCACCCTTTTATTCTAGCTTCATGGAGGCAAGAGGGTAATGGAATGCCTAAAGAAAGCTCTGAAAATAGCAAATCAGTGCATGGACCCCTCTTTACAAGTGCAACTTTTTATAGAAATTCTGAACAGATATATCTATTTTTATGAAAAGGAAAATGATGCGGTAAGTAACTGTAATAAAATATTGTTACTGAACTAATATTTTTCTTTCCTGCTCTTCAGAGATGTGATACATAAAAAACTTAATCATCTTGATGCTTTCTTTTTTTATTTACAAGGGTCAGGGTTTGGAGAATGCACCTACTAGTCTCTGTTCATTCTTTAGTATTCTTTGGTTTATAGATGCATCTCTCTAAGGGAAGAACTCATATGTGCAAGAAAATTCTCATCTCTTTTGTTCATGAATATTTTATAATATTTATGGAATATTTTTTAGTCACTGTTTGAAAAAATATATAAATATAGTAGGCTTATTGGTTATCACGTAAGTTTAGAATAATTCCTTATATGGGTTACCCTTTTATTTTTTTATTTTTATTTTTTTTTAAGATTTTATTTATTTATTCATGAGAGACACAGAGAGAGAAGCAGACACAGGCAGAGGGAGAAGCAGGCTCCAGGCAGGGAGCCCAACATGGGACTCGATCCCAGGACCCCGGGGTCACACCCTGGGCCGAAGGTGGCACTAAACCACTGAGCCACCCGGGCTGCCCTGGGTTCCCCTTTTAACACTAATACAGTGTTGGTCAAGATTTATCAGTTAAATAAAATTTTGCTTTTCTTGTATTGGTACACGATGCTCTATTTTTTGTTAAGCTTTTGGTTTTTTTCTTTTTGTTGTTGTTGTTTTGTCTTTTTTTGGTGAATTGTCAGTAGTTGTTGCTCGAACCAGGCATCATGTTTTCATCTCTCTTTTTTTATAATTACTTTGATGACTGTGAGAGTAACACAAGATCCTCAAAAATTTTTACTGGATTATCTTTTCTTTTTTATATGGTACATGCTAGATTCTGTAACTGTACATGTTCTCTTGTAGGTCACAATTCAGGTTTTGAACCAGCTTATCCAAAAGATTCGTGAAGATCTCCCAAATCTTGAGTCCAGTGAAGAAACAGAGCAGATCAACAAACATTTTCATAACACATTGGAGCATTTGCGTTTGAGGCGGGAATCACCAGAATCTGAGGGTCCAATTTATGAAGGTCTCGTCCTTTGAAAAGGAAACAGGCTCACCCTACTCTTTTCCATGTACATCCAGTAAGGGTTTTATTATACTAGGTTTCCCTTCCATAGATTGTGCCTTTCAGAAATGCTGAGGTAGGTTTCCCGTTCTTACCTGTGATGTGTTTTACCCAGCACCTCCGGACACTCACCTTCAGGACCTTAATAAAGTTACTCACTTCATAAGTGTTCAATCTGTCTTATCACCCCAGGTGGCATGATTGATCTGCTATTTAAAAGTCATGTGGTCTGTAAAAAAAAAAAAAAAAAAAAAAGGAAAGACAAACCACCTCTTAGCTACTAATGAAGCTCTTCTTCCTTTATTCTGTTTTGTTGGTTGTGTAATTTCCTTCATTACTTGGGAGTACTAACCTGAAAGTGTCTGTCTCTTTGTTCTCTAGTCCAATTTGAGAATAATTTAGAGGAAAGGGATACTACGTATGTGAAATTCAGCTTGGGCTTTTCCCTAAATGCAAGATAAGGCCATGTGTAAAATTTTCCCTAAAACTAGAATATATTATTGCATGTCTGAGAATTCTGAAACACCATGGTCAATACCAAAAGCTATATTTTGCATATTTGGACTCAATCATCCATTAAGAACTTAAGTTGTCCTCTGGGCATATTTATCCAAATAATTTTGTTCTAAATATTAGTATAAAATAGAAAATTTGTGATCAATATAATTTATGTATAACCTTCATTATTGTAAATTTAGGGGGAAATGCATCGTACAATTATGTTTTTGTTTTGTTTTTGTTTTTTTTTGCACCAGTGGAACAATAAAGTTGCTATTAACAATTTTGGACTTTTACCCTTTTGTACTAAATATGTAGAAGGAGCTGGTAAAATGCCTGTGGAGTTTAATATAAAGACATTGTTGAGTTACAGCATTTGCTTCTTCAAAGGCACCATCTACTCTTCTGTTTAGATCCATTTGCTTTTCTTTGGCCTCATCCTGTTCTCGGGCTGGTGCCTCCACATAAACTTTCAGGAGGCTCACCACCTGTATCTATGATATAATAAATTATCCCAAAACTTAGTGTCTTGAAACAAGCATTTATTTCACCATCTTCTGGGTGAATCTGCAAGCAGCTTGGCTGGTCGTTGTGAAAGTTTGGTTGGGGCTGGCTTCTTAGCTCATTCACATGACGGTTATCTGGAGGCCTCTGTTCCTCTTCTTGTGGGCCTTTAAAAAGGGGTAGCTTGAGTGTCCTCATGACACAGCAGCAGATAACCCAGAGGGACCCACGTGAGAGGGCTAAGAGGAGGCCACATGCCTTTTTATGACCTGACCTTGGAAGTGACATACTGTTAATTCTGTTAGAAGGGAGTCACTAAGTCTAGCTCATACTCAGTGGTAAGAGGAATTAAGCTGCACACCATGTACGAGAAGTTGCAACTTACATTCTCAAATGACCACCTCACTTAACACCTCAACATCTGTCCCCCGTCCCTCATTCATAAATGTCTAGCCCTTGTGAAACACTATAATCTGAATGTTTGTGCCCCTCCTGACCCTCCCAAATTCCTATGTTGAAGTCCTAACCCCCAAATATAATGCTGAGTGGTGAGGTCTTTGAAAGGTGCTTAGGTCTTGAGGGTGGAATCTCATGAATGGGATTAGTGCCTTTATAAAGGAGGCAGAGAGCTTGCTTGCCCATTTCTACTTTGTGAGGACACAGGTTGGCAGTAAGCAGCCTGGGGAAGGGCCCTCCCTCAGCCATGCTAGTGCCTTGATCTTGCACTTTCTGTCTCCAGAACTGTGAGAACTAGACTTGTGTTTATCAGCTACCCAGCTTAAGGCTTTTTGTTATGGCAGCCTAAACAGGTGCCAGGTTTTATAGGAACAAGTCTCTATAAAGTTACAGAATTGGTACCATTAAAGTCTACCAAGTATGCTAAGCTTTTCTGTAGAATGTTATTCCAGCAAACCCTCTCTGTACTTTGCAGGTGTCACTTTATTCTGTATAAACCTGATTGTGGAATAGAAGTTGACATGTTCATTTTACTCAGATGTTCTGTGAAATACAGCTGGAAAGGTAAAGCTGTGACTCAAGAATACTTGAATTGAGCTCAGGAAGGTTCAGAGGTAAAAGAATTAGCATGGGGTATAAAGTATTTCAGATTTTTTTGGTGAGGTGAAGAGACCACATTTAAGAAACCAAAGCTCTGCTTTTTTTTTTTTTTTAAGCAGAGCTCTGGTTTAATCTTAATTTGCAGATTTCTTTATTGAACAAAAGCTGAACCCCTGCTAGGTGCCAGGCACAGTTAGGCACTGGGAATAAGGTGAACAAGATAAGGTCCCTAGCTTTGAGAATTTAATCTGGTGGCAAAAACAGACCAGCAGTAATAGAAATGATAAGAGTACGTCCAAGAAAGCATAGAAGGGCTTAAGGAGCTAGGATGTCCAAGTAAAGCCTGGAGAGAGTTTTAGGAGTCCTCGTGTGACTTCAAGTCACAGGCAGGCAGCCTTTTCAGCCTCGTAAGGCTAATGCTTGACCTGCGCTGCAGTCCCATATTTTATAGCTAGAGCTAGGCTATCCAGGTGTGTTCCATGAACTGAAATAAGTTAAACTTGTACCTATCTGTATGAAAGAAATACAAAGAAAAGAAACTAAGAATTGACACACTTTTGCCAGTTTGGCAATTTTATGTCCGTGGAATATAATGAATTGGGGCTTGTGTTTTGTGTGTCTGCTCCCTTGGCCTCATTTTTCTTCTAGTTTTTGTTTTTGGGGGTTTTGGGTTTTTTTGTTTTGTTTTTTTGAGAGCACAAGAATACATAGTATGGATTCAGTAAATGGTAGCGTATTATTATTACTATTATTGTTGGCTTGGAAAGACCTAGAACAGTTTGGAGTCAGATATGTAAATCAAATGCTATTAGGACAAGAGAATGTTGTTGAGGGAAATGTTCTTGGAGGTTTTTGCTCTTTTATTTTTTTTTTTTTTTTTTTTGGTTTTTGCTCTTTTAAAGGGCAATTAGGCACAAGCATTTTCTTAAAAAGATTTTATTTATTCATGAGAGACACATAGAGGCAGAGACACAGGCAGAGGGAGGGACAGGCTCCACGCAGGGAGCCCAATGTGGGACTAGATTCTGGGACCCCAGGGTCACGACCCCAGCCGAAGGCAGATGCTCAACCACTGAGCCACCCAGGTGCCCCAGACAGACAAAGTTTTTAGTACCTATTCTTAAGCCATCTAAGGTGGCATTCTGAGCGGCCTCTGCCTAATACAGCAAAACTAATGCCACTGCCTGATTGAGGATGCAGAAGAAAAGCAGCACAATACAACATAAAAATCAGAGTAAACCGCAGGGGGATGAGAAGATTGCGATTGAATGGGGCTCCATATTTGACTACAATAGACCCTCAGTTGCCATAGAAACAAAACCACCTCTCTGAAAAAGATGGGGCCAGGCAGGCATACAGCTTAAAAAAGGGGGGAAAAAAAGGACTAAGTTAAAAAGATGCACCGAACGCCAAAGAATGCTCCTGGAATTGCTCCATCTGGACAGATAAATGAGGACAGCATGAAGATGACAAGCAGGGTACAAGGCAGGTGCTTGGTGCGGGCTGACAAACAGCCTTCAAACTGCAAGGGAAACATGGTATTTGAGTCTTGGGCTCTTCCTCTGTGACCAGGCCCCAGGTGCTGGTTTCTGCTGGGATATCGAATGGCAAGCCTCTTCCTGGGGGCTGGGGTCAGGCACCCTCCAAACAGGATTCTGGATAACGTGGGAGAGAGAGACAAAGTGGGAGAGGAGGCAGGGACAGAGAGACAAAGAGGGAAGCACACGAAGAGACGCAGAGACAAACTCCGATCTCGTTGATGTGGGAAACAAAGGCAGAAGAGAAATTCTTAAGTTTCCTTACTGCTCACGGCCCATTGACCCCGGCCCATTGACCCCTGGATGGAGGCAGAGTGACATTCCTCCAGGGGCTCGGCTGCCTCCCTTGAGGCTGGTGCTTGGCTAAGGCCAAAGGCAATCTGAGCGTACCCTCCAGGATCCTGTAAATCGGCTTTAAGATCTAATAGTCCCTTTGGAAACTTCTTGATCTCCACCCCCCAGATACAGATCGGCAATCACCCCAAGCATATGACCCACCGATACACGTCGGAAGGGTCTCATGACTCAGATTTCACTAGACAGTAATAAATGACCCTTTCCCAACAACAGCTAACCCTCAAGGTCCTGGAAGCCTTGCTTCCAAAATTCCTCAGACTTACGCTCTCCCTAACCCCCTCCCAACTTGAAAGTTTACAGTGGACCACTCCTCACGACCCTGGCTCTTTTTGCCCCTGGGGCCTGCCCCCTACTTTTTTTTTTTTTAAGATTTTATTTATTCATGAGACAGAGAAAGGCAGAGACACAGGCAGAGGGAGAAGCAGGCTCCTTGTGGGGAACCCGATACTGGATCGCAGGACCCTTGTGGGGAACCCGATACTGGATCGCAGGACCCCGGGGTCACACCCTGGGTTGAAGGCAGATAGATGCTCAACCGCTGAGCCACCCAGGGGTCCCTAAAAGATAAAATTATAGAAATGGAAGAGCAATTAGTGGTAAAAAGAGATGGGCACTGGGAGTGGGGGTGGGGTGGAGAAAAGAGAAAAGGAAGGAGGGGGGTGTGGTTCTAAGTGGGTGACATGGGAGAGCCTTGCAATGTTGGAACTGGTCAGTATCTTGACTGCAGTGTTGGGTATATGAACCTACATGGCTTATAAAATTTTATAGAACTTAGTATGTGCGCACACAAACGTATACACACATGATGAGCATAAGTAAAACTGGGAAAATCGATTTAAAGTCAATGGATTTTAGGGACGCCTGGGTGGCAGTGATGGCGCATCTGCCTTCGCCTCAGGTCGTGACCCTGGGGTCCTGGGATCCAGTCCTGCATCGGGCTCCCCGCAGGGAGCCTGCTTCTCCCTCTGCCTGTGTCTCTGCCTCTCTCTGTGTCTCTCATGAAAAAATAAATAAAGCCTTAAAAAATAAAATAAAATTTTGTTATTTCTTTTTTTTCCTTTTAAAGATTTTATCTATTTATTTGACAAGAGAGAGACAGAGCATGAGCGGCGGGGTGGCGGGGAGCAGGGGTGGGGGGCAGAGGGAGAAGCCTCCTCACTGAGCAGGGACCTGAAAATGGGACTTGATCCCAGGACCCTGAGATCATGACCTGAGCAGACACTCAAACGACTGAGCCACCCTGACACCCTGAAATTTTGTTATTTCAAAAATGTTATATGAATGGAATTATACAGCATATAACCTGTTGATATTGACTTTTTTCATTCAGCAAGATTCCGCGGAGAGTCCTCCCAGTTGCCCTGTGTGCCAGTAGTTGGCTCCTTTATCAGGGCCTATGCTGCGATGATTAGGTGTGTGCGCCACCGTGGCCGGTACCCGTCATTCAGTTAGACCCTAAGGTAAGTGTCCCTGTGAAGGCGCTCTGAAGATGTGGTTAGCATCTACAGTCACCGGGGTTCATGTGAAAGAGGTCACCTTGGTGGGGGCCTCATCTGATTGGCTGAAGTCCTTTAGGGCAAACACTACGGTTTCCCAGAGAAGAAATTCTGCCTCAAGACTGCAGCAAAGTTTAAAGTTTTACACAATCTGTGTGGGCAGGTAGCAAATGTACCCAAACACCAAAGTCTCTCTACGAGGCATTCTCCACATAGCAGCCAGAATGTTCCTGCCAGAGCACCAGTCAAATCACCTCTTCTTCCTTGAAGCTTATCAATGGCATCCTATTACGTGCTGAATAATATCTGAACTTTCCATGGAGCAACCTTCATAAGCCTTTGAGGCTGTGTTACCCAGCAGTCTTCTTGGCAGCCACTTCCTCCGTCACTCTGCCAAAGCCTCACGGACCATCTTCCGCTTCTGCAACACACGGAACTCTCTCCTGCCTCAGAGCCTCTGGAGCGGGGACCGCCCCCTTGCATCCCCAACCCTCCTTCCTGGATTCCCCTCATCTTCCTGAAACCCCTGCCACCTGCCACCATGGCTGCTCTGTCTTCTCCTGAAGGCTTCAGCCCAATAGCCTCCCCTCGGTGAGGTCTACCAGTGCAAACGGGTTCCTGCTCCGGGAGTCTCTCTCCTAGACGGCGATGATTGCAGGTTCTGACTCTACAGTTGCCAGGTGTTCTCTTGTTTAGGGTGTCTCCCTCCCACTGGTCTGTGAGCTCCATGGGGAAGAGCTACATTGATTTGTTCCGTTCTCATCCCTAGAGCCTCCCACAAGGCCTGGAATCTCAAGAGGAAATTTGCATAAAGAACTCCACGTTTTACCAAATGCTGGAGTTTAATTTCTTTTGAAAGTTTAAGCCGCCCTCTAGTGGAGAATACAACCCAAAATTCAGGTCTGGCTTTATTCCTTGGTCTTTGTTTTTGTCAATGGGGCCCCAGACTTTCAAATCAGAGTTAGCAGAGACTAGCATCTCACCTCTCCCGGCAGCAGAGTGAACATCATGGGATCCCTGCGCACCCTGGGCCCACGGGGGGCTTCCTACAGCAGCAGGTAGAGGGACAAGCTTCCCCAGTGGGATTCCTCCCAGGCTCTGGGGGCCCTCCCTACCCTTCTGCGCTGGTCAGAATCTGCCCGTCTACCTTGATTTATGTCTGCTCCCAGAAACTCATTCATGTGGATGCGCAGTTACATTCTGTGGTGTGGGATAGTGGACCTACAGTGGGCCCCTGTCTCCCAGAGGGTCAAAGCTCTCAGCTACACCATGAATCACCCACCACCTTAGACGTGTTTCTGTCCTTGGGGAAACTAGTGGGCTGGTCTAGGGCAGGGGCCCCCAATACAGGTAGCCTTCAGTGACGCTGACTCAGGAAATAGGCTAATGATGAATCTGTGATTGCAGGAGGCCTCTGGGTAGCAACACGATAGGAATGGTCTAAACCACTTGATTCTAACCCTGAGCCTTTGGCTTATAGCATTGTAATATTACATTTGTTAAAAAACAAAATTCAACTGAATAAACCTTAAAGATCTTATGGGCATTATTCAATGGTTCGTGATTCAGGCAATATCCTTTTTATTAAAGAAATTTTATGTATGTATTTTTATTTGAGAAAGAGGGAGCACAAGGGGAGGGGTAGAGGGAGAAGCAGACTCCCTGCTGAGCAGGAGGCCCATGTGGGGCTGGATCCCAGGACCCCGGGATCCTGACCTGAGCCAATGGTAGACACTTTACCGACTGAGCCACTCAGGTGCCCCTTTATTTTATTTTTAGTATTTTTCCTAATAGACTCTTAATTGCTTTTTTACTTGTATCTTCAGTAGACTATGAATTCCACGCAGAGGCCTTACCTGTCTTGTTTGCCCATTTCCCTTGAATCTAGAGCAGTGCCTGGCACATAGCCTATATTCTCTGTTTATTATTTGTCAAGTGAATTAGCAAATCCACTTTCCCATGTGCTCACAGTGATTGGCACAGTCCACACTTGGCTCTCTTCACACACTTGGGGTACCTCCTGAGACAGATGAAGTCAGGACATACTCTTGGGAAACCCCTAGGTTTAGGGAACCAGAGGGGAAGGAAGGGGCACAAGGGCAGGAAGGAAGACTAGGAGAATGAGCACCCAGAAGCCAAGGGAAGAAAGACTACAGAGGTGAGGTGCTGGGCACTCAGTGCTCCTGGGAAGTGGAGGGCGATGGAGTGAGCCACTGGCCTTCAAGAATGCAGGATCCCTGGACAGCTTAGCGGTTTAGCGCCTGCCTTCGGCCCAGGACATGATCCTGGAGTCCCAGGATTGAGACCCACATCAGGCTCCCTGCATGGAGCCTGCTTCTCCCCTGCCTGTGTCTCTGCCTCTGCCTCTCTCTCTGTCTCATGAATAAATAAAATCTTAAAAAAAAAAAAAAAGAAAAAAGAAAAAAAGAATGCAGGAGAGGAAGGCACTACAGAGAAAGAAGGCATGTAGGCTCTATCTTAGGCTTGAAACTGCGCTTTGGGAAGATTTTGGGGAGGGCAGTTAGTTTTGAGCCCTTGTGTAGACATAACATAAGGACCTGGTGTTGGGAAAGAGAGCAAAGATACAAAAAAAGAGCGGGAATAATGGATGCCATCCCAACTTAGGGAAGGTGGAAGGTTGAGATGGGCCACAAGTGGAAAGTAAGAAGTAAAAAAATTCTTTCCTTAGGATAAGGGGGAGGGGGCAGGGAAAGCAAACTCCCAAGGAATGTGTACACCTTCTAGGTCTCCATTTAGGGGAAAGCTCTAAAAACTTTCCATATAGTTACATAAGTAATGAATAAACACTGATGCATGTTTGGAAATGCATCCAATTTAATAAATAATTTATCCTTAATGGAGTTTGCAGCAGCACAGGTATTATGTCTCGGCTCTGTGGCCTCCTACTCCTTTCTAAAACTTTCCCAGAAGCACTGGTTCAGGTAATATCTTAACAGTTGATGAAATATTTGGTAATTGAACAAGAAGAGAGCTATATTGGCTCCAGGGCTGAGGGAGGAGAAATCCTGCTACTTGTGGCATTTGCGGGTGGGAGGGTTAAAAGGGCAATGATGAGAAAGCTAGCTTTGTCTTCAAGGCCTGATGCTTGTCTTGATTTTATTGTTTTGTGTGTTTTCACCTGGTGGAACTCAATATTTGCTCAGTGAACAAATAAATGTTAGGTCAGGCGCTGCACACAAAAGTCAAAGAAATCATATTTCTTGGAAAAGCAAGTGGAATTAAGTGCAGGTTTCCACAGTTGCCTCCCCGGGCTCTAATTCCTTTCAGTCATAAGGCATCCGAGGGACTCCAGCCCAAGGTCTACCCTCAGGGCAGAAAGTGGGTACATTTTCCCCGTGACAAGACTGCACAGCCTGTTACAACCAGGCTCTTGGCTTTCTGTGGCTCAGCCCATGTCCTGGTGCTGGTAATCTCTGCTGTCCCCTGCCTACCACAGCCCCGAGTCAGAGCCCGGCTGAAGTCTAATGGGGTGGCTTCTGGAGTAAGGCTGGTTTGTTTATTTCTTTATTTTAAAGATTTTATTTATTTGTTCATGAGAGACACACAGAGAGAGGCAGAGACACAGGCAGAGGGAGAAGCAGGGAGTTCTCCCCTGTTTTCCAGACTGTGTGTGGCCCATTTTTAATTTAAGACTCACAGGAAGCAGATAATTTGTGGGATGGTATAGTGACAAAGAGAAAATCTTACTACAAGGAGGCATTGCTGAATGGGCCCATACATCAAAGTTGTGTTGTCTCAGGAAAACCTTACCAGCTATGGCCTGCACATGTGTGAATTGCACTTGTGTACGTGCATGTGTGCACTCACCCAGCTGCTCCTGTGGAAACCATGTGGATGAGGGTGCAGTTCTTAGCCAAGCTAGAGGATAGGCAGAGAAAAAAAAAATCTATCCAGTTTAATCATCATCATCAGTGCAGTGTACATTGAAATTTGGATTCTATATTTTTCATATGAAGACCTATAGGAGCATTGCTGTAAATTTTCCTCAGCGCTATTTTAACGATCACATAATATTCCATGTATACTTCCCACAGGGAGCCTGATGTGGGACTCGATCCCAGGACCCCAGGATCATTACCTGGGCCGAAGGCAGGTGCTGCCCAATAAGGCTGGTTTATAATCTTGACTGTGCTGGGTTAAATTGGGTGAGTTGGTTTACTTCTTGGAGACTTTGTTTCCTCAAATGTGAAATGAGGATAATAGGATTTTTCTGAAGGTTGAGTAACATAGTGCTCAGTTAATTTTAAACTGGTATAGAGTTTTAGTTTTGCAAGATGAAGAGTTCTGGAGATGGATGGTGGTGATGGTTGCACAACATTATGAATTTAAAACCACTGAACTATACACTTAAAAATAGGATGGTAAATTTCATTATATTTGTATTTTACCACAATAAAAACTTTTTGAAAAAAATCATGCTGCTGTAAACGTTCTGTACGCACTGATGTACGCCTTCATGACTTTTTTGAAGATTTGCAAATGCCTATGAATACACAGACTTTCCCAAGAGTGTATAATTGCTGATAGGTTTTTTAAAATTGAAATGTAGTTGATATATACAGCATAGTTATTCAGTATTTATATTAAGGAAGTGATCATGATGATAAATGTAGTCTGATTTCTTTCACTTAGCATACCATCTAGATCCATCCATGTTGCCACAAAATTTTTGATGGCTGAGTAATATTCTGTTGCATATGTATACCACATCTTCTTTATCCATTCGTCTATTATTGAACACTTATTTCCATTTCTTCACTATTGTAAATAATATTGAAATGAACATAGAAGTGCATATATCTTTTTGACTTAGTGGTTCTTTTCCCCCCTTTGAATACATATCCAGAAGTGGAATTGCTGGATTAAAAAACATTTTTTGGGGGGGGGGGGTAGGTAACGTACAACAGGACGGCTGCGGCTGACAGGTGGAGCATGCGGGAGGGTGTCTTGTGCACGAGGCTCAGTCAGTGTGAGCTGTTGTTACTGGAGATAACCGTTGCCTCTTGACTGACCCTTATGGGTAAGCACACTTTTACTAACTTTTTTTTTTTTTAGTTTTTTTTTTTTTTTTTTTTTACTAACTTTGACCTTCTTTGGAAGTAGTGTGTGTGCATGAGGGCGTTGTGCACACACGCGGGGGGGAGGTGCGGGGGTGCTGGGGCGGGGCTGGTGCTCCACGGGGCAGGTGCGTAGCCGCGAGCCCAGGTCACCGGCACAACCGAAGGTGACCTTGTGTCAAGTGGCTTAAGGCGATCCCACCGGTGGTGGCAGAAACAAGCCTACACGCTGTGTTCTGATCCCCAGTCCGGTGCCTTCGTGCTAGGCCGACTTCCCGGCGCGGCTTGCTAGCGTTTCGGAAAAGCCCAAACCATGCTCCGGCTCAGCTTCGTGCACGTCGCTCCCAGGGAGCAGAGGACGCGGGGCCTGGCGAGGAGGCGGTCCGCCCGCGCGGTAGGTGGCGCTCTGCGTGGAGTCAGCGGGGCGGGGCTCGCCGGGGCCGCGCCGCGGACGCCTCCCTCTCATTGGCCCGCCGCCTCGGCCCACGGCCCAATGGGAAGCGCCGGCGTCAGCCTGTTACCGGGCGAGGAGACAGCCCGCGGAAATTTGAAATGGCGGACGGGCCGCGGGCCATGGCTGCGCAGCCGGGGCGCCGGGGCCGGGCGGACGCCGAGGAGCCAGCGGCCGCGGAGAGGGGTGAGCCCCGCGGCGGGCCGTGTCGCGGGCCTGGGGCGTGGGTGGGCCTCCCGGCGGCGCGGAGGGGACGTGAGCTCGCGGCGTGGGCGGGCACAGCCCGGCGCGGCCCCCTCCTGCTCCCTCTCGCTTTTTAAAGATTTTACTTATTTAACCATGAGAGACACAGAGAGAGAGAGACAGAGAGAGGCAGAGACACAGGCAGAGGGAGGAGCAGGCTCCACGCGGGGAGCCCGACGCGGGACTCGAACCCGGGACCTAGGGTCACACCCTGGGCAGAAGGCGGCGCTGACCGCTGATCCCAGGTGCCCCCCAGTCACTGTCAGCTGCGCAGCTTAGAGGCGTTAGAGACACTCCCGTTGTTGTGCAGCTGCCCCCCCCTCCCGTGACTCCTCCCCCTTGTCACCTGGAATGCTAAACGTGGCGAAGACCCCCAGCCTCCCCTCCCCCACCCCCTGGTCACCCCAGGGCACTTGCCACTCTAGGCCCCTCGGGTCCTTGGCTTACAGCTGTACTTCTCTTGCTGTGACTGCCGTCGTGTCCTCAGGGCTCACCCGTGGTGTGTGTGTGGGGGGTGTGTGTGTGAGCATTTCCTTCCTTTTTTAAGGCTGAATAATGTTCTTTGTGTGTAGATGACACCTTTTGCTTATCCATTCATCCACTTTGTGTGTAGATGACACTTGGGATGCTCCCGCCCTTTGCTGCTCTGAACACAGGATGTACAAATGTCTTTTGGAGATCCTGCTTTGTTTTTTTCTTTTTTAAGATTTTATTTATTAAAGGGGCAGGCGGTGGGGCAGTCAGAGGGAAAAGCAGATTCCCCACTGAGCAGGGAGCCCGATGCAGGACTCCACCACGACCGGAGCTGAAGGGACACTTTCAACCTCCGGAGCTCCCCCGGCGTCCCATAGTAATTCTATTTTTATTTTATTTTTTTAAATTTTATTTATTCATGAGAAGGGGGGCAGAGACAGAGGCAGAGGCAGAAGGAGAAGCAGGCTCCATGCAGGGAGCCCAACGCAGGACTGGATCCCGGGGCCCCGGGGTCACACCCTGGGCTGAAGGAAGGTGCTCAACTGCTGAGCCACCCAGGCTGCCCAAGTAATTCTATTTTTAAATTTTTTTAAAAAAATGTATTTATTTATTAATGAGAGAGAGAGAGAGGGAGGCAGAGACAGGCAGAGGGAGAAGCAGGCTTCATGCAGGGAGCCCGACGTGGGACTGGATCTCGGGTCTCCAGGATCACACCCTGGGCTGAAGGCAGCGCTAAACCGCTGAGCCACCCGGTCCACCCATTTTTAAAGTTTTGAGGGACCACCATACTGTTCTCCATTGCCCTGTACCATTTTATTTTATTATTTTATTTTTTTTAAAGATTTATTTATTTATGATAGACATAGAGAGAGAGAGGCAGAGACACAGAAGGAGGGAGAAGCAAGCTCCATGCTGGGAGCCCGAGGCGGGACTCTATCCCGGGACTCCAGGATCGCGCCCTGGGCCAAAGGCAGGCGCCAAACCGCTGAGCCACCCAGGGATCTCCTGCCCTGTACCAGGGTTCTGTTTCTCTACATTGTCACCAAGACTTGTTTCCTTGATATTTTTCTTGTTGTTTTTTGATAATCCCATCCTAACGGGTGTGAGGCAAAAGTAGTATTTCTTTAATAAACATTTATTTATATTATTTAACAGGTACTACTGTGATCATGACCAACAAATTGATTAATCTTAATTTAAGTGAAATAGGCATCTATTTCCATCTTACCTTTATAGGACAAGAAACTGAGGCACAGAGACATTGCCACGCAGCTGGTGAGGTACTGATGTCCTCCGAGGCTTGTGTGCATTGGCATTTGTGAGCAGTAGAGCCCTGAGTACCGTGTAGTAACTAGTGGGGCCTGAACAGAGGCAAAGAAGTTGAAGGAAGGAGGGAATACGAGCAGCAGGGGGTGCCAGGGTGGGCTGCAGTGGAGAGAAAGATACCCTCCCTGAAATAAGCTGTGGAGACCATTTTGCCAGCGTAAATGCTATCCTCAGCATTGTTTATTTGGTAGTTGTTTTGTCTATTAAGAACATCGTATTATACAGAGTTATATATGCCCCTGACCAAATCATGCCTCATGAAACGTCAATTACAGCCCAAACCTAATGTGATGAGCATTTTCTAATCTTTTCTTTAGACACAGTCACTGAAATTAGTGAGGAGGAACTTTTAGCGAGGTGGCTTTAGTGAAGTAAACCTCATGCATTATTAAGAATCTGTTTATTGGAGGGCCATTGACAGACTCATATTGCAGAAAACAAAGGACGGTTTAATCTCATTTGCGAAGGAATGTAGGATACCAGCTCCTAACTTTAATGCAGCTTTATGGAATTATTTTGGGAAAAAAAATATCTCTAAGATATTGGACCATTATAAGTTGCTAGCTATAGTAAGAATCACGGCTTTATCCTTTAAAGGAGATCTTTGGTGATTGCCAGTGAATCAAAAACAACCCTTTCCCTCTGCCTTCTGAAAAACTTCATAGAACAACAAAGAACTAACCTATGAAAGATTTTAAGTTCTTACTGTTTTGAAGTAGAGCTTGGATTTTGAGGTGTTTTCAAGTTTGGAAAACTGATTTCTCCTGACAATGATAAAGGTAAATAAAGCATCACACCCAAATCCTTGTGTGTATTTTTTTTTTAGGAATTTCTAAATGAAAATATGAAATTAGAAGCAGTCTGTAAACACTGAAGTGTCTGGGATGGTTAAGCCTGCTTATTTTCATTCTTTTAGGTCTGTTTCAAGATGAAGATTCATGCAGTGATTGTAGCAATCATGATAAGCCAGGTTCTAATTTACAAAGTTTTGTGCCCGAGGGAAAGACTCATTTCCCAGAAATATTCCAGACAAGTCAACTTTTGTTCTATGAGCGATTCAGAGCTTATCAAGATTACATTTTAGGTGAGTACGGTCTTGGGTTTTTTTTTTTTTTTTTTTCTGTTTCTTTTATCTTTTCAGTTTACAAGTAGATTGTCTCCGTCTCCCAGACTGCCAGTTGGTTCTGGGAAAGTGGATTTATTAACTTTTCTCTGCTTTATGCAGTCTCAATTTTTTTTTTAAGATTTTATTTATTTATTCATTCATGAGAGACACACAGAGAGAGGCAGAGACACAGGCAGAGGGAGAAGCAGGCTCCATGCAGGGAGCCCGACGTGGGACTGGATCCCGGGACCCCGGGGTCACACCCTGGGCCGAAGGCGGCGCTAAACCGCTGAGCCACCCGGGCCACCCTGCAGTCTCCATTCTTAACTGTGTTTAATTTGTTTGTAGCTGACTGCAAGGCCTCTGAAGTAAGAGAATTCACAGCTGAGTTCTTGGAGAAGGTCCTTGAACCATCTGGATGGCGGGCGGTCTGGCACACTAATGTGTTCGAGGTGCTGGTTGAGGTAAATTTAATTCCATTGTTAAAGACATTTGGCTCTAGCCAAAAGCACTTTCCTTCAGACTTACAGCCAAAGTGCTTATTTTTAATTAAAGTTTATGAGCTGATTGAAAATAGTGTGTTTTTCACATCTAATTGTCATGGTGTCTGAAGTGTTCCATGAAGTTTAAAGGTGGCCAAGGAGGAGCTAACAGGCAATTGAGGTGGTTAAACTTTCAGTGTCCTTTGACAGGCGGAAGTGGATTATAAACCTATGAGGTGGAGGAGGTATTTGAGACCATTTAAAAAATAAAGAGGCCTCATTATGAAGTCAATGTAGAAAGTTCAGTTAATTTTTTACCTTCTTAGTTGTAGCCCATTAAGTAGCTCAAACCAAGCAAGACTTTTAAAACTGGCTTATTTCTTGCCTAACAAATTTGTAGGTACATGGTTAATTTCTTGATAATGTGTCACATTGTCAAAAGTAAAAACAATCTTATTTTTCACCTGACTGGGCCTTTTACACTAAATTTGCACTGTAATTACAGCTGTGAATTTTTCTCAGTGTTAACTGGACCACAAAAAACCCCAGTTAATCCAAAATGTTAAGCCAGGGAGTGAGAATACAAGTTGTTGCTACAGCTCCTTTAGAAAATGGCATCATTTACTGCAGTGATTATGGGCGAGGCAGTGGGTGGCAGCTGTTCCTGGTGGCTTAAATTTTTTATTATGTTACTATCTTTGGTGGCAGTAAAGTCCTATTAATTTTGTTGCCATAGTGTCGTCAGTGCCCCAGTCGTCCTGTCCATGTGCAACCCCCCACCTCCACCCTGACCTATTCCCTAAAAGTTGTCTAAGTCATGGTCTTAAGAGAAATGTGTCCTACCCCTGCTTAACACCTCTAATGCATTGCATTTACCGAAGCCCTGGTATTGGCTTCGTGGTTTCTCATTGTCTAGAGAACATAAAGTCCAAGCTCCTTCCAATGTCCTTTCTGTCCTGATCTCTCTGCCTTTTCTCTCACTTCCATCTCCTGCTGCCCCTCCCCTGCCCATTTCTTTCTTTTGATTCCAGTAAGAAATATTACCTGTCTGCTGCTCCAGCAGCCAAGCTTTTCTCTGCCACAGGGCCTTTTCACCTTCTTGCTCTTCAGATGGCTGCTTCTCTTTCATCCCGTACATCCCAGCTAAGAATGACTTCTCCAGATCATCCCAGCAAAACCAGACCACCACCCCTCTGGTTATACTTTGTCACATGCTCAATACTGTCTTGTCTTGTTTGTTTGTCTCTTCAGTTATAATGTAAGCTCCATTTGGGTAAGAGCCAGGCCCTTCTTGTTTATTTTTTATATAATGGAAGAAGGCTCTCTGTTGCCATTACATACTTAAAAAAAAAAATCAGGCTGTAGTGTTTTGTGTGTATCTTAATTTTGATTTCCATGTAAGTCACATTATTTTAAATTTCAGGTCACAGATGTGGACTTTGCAGCCTTGAAGGCAGTGGTGAGGCTTGCCGACCCATACCTCTGTGAATCTCAAGTGAGCTCTTTTACCTTGGAGTGTATGAATGAGCTCCTCGATCTGAAGGAACATCGGTTGCCCCTGCAGGAGCTGTGGGTGGTGTTTGATGATTCTGGAGTATTTGACCAGACAGCCCTTGCAATTGAACATGTCAGGTAGGAAGAGAGGAGAAGGAGAGTTGATGAAAATAACCTCATGGCCAGAAATGTCAGATGAAGGGCAGTAATTCTGGTCTGCGTTATATACCCAGATTTAAAACTCACACTGTAAAGCTGGTCATTGCAATATTTTAAAATACTCAAAGATAGAGAAATCTTTTTTTTTTTTAAGATTTGATTTATTTATTCTTCTCTGATTTCATCTTGCTTTCCCTCTCAGTCACATTCTAGTTGTTTGATCCTTCTCATCTCTTAACACATTCTCCTTCCAGCTTCTTGGTCATCCTGGCCTGCTCTTCCTTTCTTCCTCAAAACTTAAAATGTTGGAGTTACCCAGGATCCATCCGAGGCTATCTGCCCTTCTCTCTCTTTAATCAGCCTTGGAAGTACATTAGAATCACCTGGGAATTGTTTTTATAGGTGTAGTCTAACACATGAAAAAGGATGATAGGATCAGAATATCAGTATTTTATAACCTGTAATAAATAAAATAAAGGTTCTAGGTGATGGTCACGATTAGCTGATTAAAAACTCATGGCAAACTTTGTAGTAGATGCATCAGGCAGGCTGACAATACCTGAATCCCCTGGTCATTCTTAACCTCATCATCAGAAGAGATGACCAGGTGTCATATACTTCCTGATGGAAGTACATTGTGTCCCCCTTTAAGTATCCTTGCCAAAAAAATCTTTCCTACAGCTGACCAAGTCTTTAGATCTTACTATCTGTTTACCAGAAATAAAAGAAACAGAAGTAACATCCTCATGTTGAATGACCCCATGAGGATGCGATCAGTAAAATTCAGAGTATGGAAAACTTCTCAATATATTGCAAGGAGACATCAGGCTTCCTGCATGGAGCCTGCTTCTCTCTGCCTGTGTGTGTGTGTGTGTGTGTCTCATGAATAAATAAATAAAATCTTAAAAACAAAAAACGGGGGGGATCCCTGGGTGGCTGAGTGGTTGGGGCCTTCAGCCCAGGGCATGATCCTGGGTTCCGGGGATCAAGTCCTACATCAGGCTCCCTGCATGGAGCCTGCTTCTTCCTCTCCCTGTGTCTCTGCCTCTCTCTCTGTCTCTCATGAATAAATAAATAAATAAAATCTTTAAAAAAATAAATTGCAGGGAGAAAAGGAGAGGGGATAATCTTTAGAATAAAAGTAATTTAATTAAGTACAATTGGATACCTGTTTGAACAAGCCAATGATAAAACAATAGCAATAATACCAGAAGGGACAAACGAGGTAAATTCAACACTAACTGGATATTTGGATAGGAAAGAATTATAATGTTTTCTTAGTATAAAGATTTATTTTAGAGTTACACATTAAAATGTGTGAATGATGTTATATGTTTGACATTTGCTTTAAAGTAATCTGGTGTGCAGATGGTGGGGCTGGGGAGCAGAGAAGTAAATGGGTTAAGGTAGAGATGAAGTAAGATTGCCTGTGTGTTGATAATTGTTGAACCTGGGTGATACATACATGGTATTCATGATACTATTTGCTCTTGTATATGTTTGAGATTTTCCATAATAAAAATTTGTTAAATCACTTGAGGAGGTTTAAAAAATATGGATTCTGTATCTGATATCCTCCCCACTCCCGATTCTGATTTATTGGTCTGGAATAGGTTTGAAAACCAGTTTTTGAAAGCTTCTGAGGGGACTTTAACATGAAGCCAAGGTTGAGAACATTTAATGCCATCAATATGCCGACAACTCCCAGATTTATATCTTTAGCCCTGACCTTTCTGGTGAGCTCTGGGCTTGTTTATTCATCTTCCCTCTTGACGTCATCCACTTGGAGGTCAGATAGGCATCTCAATTCACACGTGGAGAAAACAACTCTGGTTTCAACCCAAATCTGTTTCTCTTCCAATCTTTTCTATATTAAGAAATGACACCACCATCCAACCAATTACAGATGGTCAGTAAACAGTTCTTATTTTATTTTTTTGTTTTATTTTATTTTAATTTATTTATGTGTGTGTGTGTGAGAGAGAGAGAGAGCATGAACTGGGGATAGGGGCAGGCAGAGGGAGAGGGAGAAGCAGACTCCTACTCAGTCAACCTGGGGCTGGATCCTAGGATTCCGGGATCATGACCTGAACCAAGGGCAGATGCTCAACCAACTGAGCCACTCAGGCACCCTAATAAATAGTTCTAATTAAAGAAAGGTCATAATGGAACCAATATTATAGAAAAACTACTTTAGGGGCACTCAGATCATGATCCCGTGGTCCTGGGATTGAGTCCCAAGTTGGGCTCCCTGTTTAGCAGGCAGTATGCTTCTCCCTGTTTCTGCCACTCCCCCTGCTGTGGTCTCTCTAATTCTCACTCTGTCAAATAAATAAATAAAATCTTAAAAACAAAACCAAAAAACTTTAGCCAATCCAAAGAAGTTCTATTGACTCATAACTATCAAGCCTAGCATTTATGCATCATTCTCTATTGTGGCTGATAAGGTTGTTTTGATTTACTCTTTAGCTTGCACCTCTCCAAATCCCTAACACTGAGCCAGTGATTGAATTTGAATGATATGAATTTCCTTTTAGGTTTTTCTATCAAAATATTTGGAGGAGCTGGGATGAAGAAGAGGAGGATGAGTATGATTATTTTGTCAGATGTGTTGAACCTCGATTGAGATTGTAAGTTATTTATTAGTGACCTTGTACATGTTGGAAAAATAGCTACCCATGGCTTAATTTTACCTGTTTGGTGTATACATACTCCAGGGGCCCGCCCACACATAGAGCAAGCCATCATACAAATAGTTTAACCCATTGACAAGTTATTAAATGAAACTTGTGCAAGTGCCAAGAAGCCTCCTTTTAGTTTATAAACTGAGTCTAACAGCAGAGTTCAGGGACATTGAAGTTAAAGAGTTCACTGGTTTATAAATAAATAAAACTAGTTGAGCTAACACGTTTAAAAAAAAAACAAAAACCCTGTGTTAAATTCAAAGACAATTGTTTGAAAGATAGTGAAATTAGTTGAATTATACAAGACTTGTATACAATTATACAAGACTTCTTTTGCTTTATTTTTTAAAAATAAATAAAATACTTTAGAAAATAAAGTACTTTAGAGTACTTTAGAAAATATTTGGCTTTATTCTAAGTTCCTACAGCAAAACACCTGGTTAAACAGAATTATTTGAGGATGTTTTTTTCTTTTTAAGATTTTATCCATTTATTCATGAGAGACAGAGAGAGAGAGAGAGAAAGAGAGAGAGGCAGAGACACAGGCCGAGCGAGAAGCAGGCTCCATGCAGGGAGCCCAACTCGGGACTTGATCCCAGGTCTCCAGGATCACGCCCTGAGCCAAAGGCGGATGCTCAGCTGTTGAGCCACACGGGCGTCCCTGTTTTGTCAAGTTCTTGTCCTTTAAGTCTTATTTGACAAATGAATGAAAATGCTAAGCAGTTAATATTGGTGATGCATAAAAATTTCCGGAATAGGGAAACACATTCTTCTAATTTGTCAGATTTTATTATTTTATTTTATTTATTTTATTATTTTTAAAATATTTATGTATGTATGTATGTATGATAGACACACACACACAGAGAGAGAGAGAGAGAGAGAGGCAGAGACACAGGCAGAGGGAGAAGCAGGCTCCATGCCAGGAGCCTGACGCGGGACTCGATTCTGGGACTCCAGGACTGCACCCTGGGCCAAAGGCAGGTGCCAAACCGCCGAGCCACCCAGGGATCCCCTAATTTGTCAGATTTTAATAGGGAAAAATACTTACATAACAAAAAGCCTAACTTAGCCATGCAGCCCAAGCACTGATTTTGTTAAATGTAGCATTCACATTTCCACGAGATGGAACTCTAAGACCAGGCAATTTTCCATGTATTCATGAGTGGTAATTTAAAGGCAGTGCTTCAATAAGAATAAAATTAGAACTTGCACTAAAAAAAAAAAAAAAAAGAAAGAAAAATTGTAGAAGGTAATGTTTCTTTTCCCTGTATGAAGGATGATTTGGTTACATAAGATAAGGCAGTGATCCTTTACATTTTATGGAACCCAATTAGATTTAGTAAGTTTCTCTTAGTTTATATAGTAAATAATAAGTAAAAAATATGTGAGAAGTCTGATTAATGGTTCTACCTGATTTAGAATCATGTATAATTTCTGTTTAACCTTTCCAAGTTTTCCATCGTGCATTCCTATTTTCCCATAGTGTATTCTATAAAATGCCAGAATTTCAAAAAGCTTGCATATCTTCTAGTTTAGGTTTTGATTGGAGTGAAATGTAATGGTAGGTGACTTGTGTATCTAGCAAATTTGATCTTGGAAAGGACTGTATTCTGACTTGACAGCTTTACATGTTCAAACAACAAATGATTTACATACACTGGCAGATGGGAAGGCATAAGGGAGTAATTGTTTTCAGTTGCAGAGAAGAAGCTATGGTACTTGATGGGGAAACTGGAATGTTATCAAATGTAGGGCAGAGTATAAAAGGTCTCTGGGCAAAGATAGGAGTAGTGTTATCAACAGGCAGGATTTAAAGGGAATCAAACCATATTGTCTTAATTTGGGAAGTAAATGTTTTTACTTTTTAATGCAAGACGCTGTGCTTCAAAGCTTATGGGTCTGAGACACAGATGTTGGTTCATTGCTTCCAAACCACAAAGTGTCACTTTAATGAGAAGAAATAAGCGGATTGGCATGGATATTGGAAATGCTAAGAAACTCATTTTAAAATTTGAGTCTTAATCTTCATAACTTAATAGACCTGATCAAACAGTCAGTGCAATTTTTTCTTTGCAAAGTGGATTTCTAGAATATCTTTAAAAGAGCATGGATTAACCAAAGCTGACAAAATCCATGCTTTTCAAGCTTCACCTAATTCATTTACTTGAAAAGTGGAAAAAAATGTATTTTTTATTCATTTTAAATACTGTTTGAATGTTAATTGTGATTTCTTGTAAATTTGTTTAGGATGTGGTTCTGTTTTTTTTCCCCCATCTTATTTAGAGCATGACTAAGTTAAAAAAACATCATCTAAGGCAGTAGTTTTCAACCTTGACTGCATATTAGAATCCCCAAGGAACTTTAAAAAAACTTCTCTACTTCTAGAGACCAATTTAATTGGTCTGAATGGGGACCTGAGCATTTGTATTTTTAAAAGCTCCCAGTGATTCTAATATGCAGCCAAGGTTGGAAAACTCTGGCTTCAGGCCTAGCTAGTATGCATACTTTTAACTGAGAAATAAGGCAATTATTGTAAAACTATATATAGGTAATGACAATAATATTGCAGTTTATTTTCAAATCCATTAATTTCACATCCATTAACTTGATTGTACTACATTCATAAATTATTTTATTGCATCTAGAAATGCTTTTTGTTCTATGTATTTGAGAGGGTATATAAACTAATAATAAGTTGTAAGTGCCAATAAGGTTGTCCGGTACTTGTTTTAATCACTCTCTAGTAATGGCAGCTTTATGTTTTTTTTCTGAGAATCTCAAAGGCTTATGTTTTTGAAACATACTATAATAATCTTCCTAAGGGAATATGCAGCATAATTTTGTGCTGTAGTGCTTTAAATGTGAGGAAGGACTAGAGCCAGTGATTGAATCATTAAAAATTTTGATTCTATAAATATGGTAATCTGCAACAATGTTATGAAACTATTGGGATACTTCCCTCCTCCCCTACCCCTACACCTCCAGTTTGCTCTCTGACATCTGCTTATGATTAAGATTTTGAATCTAATATATGAGAAAATAATTTTTCATTAAATAATGATTATAAATGGTAAAAAGTGAACTTTCAGTGTTTCTAAAGCATACATGCGTGGATCTGTGCAACTTCCCAAAGCAAGAAAAGTTAGTTACCTTAATGAAGTGATCCTTAAAACTTTCAATAGCTTCCATTTATAATAGAGTGCTATTCAGAAAGACATTACGTGTACCTGAGTTGTGTAAGATAAAACGCTTTTCTTCCTGGTCTTTGAGGACTAAATGGGCTGTTTCAATGATAGGAAAATGTGTCAGAAAGTCAGTGGATTTCAATTTGCTTTTAAACTTTCAGGCATTATGACATCCTTGAAGACCGAGTTCCTTCAGGACTTATTGTGGATTACCACAATCTGTTGTCCCAGTGTGAGGAGAGTTACAGGAAATTTTTAAATCTGAGAAGCAGTTTGTCAAATTGTAACTCTGATTCCGAGCAGGAAAACATCTCCATGGTTGAAGGGTTAAAATTGTATTCAGAGATTGAGCAGTTGAAACAAAAGCTAAAACTCATTGAGAATCCTTTGTTGAGGTATGTGTGTCTTTGTTTTTCTTAGTTGGCATCTTTTCTAACCAGCTATCTTACTAAGAACTGATTGGTCTTTTGGTTTCTCTAAGATACGTGTTTGGTTATCAGAAGAATTCGAATATCCAAGCAAAGGGCATTCGTCCAAATGGTCAGAAGGTCATGCATGTGGTCTCCTCCACCATGATGACTGGTCTGCTGCGGTCTCTGCTCAGGGACAGGCTTTCTCAGGAGCTTTGTAAGGAGGAAACAGAAATTCAGGTAAAAGTAGTTTTTTGCCCACGTGGTTTTTTTCTTCTACTTCAGGTTTTCCTGAATTCCACAGAGTGTTTACAGGAGCTTCAGAGTTGTTTTGTGTGTGTGTGTGTGTGTGTGTGTGTATGTGTGTGTGTGTGTGTGTGTGTGATGGGTAGTAGTGAGAACTTTGCCTTTTATCAGCATTAGTAACTTACCAAGTGTGGGGTGGGTTCAGTGCAGTAGCTGAGATACTTAAGTAAGCAGTTTTGGCTGCCTTTATAAAGTGAACATGAGGGTTCCTGGAGTGATACATAGGTTGCCTTTTGGGGGTGTATATTTGCAATCCGTTGTTGTTTTCTAGTTCCATAGCGATCCATTGTCTGCTATAAATGCCTGCTATGAAGGTGACACTGTGATTGTTTGCCCTGGCCATTACATGGTGCATGGCACGTTTGCCATTGCTGACTCCATTGATTTGGAAGGTGAGTCTGGAATATCATGAGACCAAAGTCTCTTGCATGATACCCTTAAGAAAAAATAGTAAGTCACTGATCTTTTTGAAGCTCCAAGAATATGATTTAATCCATTTGATTTCAAATGAGTTGCCTTAAAATATTAAGAGTATTTATTTATTTATTTTTTTTTATGATAGTCACAGAGAGAGAGAGAGAGAGAGAGAGAGAGAGAGAGAGGCAGAGACACAGGCAGAGGGAGAAGCAGGCTCCATGCACCAGGAGCCCGACGTGGGATTCGATCCCGGGTCTCCAGGATCGCACCCTGGGCCAAAGGCAGGCGCCAAACCGCTGCGCCACCCAGGGATCCCTATTAAGAGTATTTAAAGTGGGGATTGACTCAGTGTTTGAGCAACTTGTTGGGAAGACAACATACACAAAGACAAAAAAGACCATTTAGGAAGAAGTATATTTTCTAGATTGTAGGTTTATGGGGAGGAAATCTCATTTCTAGAATAAAAAGTTTTCCTAGCAGTATTTTTTTAGAGTTTAGTATTTTTTATTTCCTGTCTACTCTTATTTCTTATATGTTACAGACATATTGATGCATGTAGTTTTTGTTTTAAGTTTAACCTATTTTTTCATAGGTATAGGTCCGAATCTTTATCTTATTAATTCTATAAAAGCTTGCTGGGTGACTCAGTTGGTTGAGGGTCCAACTCTTGGTTTTGGCTCAGGTCATGATCTCAGGGTCTTGGGATCAAGTCCAGCTATGGGCTTCATGCTCTGTGAAGATTCTGCTTCTCTCCCTTAGCCCTTCCCCCAACTCATGCTCTCACTCTCTCTCTAGGGAAAAAATAAAAGAAGCTTGCTGAATGTTAAATTCTACACTTTGTATCTTGACCAAAGTGTACTTTTGAGAATATTAATATCAAAAGATTCTATTAAAAATAACTTTTTAACAGTCATATCCTATTGTACATTTTAAGTGTTTCCTAAATTTAGGTTACTTTACAATGGTTCATCTTGGTCCTGTGTATTTCCATAACATGTCAAATTTAGATGCACCTGTTCAACTATTTACCAAAAGAGCTTTAAGTTAGCAATAAAGCTTGTAATGCAAAAAATCCTTTATCATTTTGGGGCTTGTGCAGCTGGTCACAAACTGCTTAAGCTATGTTCTTTACCTTGTCAAAACTTCTTAATGGAAGCAAGACTGGGAGTTTAATTTCCTTCTGTTCACTAGTACATCACCTCACCCCCTTTTTTGTTTATGTGTGTAATTTTTGTTCTTTCTCCTTTCCAATATTTGATATATAATAGATGTGTGTGTGTATAACATATCTGGAGGATAAATCACAGCAATAAAAACACTATTTTTTGGCATACTGAAAATAGCATTGATATTATAGATTGTGTGGTAGATAAGAGATCTTCCTAGATTGGTAAAGATATTAATAATGAAATTGCAAAAGTGTAATAAATAACCATATAGAATTCTGATAGTTAAGTGTACAGATAACTAAATTTACTGCCAGAGGGCATTTCTGAGAATTTGGGAAATCCTATGGTATCTCTAGTGTGAATTTATGGAGTACTTGTTCATGAGTAATGTAAAAGGTTTTATGATAGCTTGTCTGATCTATAGCTAATGCTTATCACAAGAGATATAATTGAGTATGTACTATGTGTGGAGTGTTGACAGTACTTGTAGGGTTTTACTTTCTTGTTTAGAATATATATTCACTTAAGTGATATTTTTTTGTTTTAAACTACTAAGAATATGTAGCTTGTTTATGTAATAATCTGTTTTTTTTTCTCAGTATGACAGTTATTTTTAAATTTTTTTGATGAGGGCAGCCCGGGTGGTTCAGCGGTTTAGCGCTGCCTTCAGCCCAGGCCGTGATCCTGGAGACCTGGGATCGAGTCCCGCATCAGGCTCCCTACATGGAGCCTGTTTCTCCCTTTGCCTGGGTCTCTGCCTCTTTCTGTGTCTCTCATGAATAAATAAATAAATAAAATCTTTAAAAAAAATAATTTTTTTGATGATAAAAAACAATAGTTATTGTAGGAAATGTTCCAACTATAGACAGACACAAGAAATATCAAAAATACATATAATCCAATCGTCCAGAGTCCACCACTGGCAGCATTCCTGGGTGTGGGGTCACCTTGCATTCTCCTCTAGTGCTCCTGAAGTCTTGTCTGTGTCTTTTGTGTTTTTTTTTTTTTTTTTTTTTCTTAAGATGTTATTTATTTACTCATGAGACACACAGAGAGAGGCAGGGACACGGGCAGAGGGAGAAGCAGGCTCTCTGTGGGGAGCCTGATGCGGAACTTGATCCTGGCACCCGGGCATCATGACCAGAGCCAAAGGCAAATGCTCAACCACTGAGCCACCAGGTGCCCCTTGTCTGTGTCCTTTGAGTACAGAAAAACTTCACTGGTTTTGCCTTTAATGTAGTGATTGCTTTCATTTACTCATGCAAACAGTCTTCGACAAGAGTTATTTCTTACAGCTTTGTCTATTGGTTTTATTTTATGATGAGAGTCAGGCAACTTTGCTAGTTTTCTGATGCTCCAGTTTTTTGTAAGCCCATTAAGAGGTCTGGCCTATATTATTAGTTTGGGATTTGTAGAGATCCAATGTTTTTTTATTGGTTCACAAGGTAGACCTATTTTTTCAATAACAAATTGTTTTAAGTCAGTTTGTCAGATTCTGTGTCAATCTATTTAAGAGAATACTAAAATTAGGAAATCTTGAGAAATGCTTAGGCTTTTTCAAACCAAATTTATATTAGAATAATAGAATTTTAGAGTTGGGAAAAAAATTTACAAGTGTTAAATGCTTTAAAGTTTTTTTTTTTTTTTAAGATTTTATTTATTTATTCATGAGAGACAGAGACATAGGTAGAGGGAGAGAAGCAGGCTCCCTGCAGGGAGCCCAAAGTGGGACTCAATCCCAGGACCCCAGGATCACACCCTGAGCCAAAGGCAGAGATGTTCAATCACTGAGCCACCCAGTCCCTATATAGCATTTTTGTAAGCAAATTTAGTGCTGAGCTGGTCTGAGATGGTTGATAGGATATAGAGTTCCTGATAACAGGGGCAGATTGAGGTGTGGTTATTATTAAAAATTGTATAGCCTGGTTTAAATTAAACAAGATATGTGAGGTAGATTTTATTTAAATGCAACTTGGTTGACTGGTCTCATGTCATTTGGGGCCATTTGAAATAGAGAGATCTATTATAGTAACTTTATGTTTAAACATTTGCCCTCACCCATCTTAAATACTCTTGTTCTCTTCCTTAGGATATGGTCTACCAGATGATATTGTGATAGAAAAGAGGGGCAAAGGAGATACTTTTGTGGACTGTACAGGTGTGGATATTAAAATCTCAGGCATAAAATTTATTCAGCATGATGCTGTAGAAGGAATCTTGAGTAAGTATCTGAATATTTCCTGTGTTATTTTGTTCCAGGCTTTGAGAGAAAACTTTACTTTTCCTAGAAGATGCAATTCAATAAACCACTCTTGAGTATAAGGAAGGCTGATTATTTATGTACATAACATGATAACTTAGGAAGCTTATTCTGAAGTAGAAAATAGTTCAGCCTATTGAAAATTTGTTACTTTATTTTTTATTTGTTTTAAAGATTTTATTTATTTATTCATGAGAGACACAGAGAAAGAGGCAGAGACATAGGCAGAGGGAGAACCAGGCTCCCTGTGGGGAGCCCGATGTGGGACTCGATCCCAGGACCCTGGGATCACGCCCTGAGCTGAAGGCAGATGCTCAACTGCTGAGCCACCCAGGCGTCCCTGTATTGCCATTCTTAAATTGGGTCTCCTTTTCTTCTCCCTTCCAAGATCTCATGAAAGTTACTTTCTGATACTTTTTTGGAAAATTGCTCTTTAACTTGATTTTGCATATCTGAGATCATTTCATTCGGTTTTAAGAAAGCTGCTTTTAGATGTTAGTCATTGTTTTGTAAATTGTGAGTTTGTAATTCCAGTAATAAAGTTTAAGTGGTAGCTAGAGAAATATTTAGACCACTTAATATTTCTAATATTGGAAAACACATTTCTAATATTGGAAAACACATTACTTGAAGCTTTGATTGCATGTTTTCATCCTAGTCATCCACCGTGGTAAGACCACATTGGAAAACTGTGTGCTGCAGTGTGAAACTACCGGAGTCACAGTGCGAACGTCAGCAGAATTTTTAATGAAGAACTCAGATTTATATGGTGCCAAGGTAGGATAATCTCTTATCCTTTGGGGAAGTAGTTTAGGTTTAAGTTCTTTTTGTTTTTTGTTTGTTTGTTTGTTTTTAAAGATTTTATTTATTTATTCATGAGAATACACAGAGAGGAGAGAGAGAAGCAGAGACACAGGCAGAGGGAGAAGCAGGCTCCATGCAGGGAGCCCAATGTGGGACTCGATCCCAGGTCTCCAGGATCACACCCTGAGCTGAAGGCAGCGCTAAACCGCTGAGCCACCGGTGCTGCCCTAGGTTTAAGTTCTAAATAAGTAAACAAAATGTGGGACTAAGATGTAAATGCATATTCCTGTTCTCTTTCTTCAAAGAAGTTCAGACACTTTTATGTACTAAGCCGGATGTAGTTATATAAGGAAGAGAAATAAGAAATCTCAGTTTCTCTATGATAACTTTGAGAGATTTAGACCCTTCACATTTGTTGACTTTATAAATGGATTTTGTAGCAATTGAAGCTCAGTTGCTTTTTTTTAAATTAGACTTTTTATTTTGAGAAAATTACTGAGATAACATGCTGTTGTAAGAAGTAGAACAGAGAGATCCTGTATGTGTATTCTGTACTAGTTGTAACATCCTGTAAAACTGTAGTACAACAGCACAGCCAGATAGTCCATTCAGTCAGATTGAGTATTACCATCACTTCAAGGATCCTGCATGTTGCCTTTTGACAGCGACAGCCACTTGCTTCTCCATCACACCTCTTCTTTAATCACTGGCAAACCCTGGTCTTGTCTCCATTTCTGTTATTTCATCGTCCCAAGAACGTTATGTAAATGTAAATCATCATAACCTTCTGAGGTTGGCTTTTTTTACTCAGCACAGTTCTAGTACAGTTCTCTGGAGCTTCACCCAAGTTGTAGGTACCAAGTGTTTCTTCTTTTTTTATTGCTGAATAGTATTCCAGCATATGGTTGTTGCACAGTTTGTTTAACTGTTCACCTGTTAAAGGATATCTGAGTTGTTTTCAAGTTTTGGCTGTTGTAAATAAAGCTACAGCCAACATTTGTGTACAGGTTACTGTGGGAAACGTTTTCATTTCTCTGGAGTAAATGCCCAGGAGTGCAGTTGTAGATCATGTGGCAACTGCATGTTTACTTTTTTTTTTTTTTTTAAAGACGTGGCCAGGACAGCCTGGGTGGCTCAGTGGTTTAGTGCCACCTTCAGCCCAGGGCGTGATCCTGGGGACCTGGGATCGAGTCCCGCATCAGGCTCCTTGCATGGAGCCTGCTTCTCCCTCTGCCTGTCTCTCACTCTCTCACGAATAAGTGAATAAAATCTTAAAAAAAAAAAAAAAAAAAAGTTAAAATTTAAAAAAAAAAAAGACATGGCCAAACTGTTTTCTAGAGTGGTTACATCATTTTACATTCCCATCAGCAGATGTTTGAGTGATACAGTTTCTCTATATCTTCTTCCCCAGCATTTGATATTTTTACTGTTCTGATTTTAGCCATTCTGTTAGGTGTGTGGTTTTAATTTGCATTTGCCTAGTGGTTAATGATGTGGAACATTTTTTCATATGCTTACTTGCCATCCTTCTCTTCAGTGAAATGTCTATTCATGACTTCTGACCATTTTCTAATTGGATTATTTGTTCTTTTTTACTGTAGAGTTTTGAGAGTTCTTTTTATATTCTAGATACTAGTCCTCTGGTGGGTATTTGCTTTGCATACAGTTTTTGTTTTGTTTTATTTCTTTCCTGAGAGTGTATACACCTGTGAGGCAGGCAGGGAGGGACGGAAGAGAGAAAGAGGGAGAGAGAGAATCCCAAGCAGGCCTCCTATCCAGCTCAGAGCCCCAAGATCATGACTTGAGCCAAAATCAATAGTTGGATGCTCAACCGACTGAACCACCCGGGTGCCCCTGCAGATTTTTATGCTAGTCTATAGCTTGTCTTTTCATTTTATTCACATGAGCTTTTATAGAACAGAGCTTTAATTTATGATGAAGCCTAATTTATTGATTTTTCCATTTATGGGTAGTGCTTTTGGTGTTAAGTGTAAGGAACTCTATGCCCAGCCTTAGGTCGCAAGGATTTTCTCTTATTCTTTTCTCCTAAAAATTTTATGGTTTACGTTTTACATGTAAGTCATGATCCGTTTTTGAGTAAATTTTGGTATAAATGTGAATTTTAGGTTAAGGTTTATTTATTTGCCCATAGATATCCAGTTGTAACCACACCATTTCTTTAAAAGGCTGTCCTTCTTCCAATAAATTCGTTTTGCACTTTTGTCAAAAATCATCTGGGAAATTTGTGTGGGCTTATTTCTGCTTTCTGTGTTCCCTTCTCCTAATGTGTGGACCTGTCCCTCCACCAACACCTGCTACTGTAAGTCTTGAAATCTGGTAGTGATTCCTCCCACTTTGTCTTTTCCAAAATTGTTTCAGCTATTCTAATTCCTTTGCCTTTCAATATATATGTTTTAGAAAAATATTGTCTCTCTCTACAAAAAGTCTGAGATTTTGATAAGAATTTTTATAAACCTGTATATCAATTTGGAGAGGATAGATACCATTGTTTTGTTTTGTTTTAAGATTTTATTTATTCATGAGAGACACGGAGAGAGGCAGAGACACAGGCAGAGGGAGAAGCAGCCTCCCTGCGGGGAGCCTGACACAGGACTCAAGCCCGGGTCTCCAGGATCAGGCCCTGGGCCAGAGGCGGCGCTAAACCGCCGAGCCACCCGGGCTGCCCTTTTTTTTTTTTTAAGATTTTACTTATTTATTCATGAGAGACACAGAAAGAGAGAGGCAGAGACACAGGCAGAGAGAGAAGCAGGCTCCATGCAGGGAGCCTGATGTGGGACTCAATCCCGGGATTCCAGGACCACGCCCTGGGCCAAAGGCAGCGCTAAACCGCTGAGCCACCCAGGGATCCCCCTATTCACTTTTTTTTTTTTTTTTAGTGCATTTTTTGTCTTTTGTTCAGATTGGGTAGTTTCTATTCTATCTTCCCAGTTTACTGATTCTTTGCTCTGTCTTTTCCTTTCTGCTGGTGAGCCCATCCATGGAGCTTTTTATTTCTCTCATTTTTGAGCTCTGAAATTTCCATTTGGTCCTTTATATCTTCTGTTACTTTGCTGAGCCTTTCTGTTAATTTGTGTGCCTTTCATTTTTCATTTAAGTATGTTCATAATTGCTCATTAAAGCATTTTTATCATGGCTGCTTTAAAATCCTTGTCAGCTAATTCTAACATCTGACAGTTGGTCTTAGCATCTGTTGACAGTTTGACATCTTTCTGGCTCTTGGTTTGGCAAGAGATTTTCACCTGAAACCTGGATATTTTGTGGTATTATGAGAGCCTGGATCTTCTGTTTTAACTTCGGTGACACCAGTACAGGAAGGGTTTAGGTAGAGGGTACTGCCTCGTTACTGAGAGGTACAGGGAGGGAGAAGTCCGGGTTCCCCATTTAGCTTCCATTGACACCCAGTTTGAATGGGGGACCTCTTTGTTACTGCTGGGAAGGGGTAGAAATTCTGATTCTTACATGATTTCCCTGACACCACGGCCCAAGGCAGTGGCCTTGTTAAACTGGGCAGTGGTGAAAGGCCAGGCTTCCTGCCAGGCCTGCTCTGGTACCACCCTAGTGGGGAGGAGCAGTAGCACTTTGACTGTCGGGTGGGAGTGCTGGCGCTTCTAGGGCCTTGTTATTGGCTGGTGGCTTCCTACTTGGCCTTCTCTGACACCACCCCACAGGGAGAGTTGCGGTGCCTGGTGATAGTCTTGAGAAGGAAGTTTATGTTCTCCTTTCGGCGTTTGCCAGCACGTGTGGGGACGGTCCACTGTTTTTATCTGTGGTGTTTGGCTGGCATAGAGCTATAATTGTCTGAAAGTTTTCTGACTTTCCAGGCTGCCTGGTTCTTTGGCTAGAGAGAGCAGGCTTTTCAGGAGGCTTCTGGTCTGTGTCTGGTGTTCATGGATTGCCAGCTTCTTCAGCCTCAAGTCTGGGGAAGAAAGCCCAATTAGCAGATCTTTTTACCTAATGGAGAGTTAGATTGGTGTGTAGTGGGTCATCTGGGCATATATGTTCTCCTATCCCTAAAAGGGATATAATAATAAATTTTTCTCATGGCATACTCTCAACATACATACAGTAAATGTATTATAAATGGTTAATAGCAGTGTTTCTTCATGTATGATATTATATATGAAATTATTCTGAAAATGATTTCTTAAATAACTATAGAGGTTTGAATAAATTATTTTTACTTCCCAAAGTGCTTAGTATAACTTCAGTAAATAAATTATTCCTGTTATTGTTACTTCTTAATTGATACCATGTAGTCCCAAGGGATAGTGTGAAAGAATTGTTTCCATACATGGATCTTTCTGGTTACTTTGTAAAATGATACACTTGAATTGGCTAATTTTAACATGTGTGTAGTAGTGGAGGTCATTAATTCTTTAGCTCATACTGATTTTTAAGTTACGTTGAGATGTTTTAAAACTGATGGGTTAAAAAATAAATAAATAAAAATAAAACTGATGGGTTTTAAAAAATATCAGTTCTATTTTCTATCCTTATATTACAATATTTTACTAGACTCAAATACTGTTCTCCGGCTAATTGAGTATCTCAGAGAAGATGTTCATTTTAAATAATTGCAAAATTGTTAAATACTTTGTTCTTTTTCTTTGGCAGGATCAGAAAACTGACTTGTCCAGAATGAAAGGGAGTGGGACAGTAATCAAGTGTTGATAATCTTAGCCAGTGTTTTTTGTGTGTATATCTGTGAATCATTTTTGAAAGTGATAAATGATAGACAATTTGCTGGAAATGGAGCAAATGGAAATGTTGATTAGAAATATCTAACAAAGCTTTCTGTAAAATACTTTGTATTTGCACTATGTTAAGGTTTAAGAAGTGATTGTAATAAGCCTTCTCTTGTAGTCTTGTCTTTAAAAAACTGATTGTGACACCTTAAAACATAACTTGTAGGGTGCTGGTATAGAAATCTATCCAGGGAGTAAGTGCACCTTAAGTGACAATGGGATCCATCACTGCAAGGAAGGGATACTCATTAAGGTGAGTGCTCCTGCTAAAACACCCTTTTTCCAAAAGTTAGTTAGAATGGTTTCATCCAAGAAATAATTGTTTCATTAAATTCTCATGTTGAGTTCTATCGCTTTCTGGTTTTGAAAGCACAAGCAGTATATACATCTTAATAATCATCTTGATATCAATAGTTGGTGATGTTCTTTTGTGAGAATATATTGCTGTCTATAGATCTGCAGAAATGACAGAGGAATGCTATGTCACTCAGCTCAGACTGCGCTACCACTTATTAATAAATATAGCCTTCTCCTTTATTTTTAGAATAGCCGGGAAAAAGTGAGATTTTAAAAATCAGGTGGTGTTGAATGTGACAGTTCCTTAAAACATTTGTTTTCAATGTCACAGGACTTCTTAGATGAACATTATGACATTCCCAAAATATCCATGGTGAATAATGTCATACATAATAATGAAGGTTATGGTGTTGTCTTGGTGAAACCTACAATCTTCTCTGACCTGCAGGAAAATGTCCAAGATGAAACCGAAGGTATGCTGTATTTAGTGATTTTTAAAAATAAAAACTGGATCTAGTTTGCTTTATTTCAACATTGAACTCTGATTAAGGATCCGAGTCTTCCTTTCCTTTAACAAAGATAACTGGCATATGCTCGGACATGGGGTTGGAGAAGCTTGGGAAAGCTATAACATTGCAGACTCCCAGGGTGAAAGAAACTTTCAAGGTCAACTAGTTCACCTATTCCTTCTAAACCTTGGTGTGTGGTTGTAATAAGAATATTATTTGGTCCTGTACTGCCCTTCTTATCATGCTTGGCTTTCTGTATATTTATGGAATAAAGCTGGACATATGAGAGCAATGGTAGCTCCTGCTGGCGTTTGTTAAGGGTGGAGGCAGAGAAGTGCGTGTGTCAGTCTGCATTTGCTGGAGGGGATCGTGAAGTTTGTTTCTATTTTTTATAGGCAGAAGTAAATGCCTCCCTGTCAACTGTCTTTCTATGGCAGCAAAGCTGAGTTAAATCATTAGGAAATTCATGACTTTCAAGCCAAGACCCAGATTACTATGAAATCTCAGTCAGAGAGGGATTAAGCATTGGCATGGGTGAGGAAAGTAGTCCTCATCATCCTCAGGACCCACTCTAGTTATCTGTGAGTTCTTTTTCTTCACACAGTTCTGTAGTCAGACGTCCAAATGGGCTTGTCCGCATTATGTACTTAGGGTCTCACAAGGGTGAACACAGAGGTGAGTGGGCTTTTGTCTGAGAGCTCTGGGGGGAAGATCGGCTTCTGAGCTCATTCATATCATTGGCAGAACTCATTTGCTTGGGCAGCCCCAGTGGCTCAGCGGTTTAGCGCCTGCCTTTCAGCCCAGGGTGTGATCCTGGAGACTGGGGATTGAATTCCACGTCGGGCTCCCGGCATGGAGCCTGCTTCTCCCTCTGCCTGTGTCTCTGCCTCTCTCTCTCTCTCTCTCTCTCTCTCTCTCTCTGTGTGTCTCTCATGAATGAATAAATAAAATCTTAAAAAAAATTTTTTTGCTTGAGGTCATAGGAATGAGGTCTCCATTTTTTGGCTATATTGGCTGGGGATTGTCCTCAGTTTCTAGAGGCCAGGTCCTTGGCCTATAACCCTCTGTATCTCCAACTTTCCTCAAGAGAACCTCCCTCAAGGCAAATGTTGCTCATGCTTCAAATCTCTCTCACATTATGAATTTCTTCATGCTTTCTTTTCCTTCTTTTAAAGAGCCCCTATGACTGGATTAGGGATACCTAATTATCTTCTTCAAGTCAGCTGCTTAGTAACCTTAATGACATGTGCAAAATCATTTTGCCATTTAGCAGTCATGAAGGTAGCACCAGGGGTTGGGCGTTGCAGGAACCATCTAGAATTCTACCCCAGATACGTACTCACTGAGAATGCTGTCATCAGCTGCTGGAGTGGAGTTCCTTTAAGAAGAGTGGCACTGTCTTATTAATCTTTGCATCTAGCCCCTAAAGCCATGCGTAGTAGGTAGTAAATACCCAGGAAAGGTCTGTTAAGTGAAGGAGATTCTAGGGTAAAAAGAGAAAAGAATTCAAAATTGGTAATCCTGTAGGAGAGTCAGAAAGCTTTGGTACAAAGAGGAAAACGACTGCTCGTTGAGCTACTTACAGCAAAGAGTTTGTAGAATCTACTCAGATGACGGCAGGAATCCTTGGCAGAAAAAACTTGAAAGCTCTCACAGAATATAGAAATATATTTTTGTGGAGTTATTTTGTACATTTAACTTTATTTATTATAATTTGTTTATTTCTCCAGAAAATAGAGCACTTAAAGTTCCAACAAGTGAAGAGGCAGATACAGCAGAAAGGATAGATTTAGAGGAGCTGATTCAGTGTGCAACTGGCAAAATGGAGCTTTATGCAAGATCCAGCCTTTCTGAGCAAGTTGAAGGCAACTGTGAAATTGTGAATGAACTAGTTGCTGCCTCTACACAGAAGGGCCAGATGAAGAAGAAAAGGTTGAGTGAACTGGGGATCACGCAAGCTGACGACAAGTTAATGTCACAGGAGATGTTTGTTTCAATTGTGGGGAACCAGTTCAAGTGGAATGGGAAAGGGAGTTTTGGCACATTTCTTTTCTGACCACCATGATGTAAATAGATAGCAAAATAGTGGATTTTGCACATGCTGCCCTAAGAGTACCTGCTGCTATCGTAGTTCGCTTCATGTCTGTATTTCACATTTGATATATTTGATTGGGTGTGAGTGAAATGACTCTATTTCTGTCTGCAGGTGTTGCACAAGAGACATTTCCTCTGTATAAGGAAGGTCATAAAAACATATAAAATAGAAATATAAAATAGAAAATGAAGATTTCTTATCTGGAAAGTCTTGCTTTCTCAAACACATCCTTCTGTCGTATTATTAAGCCTATCAGTAACTTTCTAGTATAAATACACTTTAACCTAGCACTTCGGACACGAGGAAGACAGAATACAAGATGAGTGCACAGAATTGCAATAGGTCTCAAATGTGCAGTGTTCTTACACTTGTCTTTTTCTCCTAATTAACAGCAAGTCTGATTTCCATGCTGCATTTGCATAATACTTGTCTTAAAATAAAAGCTTTTATGATTGGGAGGTTATCTGTGTAATCACTTATTGAGAATCTGAGTGTGATGCATTTTTATGTTGAATTATGTAATCATCAAAACAGTAATAGTTAGCATGGCAGGTTTGAAACATGAGATGTGTTATTCAGAGCCAATGCATAAGTAGAGCATTTTCACTGTTGCTGAATTTGAATGAATAAAAAGAAGTTTGTTTTTTTTTTCGCCATAACAGTATTCTGATCAAATTTCAAATATCTTAGACAAAGTGATTACTTTTACAACCTATATCAGCTCTGTGTTCTTGAATATCATATTGTAAAGCACAGCTTTTAAAATATTTATATTTTTAAAAAGTATATGTGTCATTAATATGCTTAATGATTAAAATTAAAATGATGAAATAAAAAATTGAATCTTGTTATATTTTTTCCAGATGCATTATGGGCCATAGCATATGTGTAGCATATGTAGCATGTGTGGTCCTTTGGAATGCGCACAAAGTTTATCTTTTTAGTGTTGTTGTTTTTTTTTTTAATGTTTCAGAAAGAGTATTAAGGTTGGGGATCCCTGGGTGGCTCAGCAGTTTAGCGCCTACCTTTGGCCCAGGGCACGATCTTGGAGTCCCAGGACCGAGTCCTGCGTCGGGCTCCTGGCATGGAGCCTGCTTCTCCCTCCTCCTGTGTCTCTGCCTCTTTCTCTCTCTCTATGTCTATGATGAATAAATAAAGAAATCTTAAAAAAAAAAAAAAAAGTATTAAGGTTTTTCTTCAGTGTGGTTGTTTCTTAAATTGCATAATACTAAATGTGGAAGAATTTATGTTGGATATCTTATCTGACTATTGAAAGGCATTTTTCTTTTACTCTTTTAAATCCTGTTGCAGAAGAAATGCTAATTCTGCATTAGTTGGAGCCAAATACTGATTTAAAAACCATTTATTCAACTTTAAAAAAAGTCAAATTGGTTTTCCAATCAAATTTCCACTTTATCTTGGAGTTTAGATTTCATATATTGTAACTGGCTGGAGTGAGTGTCAAGAGAATGACAAGTAGCAAGGTAAGTTAATACCTTCTTTATTCCTTTTTATAGCAGGATAGTTTTTATTTTATTTTATTTTTTGAAAGATTTTATTTATTCATGAGAGACAGAGGCAGGGACACAGGCAGAGGGAGAAGCAGGCTCCATGCAGGGAGCCGATGGGTGACTCGATCTTGGGACTCCAGGATCACATCCTGGGCCGAAGGAAGACCTCAACCACTGAACCACCTAGGCGTCCTGCATGATAGTTTTTAGATTTCATTTCTATCTTAGTTTAAATTTAAACTTACATTAATTTTTATTCTCTGTGTTATTAGTGAGTATGCCTAATGCATTCTCGTCTAAGTTATGTAGAGTACATTTGGCTCAGTTGTGAAGATGACTTAGTACAGGGGATAGGGAGAGAGTTCTGGAAGGATGTGGATTTGACGTTTGAGGTGGAAACACTGACATGGAAGAAGGGCTGTCTTCAGTGTTGATTGAATTATATGTCCTATCTCTGTGGTCTGTTCTTAATGTAATCTCAGATTTACGGCAGATAACAAAGATACCTTGATTTCAGTATTTTCTTTGAGATTCTCTAGAAGTATCTCCTTTGGTTTTTTATTCTGGTATTATGCCGCAGATATGTACATGAACGTATTTTCATTCATTCACCCAGAGGTCATTTGTGCTCAAGTGTGTCCATCCCACTTTCCTAGAACTTCTGCAACTTCTAGTTGTAGGAGGTTGGAGAAATACCCACTTAGCAGATTTGGGTCTTTAGAGGGAGGTTGAAGAAACTTACCAATAAAACGTTGATTTTAAGATTTATTTATTCAAGAGAGACATAGAGAGAAGCGAGACACAGGCAGAGAGAGAAGCGGCTCTGCAGGAAGCCCCATGTGGGACTCAATCCCAGATCCCGGGATCACGCCCTGAGCTGAAGGCAGACAGATGCTCAACCGCTGAGCCACCCAGGTGCCCCTAGACATAGCATTTAATTGTATAACATTTTATTTTATTCTATGACTTAAAAATTACCTATGTATACAAAAATTTGTAAGTCTTAATATGTGTTAAAGTGAACATTCTCTTTTCTTAGTTCTCACTGTTAATAGAAAAATATATATTCTTTAGAAATAATAAAAAAAGGCATAGTATATAATCAGAAAATTAACTTTAAAACCTACTATAGAAATCTATATTTTTTGGTGTTTGTGTTTTACTCCATTGTCAGAATTCTTTTATTTATAAGTGATAGGAACCCCACTCAGATGGACTGATGAGGTTGGTTCCTGCAAGCAGGAGGTCTGAAGACTAGAGCTGATTTTAGGCATGGTTGTGTCATTCTGTCCTTTAATTCTGGCTTTCCTTGTGTTGGCTTCAAATCCTCAGGTTGGCTTTTTCCATGTGGTGGCAAAAAGCCCTCAGTAGCCCCAGTTTTTATGTCCCCAGAAGGGGGAGAGATCTAGCATTTGGTTGGTTTTGCCAGTGTCTGCTTGTCTTTGACCAGTCACTAGAAACCTGAGGGATGGTGCCATCTGCTCTCATTGAGTCTCTATTAACCCCATGAAGAGGGGTAGAGTTTCATGATTGACTCATTCTGCAGGTGGTGAAAGCAGTTTCTAGAGGAGAAGTGTTCTGTTTCCAGAAGTAGATGGAAGGGCGGCTTTGGAGGCAAAAACATAGATGTCAGGCTAGCGATGGATGAGGCATGACTTAACCTATTCCCCCATGTTGATGGGCTTTCAGGTTTTCTTTCAATTTTTCATTATTACAAATAGACACATAAAAGGATGCTCAATGCCACACATGTGACTTCTCTAAAATTTTTTGTGGTTAAATTATTGGATGAAGATTTTTGGGTTGAGGGTTAAATTTTGATAGTTATTGCCAGATTGTTTTCTAAGAAAATGAGCACTGGTTTATACTCCTGCCCACAATATATGGGAGTGACGGTTTTACCATATTCTGATAATACAGTATATTGTCAATTAAAAAAAAAATGCTTGGGGCACTCTGCTGGCTGAGTCAGTAGAGTGTGCAACTCTTGATCTTGGTGTTGTAAATTTGAGCCCCATTTTGGGTTTAGAGATTACTTAAGCATTTTTAAAAGATTTTATTTTTGTCACATGAGTGAAAGAATCATTTGGACTTGTGTTTGATTACTATTTGATATTTTATCATTATATTTTCAACACCTATTTTTCTGAAAATTGCCCATTGATATCCTTTGCCTATTGGATGGTTTGACTTTGTTATTAACAGGAGTTTTCTATAGGGTGCTTTTTAAAATCCTTTATATTGCAAGCATGTATACTACATACATACTACATGTATGTATGTATGTATGTAGTGTACATGTATATATATATATAAAATCTCGAGCTATCTGAGCTTTGTTGATATATTTTATTTCACTGAATTTTAAAAGTTTTATTGTCAAATTCTGGGTCATGTGACTTGTTTACATAGAGCTTACCTACTGCCAAATTATAAAAATATTTCATATTTCAGTACCTTTGCAATCTTTAAATTTACATTTCTAATCCATCTATAATATGGTTTTGTGTTGAATATGGTGTAGAACTTTTTTTCACTGGTTGGTTACTGAGTTCTCTCCATACATCTATTGATTCTTTCCCCTCTTACCTGGAATCATACTAAGTTCCCCTGTTTGTCTACTTCTGACTCTCTGGCTTAAGTACTACTGGCTAATAATCTCCACCTAAATGTATATTCTGTTACCAGGATCCAAATCACTAGCACTCAATCAAATGTGACTGGAAAAACTGTTTCCTGGCTACTCTCCATATAGCAAGATGTTTCCTAGTAAGGTGACTTGGGGGAAATGTACTCTCATTCCCTCCCACACTGTGTTCTTATTTTTCAAAACCTTGGCTATTGAGTTTTGTTGTTGTTGTTGTTGTTTTGTTTTTTGTTTTTTGTTTTTGTTTTTGTTTTTTGCTCCTATTGGTTTACTGGATACCAAAACATCTCAATTTTAAGTATACAATTCTCTGGGTCTTGGCAAATGTATGTAGTTGTGTAACCATCTACAACGTTGAATGTTTCTATCATTTCTAAAATTTCCCTCACTTTCCTTTGCAGTCAATCTCCTCCCCCAACACTTCGACCCTAGAGATTATTGATCTGCTTTCTGTCTATATATATTGCCTTTTCTGGAGTTACATAACAAAAAGAATGAGTCAGTATGTAATATTTTGTGTCTGTCTCCTTAAGCTTAGCATATATGCTTAAAATAGATATTCTTTCATGTGTCACTAGTTTGTTTCTTATTTACTGTTGAGTGGTTTTCTATTGTGTGAATATAGAGTATTGTCTATTCATTCATCAGTTGTTAGGTGACATTGGGTGTTTGGAGTGTTGGGTTATTTATAGATAAATTGATGAGACTATTTGAGTGAAAGTCTTTGAACGTACATTTTCATTTTTATGGAGGTAAACACCTATGAGTGGGATTGCTAGGCTATATAGTACCTACACATTTTACTTTGTCAGAATATCCCAAATTATTTTCCAAGTGGCTATAGGTTAGGGTTAGGATTAGGGTTCGGGTTAGGGGCAAGGGATAGGGTTAGAGTTAGGGTGGGGTTCCAGTTTGGGTTGGGGGTTAGAGGGTTTGGTTTAGGTTTTAGGGTTTAGGGTTAGGGGTCTGGGTGAGGGTTGGGTTTAAAGTTTGGGTTAGAGTAGGGATAGGATTAAGGTTTGAGTCATGGTTAGCGTTAGGGGTTAGAGGTTAGGGATAAGGGTTAGGGTTTAGAGGTAGGGGTAGGGGTAGGGTTATGGTTGGAACCGGGGTTAGGTGTATGGATTAGGGGCTAGTGGTTCGTGTTTGGATTTCAGTAGTGATAGGTCTAGAGTTAGGCTAGGTGAAGGTTAGGATTAAGATTAGGGTTAGGGTTATTGTCTGTATACAGGTAGAGATTGGATCTGTTCATGTGCCTGGCACTGGGACTCCCAGTATCTTCATGGGTAGTTTTAAGTGTTTTGTTTAGGTTTTGGGTTAGGGTATGTGCCTGGCATTGATCCATTCAGAGGTCTCTCCAGAGAATCAAACTCCAGGCTTCTCTTGGGGTGAGAATAGCCATGGCAGGCATCTCCTGAGCTGAGATAAGGAGGGGATTTGTGGCTCTAAATACTCTTTATTTGGATTTTCAGCTTCCTTTCTGTTTTTATCTCTTATGCGCACCCATTTCATCAATACTAACAATTATTATTTTAAAGTTTTACTTGAATTCCTGTTTGTCAACACAGTATAATATAGTTTCAAATGTACACCATAGTGATTCAACCCTTGGATACAATGCCGAGTGCCCTCCATCATCCCCATCCCCCATTTCCCTATCCCCCCCCCCCCCCCCACACACACATTCCTCTGGTATTTATTAGCTTATTCTCTATGGTTAAGAGTGTGTTTCTTGGGCAGCCTGGGTGGCGCAGCGGTTTAACACCGCCTGCAGCCCAGGGTGTGATCCTGGAGACCCTGGATCGAGTCCCACGTCAGGCTCCCTGCATGGAGCCTGCTTCTCCCTCTGCCTGTGTCTCTGCCTCTGTGTGTGTGTGAGTGTGTGTGACTATCATGAGTAAATAAATAAAATCTGAAAGAAAGAAAGAAAGAAAGAAAGAAAGAAAGAAAGAAAGAAAGAAAGAAAGAAAGAAAGAAAGAGAAAGAAAGAAAAAGAAAGAAAGAAAGAAAGAAAGAAAGAAAGAAAGAAAGAAAGAAAGAAAGAAAGAAAGAAAGAAAGAAGAAAGAAAGCAGAGCTTGCCAGGGAGCCCAGGGAGCGGGGCCCACACACGAGACAAGTTGGCCATTTCCTTGACCAGGAGTCATTTGACTGCCGATTTATTTAAATTGCTATTCAATGGCGAAGGTCATTCTATGATGGGGATACAGCGAGAACATTCTAGGTTTGGAGGTAGCTAAAGCTCCTCCGTCATGGACTCGATGTCCCAGTTGGGTGCAGAGATAGGCGAGCCAGCAAAGAGATGAGAAACATGGCCCTGGGGTGCCTAGCTGGCCTGGTCGGGGGACCTTGATCTCAGGACTGTGGGTTTGAACTCCATGTTGGGTGTAGAGAGGACATAAAAATAAAATATTTAACAAATAATAAATGGATGAAGTAATAAAGCATGACATCGAAGGTGAGGGCTCGCTTCAGGACAAAGCGGACTATGTCTAACCTGCGACTTGTTCTTGATCGCCCCGCTTGCACTCCTTGGCCCAGATGACGGCCTCCACGAGGGACGGTCCCGCCCGAGTGGGAGTGGGCTTCCTTCCCTGTAAGGCCCGTGCCTCCCCTCGTTCTGCAGGAGAGAAGAGCCGGGAAGGCACGAGCTCGGGGGATCAGCATAAACCTCCGCGATGATCCTTCCCGATCCCGGGAGCCAGAGCTCGGCCTCCTTTTGGGACCCGATGTCGTAACGAAGCCCGTGTGGTCAGTGGCTCGGATGCAGGGTGGAGGCTGAAGGAGAAGCAGGAAGAACAAAATAGGGGGGAAACCAGAAGCTGAAGGAGAGGAGGACAGATGTCAGCATCAGGAGCCTTCGCGGGGACCCGGCGTCCTTTCCCAGGAGGGGCCCCCCTCTGTAGGGTGCTTCCCGCCACCCCGCGCTCCCTGTCGGCACCCGCAGGCACATCCCCCGGCCTCCAGCGCCTCTGCAGCCGTGGTCTGGAGCGTCCTCCGTGTGTCCTACCGGGGACCCCAGCGTCGTGTCTGTAACCATCTGGCTGCTGACAATAATCGGGGGATTCCGACGTTTGTTGGGTTTGGGGTGTGTGTGTGTCTGTCGCCGTGCCACGATCTGATCCTCGGGCTGCATCATCCTGACGCTGGAATGGTTGAAACACCATCATTTCTGGTGCTGGTGCTGGGCAGCTAGCTGGGTTCTCCTAGCCGATCCGGGCTCCCTCGTGCCATGCCGTCCCGCCGGAGGGTCCGCTGAGCTGGAAGGTCCGGCTCGGCCACATTCCCGTGGGTGGCAGTGGGTCCCCACCGAGCGCCAGCTGTTTCTCTTCTCCCCGATGCCTCTCCAGTGGGGAGCCAGACCTCGGGGCCACCCTGGGGGGAGCTCCTGAGGAGCCGACTGCCCATGGGGGGAGCCCTGGGGCTGCCTGTGTGTGGGAGTCGGGGTGGGGATGGGGCTGGGGTCCTTCAGTCCCCTGCACTGCCTGCCCCCAGGCCAAGCCCCACACTCACCCAGCCCCTACTCTCTAGGGCATGCAGGGTGCCCTCCACACTCTGGTGCAAGAGATCCAGCAGCACCAGATGTGCACGCTGAGCCTGCCCGGTGAGGGTGGCCCAGGTGTGAGAGCTGCAAGGGCCTGCTGTCCTGACGTCCCCTCCAGGGCCACACTGACCGACCTGTGGGCCCTCTGTGCCCCAGGTGCACAGGCACGGGGCGGGGAGGGGAGGGAAACGCCCCGGAGCCCGGGCAGCCCAGGCCCCCTGAACAGAGGGGGCACAGACCTCCCAGGGTGCTTAGCACAGACCCTGGTGACCTGAGGCTCCCCGGCTGTCACTCTGTCCCAGGCCCGTCCTGGCCGCGGGCACAGGCTGAGTCGCAGTAGAGTCTGTCGGGTCCTGACCCTGACGTCTGGCCGCCCCTGGAAGGCACGTGGAGACGTCAGCTGTGTGTGCCTGGTGGCGCCCCTGCAGGGGCTGGTCGGGGCCTGGGCGGTGCCCCTCCTCCTTTCTGGGGTGTCTCCGCACCCCGTGCACAGAGCTCCGGGAGACGCAGAAACGAGCCGGCCGTGCATTTTCACACAACACTTCATTGAACTTAGAACAGCAAACAGGGGCTCAGAGCCGAGGGTGCGCGCCTTCCCCTGGGAGACCTTCCTGTCCTTAGAGGAAAGCGGGAATCCCACAGGGGTGTGGGTGCTGGAGTCCCCCACCTGGGAGCCTGTGCGGACTCCAGGTGGGGGCGCGTGTCCTGAGGTTGGGGCATTGAGAGGCGGTTCTGGGGACAGCAGGGCTGACCTGGACCTGCGGCCCATGGGCTCCTGCGCTGGGTCCCCGCAGGGCAACTGGACCCCAGCCTCAGGCCGCCTGGGGCCGGTGACTGACTGCTGGAGCCCCAGCACATGGAGGAGCCTGCCTCCTGGTGTGGGTGCGGGTGGGGCCCATGGGCCTGCCCCTGCTGCCCTGCCCTGGGGTGTCCCGGGATCCCCAGGGCTGCCCTAGGTCAGCGACCTGGATCTGTGGGGCACGCCCAGGGCCCAGGAGGCCACATCCGGCTGTGAGAGGGCTCGCTCAGCCTAGGGCCAGAATGCAGGCCTGGCCAGGGCCCCAGGGCGCTGGATCCCATTACTCTTTGTGCTGGGCCTGGGGCGGGGCTCGAGTCGCCCCTGCCCCCACAGAGCCCGGGGCCAGGCCAGCCCAGGTCCCTCTGGGTCAGGGGCTGGTGTCCTGTGCGGGGGGTGCCGCCCTCCGGGAGGGACAGAAAGACGAGGCAGGGCAGGGTGACGGCAGGCCAGAGCCTCCGGGCCCCCTCACTCACCACCACGCTCTGCCCCCGAGGCCCGCGAGCATCAAGCTGCCCCGTGGACGCGGAGGGCAGAGGGTCCCGGGCCTGTGCGGGGCCTCGGGGCAGCGGGCTCAGCGCCGCCTTGGCTCTGCCCTGGCTGTGCCCGTCACTGCCCAGCGAGGGACACGAGCTGCAGTGGCCGCGGGGCAGGAAGGGTGTCCTGGGCCCAACAGCGTCGTCCCTCGGGGGCTGGGGGGACCCCGTGATGGGAGTCCCGGGGGTGCTCCAGGGCCTGGTCCGTCGTGGGGCCTCTGGGGTGGCCCAAGCAGGTGCCGAAGGGAAGGGGACCCCGTTTTTTGTCTTCAAGCCCACCATGTCTGGGGGCCACCTGCCTGCACTGTCTTGTTGCACTGGGAGGATGGGGAGGGAGTTCCATCGTTGGGGGGGAAGTTGGATGATGGCCTGGCCAGGAGGGGGTCCGGGCGGCTCAGGCTGGGTGGCTGGGCCCAGGGAGGCCGGCTCCTCCACCCTGGGTGGTGTCTCAGAGGCCGGAGAAGGGAGGAGAGGCCCAGGCGCCAGGGACACTCACTCCAGACCCAGGGGCCTCGTGGGGAACTCCTCAGGTCCTGCTGGAAAGAGGCCGATGGGGTCAGCGTCTCCAGCAGGCTGTGTGTCCCCCACTGGGGGGGTCCTCATGGCTCCCATGTGGCCCCCCAGCCTGACCCTGTGCTCAGCCCCCCACACTGGTGCCCAGGCCCTACAGTGGGTTCCCGCCCGCCCAGCCTTGGCCTGGGGTTCCCTGGCTGGAGCAGAAGAGGAGAGCCCCAGAGATGAGGACACGGGCCCCGGGGGCTCTGTCCCCTGTGGGCGGCCCCAGCAGGCCGAGTCGGGAGGGGACTGGGCCCTGAGCCCCCCTGGGGGGGGCAGGTCGCTCCACATCCTCCGGAGCTGGGTCATGGAGGCCCGAAGGCGTCTGAGCACCGCCTCGTCCTCCAGGGCCCAGGGCTGGGCAAGAGAGTCCTGGAGGAACTCCCGGAGCCCTTCCAGGGCAGCTTCAGGAGGCGCTCTGGGCCGTGGGCGAGAGTCAGACCCAGAGGGCCCCGCCCTGGGGCCCCCGGTGCCCCCAGGGCAGCGGCTGGGGTCCCACTGTGCCCAGGAGCACCATGGGCAGTGCGCTGGCTGGGGTGGTCCCTGCCCGCTGCTCCTCTCAGGGAGTCCCGCTGCACCCGCCTGCCCCGCCGCCCCCCCTCACCCCAGGTCTGGGTGCTGCTCAGAGCACAGGGTCACCGCCCCTGCCCCCCGCCACGGCACCCCTGGGCTCCCAGGGGCTCACTTACTCCTGTGCACCTTGAGGATGGTGTAGGCCATGGCCGTGAGCACCCGCGCCCCATCCAGTATAAATGCATCCCACAGCTTCAGGGTGAGCGAGAAGGGGGTCTAGGGGACAGCGGGGTGGGAGGAGCGGCCTGAGCAGGGCCCCTGGGGGGCTCGGCTGGGGCTAGGCTAGGCCTGCCATCAGCCCACAGCCCTTGCCGCCCCCCGGCTGCCTCCGACGAGGCCCCACAGCACCCCCGTGCATGCCCTCCTCCCAGGGAGATCAGGTCTCCCGGCCGCTCCGGGTTCCGACCCCGGCCAGCACCGCCCGCACCCCTGGGGGCACAGACTCTGCCCCCACTTGACAACATCATGCCTCGAGAGGACCCCAGGCTGGCCGCCCGATGGGCCAAGGGCCCCTCCACACCCCGACTGACCCGGCCCCCCGGGGAGTTGAGGCAGAGACGGCCCGCCCCCTGGAACCTCCTCCAGGGACCCTCTGGGCTTCTCCAGGATGGGCTGGGCTGTGAGCCTCAGCCTCAGGGCCCCGGGGTCTGGCCTGGCTCGTCTGGAGAGTGGGGTTGAGCTGGGCCCTCCCCGGGGGCAGGGGGCAGGTCCGGGGGGGGGGGGTGTCTACCTGGCCGAGGAAGCACTGCAGGAACCACTTTGGGGTATAGATGCCGGTGGACATCTGCTCCTCGTCCTGGCGGGAGGGCAGGAGGTGCTCAGACCCCACGCTGCGGCCCCTGGAGCCGGGTGGACGAGCCCCCCATGGCCCAGCCCAGCCCTGAGGGCGCCCCCGGGCCCAGGGGAAGGACTGTGACCCCAATTCTGGGCAGCTCGGAGGGCCGTGCCCCCCACCCCCTGCCCCGGGCCCCAGGGACGGAGCCTCCGGAGCTCCCACTCGCCATGTGCTTCCTCAGGTTGGGGAGAGCTCTTTCGAGGACGCGCTCATGATGAGCCTGGAACCTGAGGAGCTTCTGGAAGCCTGGGACGAAGAAGCCTGAGTAGGCCCCAGGCCCCCACGATCAGGGCCTCCCCCTGCACCAGGCGGGGTGGGGGTGTCGGGGCAAGGGCCTCCCCCCACACCCTGACCCCCGTGTGCCCACCGCCCTCGGAGCCCTGACTGGACCCGCTCTTCCCAGAGGGCAGGGCTGCCTCCCAGGCCGGGGGTGCAGGGCCCGGGAACCCTCGTCCTCACAGAGACCCCGCGGGGCATCGGCTGGGGGCTGAGGACCAGGCCCAGCTGACCCAGCACCCTCTCTCCTGCAGGGGCTGCCGCAGGGACAGGCGGGTCTCCAGCCCCGAGGGGCAGCGGGTGCAGGCCACGGGGAGGGTGATGGGCGTGCACGGTCCTCTGTGAGGCTTGGGAGTAAGGCTGGGGGCCCCCGGGAGGGGGAGACGCTACCCCCTGTGCCCCGTGTGGCCATGGGCTGGCAGGAGGGCCTGGGGGGCAAGCAGGCAGCCGGAAGGGAGGCTGGGGGAGCAGCAGGACTGCGAGCCCGGCCTGCAGACGGTGGGGCGGGTGGCCGTGGCTCCGGGACCTCGAGGCCACCGGGGAGGCGGGGCCCTTGCCCGTCGGGGGGCGGGCTGGGGGGTCCCCGCCTGCCCCCAGTGCAGCAGCCTGCAGGGAGGCCCTCCTGAGCTCCCCTCCCGCCCGGCGGCCCAGCAGGCCCCTACCGTGCATGGCGTGCCTGTCGTTGGTCATCAGCTGGGCCAGCGCCCAGAAGGCGTCCTCCTCGGGCAGGAACATGAGGAGGATGGCCGCGATCTCGCTCATGCCCTGGCAGTAACCCACCTCCTGCAAGAGCCAGAGCCCCACGGAGGGCGTGTGCCCCGAGGCCCCCTCTGAGCCCTCCCCGTGGGCGTCGGGCTCTCCTGGCTCCCTCACAGCCCGGGCTCCCAGAGGGGGCTCCCAGAGGGCGGGGGGCAGGTGAGGGCCACCCGGACCAGCTCGGGCGCCAGCACCCCGGGCCCCGCTACCGAGCCCTGCGGCCGCCGTGCCAGGGCCCCCGTCCTCAGACCAGCAGGAGGGGCCTCCATGAGCTGTGCCAGGCTGCAGGGGACCTGCCAGGTCTGGAGAGCCCCCAGAGGGCAGGTCGGGGGCCTGACTGGCCCCTGGGAGGTCCCACGAGGGGAGCTGGGCCAGGACACCCCGCGGGGCCGGGGAGTGTGTGAGCTGGGGTCCTCGGGGACCCTTCTGGAATGCACCGTGGAAGGGGGTGGCCTCCTGGGCGCCGCGGCCTCCTGGGCACCTCGGCCTCGTGCCCTTCAGGGGAGTGGAAGCCTTCCCCGCCTGGGTTCTCATCAGTAGTTCCGTCTATCAGGGTCCAGACCCGAGCTCTAGGATGGCCGCAGTGCACGCGGGGGCCCCGGGCAGCCCCGGCCCTCGGGCACGCAGGCCCTGCCTCCCCCGGGAGGTCTGCACCCCGCCCCCTGCCCGTCCCGGAGGAGAGAGACCCTCCCCGGCATCTCGGGGCAGTGGAGCTGGGGCCCTAACTGTGAGTCCCGCTGGTCACCAGCACTCAGGACAAGGCCACCCGTGGGGCAGGGGGCGGGGCAGGGACACTCACGGTGTCGTACACCGAGTAGGCCGCCAGCACGTGGAACAGGGCTCGCTGCCTAGGAGCGGGGACAACGGGGGGCTCTGCTCAGTCAGCCCCCACCCAGCGAGGCCACCAAGTTGCCGACACCCACCCCGCAGGCCCCGCGGCCCTCAGGGCCCCTCCGCGGGGGCCGATCTTTAGGGTCAGGTCTACGCACGGGGACAGGCAGCGACCTCCCAGGTGCAGCGTGCCGGGGGTTATGTGCACCCTGGGGTGTCCGACGCCTCCGAGTGGCTCCCGCCGAGGGGTGTGCAGCTCCGGGCTCCCCCAGTGCCGCCAGCGCCCCCTCCAGCCCTGGAGCGGCGCCCCCTGCACGCCCCCTGGGAGCCAGCGCTCCCCCTGCCCCGGTCCCCCCAGCCCCTGACGCCTCTCCTCCCCTGTCCTGGCCTGGCCCCGTGTCCCGGGAACACCACCAGCCCCGAGCCCACACAGCTGGAGCGTCTGTGGCCCTGAGCGCACCCCCAGGCCTTCCCAGGTGTCCCTGGACTGGACTCTGGGGTCACCCTGGGCCTGCCCATCCCAGAGCATCTCGGGGCTCCAAGTCTGAGCCGCCGTGAGGAGAGCAGGGAAGGTCGTGCAGGTGTGACCCCGATACAGGCTGCGAACCCCTGTGGTCACTATCTGAGCCCGTGGGGGGGTACGGGGTGCGGCCCCCTCTGTGCTGCCAGGAGCTGCCTGATGCCCCCCGCCCGGCGGCCTGAGTCTGCACCCCGGCTCTGCGGCCCCCGGGGCCCAGGCTGCTGGAGGCCAGCTCCCCCTGGGCCGGGGGTCACAGGTCAGCCTGACCCGCCGCACTCTGAGGGCCGCGGGGGCCCCAGGGGGCAGCAGGTTCCCTGCAGGGAGGAGCACCGAGCTCTCATGGGGAGACGGTCCGAGCGGCCCCCCGGGAAGCCCAGCCACCCTTGCCTGGCGGCTCCCCAGCCCCGCCCCTGGCACCCCTGCAGGTCACCCCTGGGGTCCCGGGCTCCCACACACCCCACCCGCTGCACACAGAGGGAGCTGCACCTTCTGCTCCACCCACCTGCACCCCCCTGTCGGGGGCTCCCTGCCTTCCCCCCTCCCCACGGCCCCTGGGGACTCTACGGGACACCCGGACTTCTGACGGGAGCAGGCCGTCCAGAGAACCCCAAGGTGGCCGGGGAAGCTGAGCATGTCCCACAGGGGGCAGCTGCACCGCGTCCTTGTGGGGGGGGGGGGGGCGGGACCAATAGTGTAGGGGTGGGGGGTCTGGGGGTGTGGGGATGGCATGGGGGCGGTGGTTGAGGGGGATGGGGTGGGGGGCTGCGGACACAGGGCACCCCCTTCGCTAAGGTGCACACGGAGACGTCTACAGATAAAGGCAACCCCAGTCTGTGGTTTGCTGTGACCCCTGTCCCTGGGGCCCCGTGTGCTCAGCGCAGGGCCTGCCTGGACCGGGGGCGGTATCTGGGGGTCGTCATGCTATGTGTGCTCACCAACTGCAAATTGTCTAAAATAAAATGCCCAGAATTCAGAAGTACATAAAGCACCGAGGGTGGGTGTCACCCTGACCTGTCTGACCCTCGTCGGGTCCATGTGTCCCGGTCCAGCCGCGGCCGGGCCACCTGGCCCCCAGATCCCCTTACTGCCCCCCACGCCCCCACCCCGGCCCCCTGCTCTTCACGGGGCCGCCCCTCACCCCCTTGGGGTTCAGCTCAGACGGTGACCCCTGGAGGCCCCCTCCTGGGGCCTCCCCATCCCCGAGACCCAGGGGTTGGGGGCACGGGGGTCATCCCCAGCACCCTACCATGTGGCAGTGTGTTGTTTGCTGCCATCTCTCCCCCTGGCCTCAGAGACCCCGTGTCCCCTGCACAGAAGCCCCCGGGCCTCTCCCGAGCCCCCCAACCCCGCTGGCCCAGCAGCCTCACCCGACCCCGTAGCGGTCCCAGAACATGGTGTGACTGCGGAACGTCCAGTTGACGTCCAGGTCGATCTGCATGATGTCCCGGGAGGAGACCAGGGCCGCCTCCTTCATTTCCTGCGGGGAGACTCCGGGAGGAGGAGCTGGCGTCAGGGACACAGACTCCGACCTGTCAGCGGCTGCCATCCTGGGCAGGGAGCCCTGGGGCCACCATGGGAGTGTGTCCTGCAGGAACCTCCTTCCTTCCCCTGGGAGGCCGGGGACGGCGGGAGTGCCCACCGTGCCTGCGGGGCCTGCGTGAGGGCCTGTGCCCAGCTGTCGTGGGCGGGGAGGGGACTGAGGGTCAGCCTGGGTGGGGAGGGGACTGAGGGTCAGCCCTGGACAGGGAGGGGACATGGAGGATCAACCGGGTGGGGAGGAGACATGGGGGGGTCAGCCCGGGTTGGAGGGGACAAGGGGGTTCAGCCCGGGTGGGGAGGGGACTGAGGGTCCATGGGGAGTGGACGGGCCCCACCTGGTATTTCCCGGCATTCCTGGCCTTAACCTGGTCGATGTTCAGCGATCGCAGCCACACCTGTCCCCGCACCTGGGGCGGGACCCTCTTGTAGACCCAGCGCCGCAGCTGCGGGGAGGAAGGCAGTGCTGGTGAGAGGGGCCCAGGGCGGCCCCTTGGAGCCCAGGGAGCGAGAGGCATCTAGAAGATTCCGGCTTCGGCTCCACAGTGTCTGTGGAGAGGCTGGGTCTCCCTGGAGCTGGGCCCCGTCCCCCACGAGGAGCAGGGACCATGGCCCCGACCTGACGCTCCCCCACCGCTGTCCCGGGGCCTGGGAGGCTCGGGCTCCCAGCAGACTCTCCCCAGGCAGGGGGCTCCCCTGAGGATGGGGCAGGAGGACACTGAGGGCGGCCCCCCAGCCCCGTCAGGACAGAGAGCCCTCCGGGGCACCCAGCGCCTCACCTTCTCGCTGGGGAGGTAGTGGTCCCATCGCTTGAGCATTTTTATCCATTTGTCCACGTGCTGGGTCTCCTGGTGGAGTTTCTGGAAGAGGACAAGCGGGGGCCACAGATGAGGCTCCAGCCGCAGGAGGTGGGCGCTCGGGTGCGTCCAGTCCCCCGCGGGACCCGGAGGAGCCAGGAAGGCGCAGGGCCCCCCACGGACTGCGGCTCCGGGTCTGGGGTGCGTTCCTGGCAGCCAGTGCAGCGCTGGGACGGGGGACTGGGGAGACATCCGGGGATGTCCTGGGGGACAGGGTGCAGACAGCTGGCCCCAGCCCCCCCCACGTCCTGCCCGGGGCCCAGGACGGGCTCTCACCTTGGCCTCGCAGGGGCTGGGGCCAGCTGTCTGCACCCCGTCCTTGTCCCTGGAAGGCAAGAGACACAGAGCCCTGAGGCCCTGGCCCCACAGCCACCACCCCCCATCTGCACCCAGGGGCCTGGGGAGGGCAGGGCTCCTCCAGGGAGGGCAAGGGCTGCCAGCGGCCTGAGGGCTGGCGGGGGTGGTGTCTGGGGTGTCTGAGAAGGGTGTTTGCCGGGGGTGAGCGGGACGGTCACGGGGCACCCGGGCCACGCTGACAGCTCTCCGGCTGGTCCATTGAGGAGGGGGGGCAGGTCACCCCCTGGGGGCTGGGCGGGGACCCCTCGGAGCCCCCCTCCTCGATGGACCAGCCGGAGAGCTGTCAGCGTGGCCCGGGTGCCCCATGACCGTCCAGCTGAGGTCCCCCCACCTCCCCAGGGCCTGACTGCCCAGCGTCCAGCCGGCCTCGCCCTGCCCCCTGGCCGTCCCCCTGCTGTCCCCTGACTCCCCTCTCTGCTGTCACCTCTGCCTCTGGCCCATTTCACCTCCTGTCCTGTCGGAGTCCCTGAGCACGACTCACCCCTGAGCCATCCCAGCAGCCACTGGGCTGTGAGCAGGGCTAAGGGGGCCCCACCTGGGGTCTCCAGCATCCATCAGGTTCTCGTGGGGCTGTTGACCCATCAGCCTCGTCCCCTGCAACCTAGGCCACTGGGCTGTCCCCTCCCTCGTTCCCGCCCAGGGCAGCCCCCTCCTCCTCTTCCCTCCTCCTGCCTGGTTGGGCCCTCCCTCTGCGGCCTCCCCCCCTCCCTGCCCTGGCCTGGTCCCCGGCATCTACCTGCAGCCCTGCAGAAGCCTTCGGGACTGCGGGGGCCCTGGCTGGGGGGTGTGGGTGAGAGCACCCCTGCGGACTCGCCCCAGACCAGGCCGTCCCCCTACAGAGAGCACACCCCGGCCCCAGAGCCCCTCACCCGCGGGAGCCCCTGCTGAAGGGACTGGACACCCCGCCCCCTGGATGCAGGAGGCAGACACCTGGGCCTGCCCGAAGCAGGCGTGGGGGCCCCTCTCCTGAGTGTCCAGGGGCCTCCCCCCGGGCCCAGCTCCCTTCCTGCCCACGTCCTGGGTCGGCCTCCGGGGTGTCTTAGCTGCAGCCCAGCGCAGACATGGCCCTCAAGAGGGCTCCAGGGGACGAGGTCCCGACCTGGGAGGGGAGGGTCAGCCTCCAAAGAGGTGTTCCTGCAAATGCCACCCACCCTGAGATGGATGAGGGGTGTCCAGGGGACTCACTGAAGAAAACCCTGGTGGTTGGTGACCTTCCACAGTGATAGGTCCTGCAGAGACCCTGCTTGGTGCGCCTGCAACAGAGGGGGCTCCGTGGTGGAGACCAATCAGAGCAGGGAAATGGGGACAGGAGGGAGCAGAAGGGCTCCTCCCTCCCCTGAATCCTGAGGGAGCTCTGACCCTCTGAGATTGGCCGGGCACCAGAGGAAGGGCCTGTCTGCCTGGTGGGTGCAGCCTGACAGCCTCACCTGCTTCTATCTATCAGTGACGATCCCCACCTGGGCCTTACCTGACCTGGTGACTGTGGTCCCCACCTGGGGCTCACCTGGACCCAGTGACTGTGGTCCCCCACTGGGCTTCACTTGGATCTGGTGACTGTAGTTCCTACCTGGGCCTCACCTGACCTGGTGACTGTGGTCCCCACCTGGGCCTCACTTGACCTGGTGACTCTGATCCCTACCTGGCCCTCACCCAGACCTGGTGACTCTGGTCCCAATTGGGCCTCACCCAGACCTGGTGACTCTAGTCCCCAACTGGGCTTCACCTAGGTGACTCTGGTCTCCACCTGAGCCTCATGTGGATCTGCGACTGTGGTCCCCACCTTGGCCTCACCTGAACCTGGTGACTCTGGTCTGCACCTGGGCTCCCCTGGACCTGGTAGCTGTGGTCTTCATCTGGACCTGGTGACTCTGGTCCCCACCTGGGCCTCACCTGTACCTGGTGACTGGGCTCCTCAGCTACCAATGACTAGGATCCAGGATGGACCCTTACTTGCTACTGACACCGGGACTATCCCCAGGGTCTCACTTGTTCCTGGTGACTATGGTCCTTGTCTGGGCTGACCTGGCTCATCCTTGGCTCTGATCCCCTCTTGAGCCTCACCTGCTCTTGCAGGTATGGTCCCCCCTGTCGTGGGTGTGTAGTGTCTATGGTCCCTTCTGGGCCTCACCTGATGGTACTGGGCCACGATATTGGCCCTTTGCAAGGCCAGCAGGGTCTCTGGGTCCTCCTGCATCGTGCTGCAATCCAAACACATCCAAGAATGACGGCGCATGAGAACCTTCCGAGGACACATGCGTCCGGGTGCTCCCCGTGGGCAGGTGCCCCTCTGTCTGACTGGAGCCGGAGACAACCCCATAGCCCTGAGGGGCACAGGCTGGGCTGGAGCATCACACACGGGCCCTCGCTGCCTGTCCCCCGCCCACCTACAGTCCACCTTCTCAGCCACTGTCCCAGGACATGCAGTCACGCTGGGGTCACAGAGTGCTCCCACCCCGGTATCAGGAGCACACGGGCGGGGGACCCAGGGGCTCCGGGGAACTGCCCACCTGATGCTCGGGGGTGACGTCTCCCAGCCTGGGGCCGGCGCAGAGATGGTGGTGGGTGGGCCGGCCAGCGAGTGTCCCTGCGGGATGGGGGTGGGGGCAGGGATCGAAGGTTTTTCTTAGAAAAAGCACAAGCACAACGACCAAGGGGAGAAAGCGATGGACTGGACTTCATCAAAATTAAAACCTGATGCCAGCAAGAGTGTGACCAAACTCCCCACCCTGAGGGCAGCGATGTGTGAATTGCCTGAGGGGGTCTGGGGGAGCACGAGGGACTCCACGTTCGAGCGTGAAGAGCAAGCCTGCTCACGGGCCAGGGGGACCCAGCGGGCACAGGGCGGGATGGGGGGGGGGTGTCAGTCACCCCTGTCAGGGTCCATGCATCTAGGACAGGCTGGAAGGGTCATGGCTTGGGTGCCTGCACAGCACAGGGCTTACAGGGGAGCGGGGGTCCACCTTCCCAGCCACTGAGTTCCGGGGGGAGCTGCCTGAGTTCTGACTGCAGCCTCCTTCCCTGGACGGGGGCAGCAGGGTGGCCGCTCTCACCCCGTGGGGCTGTGGAAGGGCTGTAGGAGCTGCTCACGGTCATCGCATGGGGGGTCAGGGTGTTGTGGACCCCAGCCCGGGAGGCCTGTGCCCCCACCCGGACCCACAGGCCCCACTGTGGCCCGCGAGGAGCAGGGATCAGCTACCACTCACCTGTGACCTGTCGCTGTGTGAGTGCCTCCTCTTTATGCACTGGGGTACTGGGGAGAGTGGGAGGGTTGGGGTACTGGGGAGAGTGGGAGTACTGGGGTACTGGGGAGAGTGGGAGTACTGGGATACTGGGGAGAGTGGGAAAGTTGGGGTACTGGGGAGAGTGTGAGGGTTGGGGTACTGGGGAGAGTGGGAGAGTGGAGGCACTGGGGAGAGTGGGAGGGTTGGGGTACTGGGGAGAGTGGGAGTACTGGGCTACTGGGGAGAGCAAGAGAGTCGGGTCACTGCGAGCCAGATCCGGAGCACCGGTGCCTCCGAAGGTCTGCGGACACAGAGTGGCCACAGGCAGTGGTGGAACCCGGGGGCACCACAGTTCCACCCAGAGTGGGGTCCCGCATCATCACTGTGGGCAGGCGGGGTCCAATCAGCACTTAGCCCTTCACCCTGAAGGCCGAGGGTCCCGGGGGAGGGTCCTGTCCCCACGCCGGGCGGGAAGGGGATGCAGGCACCCTCCCACATCCTCAGTTCCCATCCTCGGGCCCTGCAGGCCTCCCGCCCTTCAAGGCAGACTGGGGGTCACAGACGTCCCCCCGGCCCCCAGGGTTCACAGCATGGGGTTGCAGTTAGGAACATTTGAGGGGCTCCTGGGTGGTTCCGTCGGTTCCATGTCGACTCTTGAGTTTGGCTCAAGTCAGGATCTCGAGGTTGTGGCGTGGAGCCTCGTGTGGGGCTCGGGCTCCGGTGGGTGAGGAGTCCGCTCCAGGTTCCCCCTCTCCCTCCGCCCCCCCCCTCACTGCACCCTCTCTCAAGTAAATCTTCTAAAAATTAACATGAAGACACGTGAGCATCTTGATCCCCTCTGCAGAGGTGCCTTCGTGTGCGTAACGACCGTGTAAATGCCTTCACGGACCCACCGGGAGTCCTACCGGAAACCCCTTTTCCTTGGTATTTATTGAAGTACAGTCGACACACAATGTGACAGTGGTTTCAGGGCTACAACCAGTGACTTGACAATTCTGTGCCTCACTCAGCTCTCCCCACGAGAAGCGGCGTCACCGTCTGTCCCCGTACAAAGTTGTCCCAACAGTACTAACTCTATTGCCAGGCTGTACTTTCTAAATTTCTGGGATTTCTTTATTTAGAACCAGACGCTTGTAGCTTTTCCTACTGTTCATCCATGTTGCCCACCTGCCCCCCGTGGCCCCTCTGACCATCACTCAGCACGATCCATCCCATTAACCAGAGAAAGGACATGGGGCGGCCCAGGGGGCTCAGTGCTTTAGCGCCTGCCTTCGGCCCAGAGTGTGATCCTGGAGTCCCAAGATCGAGTCCCACATCAGGCTCCCTACATGGAGCCTTCTTCCTCTGCCTGTGTCTCTGCCTCTGTCTCTCTGTCTCTCTGTGTCTCTCAAGGATATATAAATAAAATCTTAAAAAACAAAAAACAAAAAACAAGAGAAAGGACAAAACGCATACGATCCCCTCAAGAGTTGCAGAAAAAGCATTTGACAGAATACAGCGTAAAAAGCACAGTGGGTTGGGATCCCTGGGTGGCGCAGCGGTTTGGCGCCTGCCTTCGGCCCAGAGCGTGATCCTGGAGTCCCAAGATCGAGTCCCACATCAGGCTCCCTACATGGAGCCTTCTCCCTCCACCTGTGTCTCTGCCTCTCTCTCTCTCTCTCTCTCTCTCTATGACTATCATAAATAAATAGAAATTTAAAAAAAATTAAAAAAAAAAAGCACAGTGGGTTTTGAGGAAATGTCTATCAACAGAGGAAAGGCCGTGAAGGAGGCCCCGCAGCTGACGTCATCCCCAAGGGTGAAAACCTGAAATTGTCTCCCCTAAGAGCAGGAACAAGCCAAGGAGGTCCCCTCTCAGCGCTGGAAATCCTACCGTAGTCAACAGACAGGAAACAGCCATCGGGGGGTCGCATCCATGCTGACAGGGGCCCGGCCTCCTCGGGACCAGCGGGGAGGCTTCAGGGTTAGGGTTAGGGGTTAGGGTTAGGGTTAGGCCGAGGGGTTAGGGTTAGGGTTAGGCCTTGGAGTCAGGGTTAGGGTTAAGGAAAGGGGTTAGGGTTAGTGTTAGTGTTAGGCCTCAGGGTTAGGTTTTGGGTTAGGCCTCAGAGTTAGGGATTAGGTTTAGGCCTCAGGGTTAGGCCTAGTGGTTAGGCGGCAGGTTTAGGGGTTAGGGTTAGGGTTAGGCCTCAGGATTAGGGGTTCGGGTTAGGCCTCAGTGTTAGGCCTCAGGGTTAGGGTTAGGGTTAGGGTTAGGTTCAGGGTCAGGGTTAGGGTCAGGGTCAGGGTTAGGGTCAGGGTTAGGATTAGGGTCAGGGTTATGGTTAGAGTCAGGATCAGGGTTAGGATCAGGGTCAGGGTTAGGGTCAGGGTTAGGATTAGAGTTAGGGTTAGAGTTAGGCTTCAGGGTTAGTGTTAGGATAAGGGGTTAGGGTTAGGGTTAGGCCTCAGGGTTAGGTTTAGGGTTATGCCTCAGGGTAAGGGGTTAGGGTTAGGTCGAGGGAATAGGGTTAGGGGTTAGGCCGAGGGGTTAGGGTTAGGGGTTAGCCATAGGTGTTAGGGTTAGGAATAGGGCTTAGGGTTAGTGTTAGGTTTAGGCCTGGGGTCAGTGTTAGGGTTAGGCCTAAGGGTTAGGTTTTAGGTTTCGGCCTCAGGGTTAGGCCTCTGGTTTAGGCCTCAGGGTTATGCTGCTGGGTTAGGCCTCAGGGTTAGGCCTCAGGTTTAGGCCTCAGGATTAGGTTTATGACACAGGGTTAAGATAAGGGTTAGGCCTCAGGGTTAGGGTTTAGGTTTAGGCCTGAGGGTTAAGCCTAGATGTTAGGCCTCAGGGTTAGGTTAGGGTTAGAGTTAGGCCTCAGTGTTAGGGGTTCAGTTTAGAGTTAGGGTTAGGCCTCAGGGTTTGGCCACAGGGTTAGTGGTTAGGCCTCAGGGTTAAGCCTTAGGGTTAGGTTTAGTCCTCAGGGTTAGGGTTAGGGTTAGGCTTCAGGGTTAGTGTTTAGGTTTAAGCCCAAGCGTTAGGCCTAGGGGTTAGGACTCAGTGTTAGGGGGTAGGGTTAGGGTTAGTCCTCAGGATGAGGGGTTAGGCTTAGGCCTCAGGGTTTGGTCTCAGCTTTAGGGTTAGGGTTAGGTTTAAGGTTAGGTTTAGGGTCAAGGTCAGGGTTAGTGTTAGGGTCAGGGTTAGGGTTAAGGTTAGGCTAAGTGTCAGGGTTAGGGTTAGGCCGAGGGGTTAGGGTTAGGGGTTAGGCCTAGGGGTTAGGGTTTGGATTAGGGTTTAGGCTTAGGGTTAGGGTTAGGGTTAGGCCTGGGGTCAGTTTTAGGGTTAGGCCTAAGGCTTAGGGTTTAGGTTTAGGCCTCAGGGTTAGGCCTCAGGGTTAGGCCTCAGGGTTATGGTCATGGTCAGGAGTAAGCCTCATCCTAGATTTACACTGTGGATATCTACAAAAAAGACAGAGCCAGCTACTTGGGTCAGGAGGCATCAGAGGGCTTCCACCCAAAATGGGCTTCCAGGTTATGGCAGATCAAGCAACTTAAACAGTCTGTGGGGACACACAAGGTGCTCCTTGCAGCACAGCAGACGTGGCAAGAGAATGGCATCATGTCAAGTGCCAAGGGCCTTGAATGGCTGAATCACTGTGCCAGACGGCCCCATTGATGGAGTATTACGAGGACCTCTAAGGACACAGCTCATGACCCGTTGGGCCTACAATGATCTGATGTGTTGTGGCACATGACACCTTAGAGATAAACATAGAGAATGGCTTCATCCCACCCTTCCTTTTCTCTTAAATCACCCTCTTTAGTGTGATCTTTTGTGAGTCCTGTAGACATTGTGCAACGACAGTGGAGATGCGTTCTACACAGGATACCTGGGGCGCGTGGGTGAAATAAGAAAAATGGTAGTGAAACGCAAAGACACTCATTGCTCTGAGTGTAAAAAACAAACCACCCCCACTCCTCAAAAGCATGAAATCTATTCTGCACCATTTCAACCTAGGGGAACAGTGTCTAATCACCTCAGACGTCGCCGGAGGTTAGAGGTGGAGGTTCAGGTCTCTTTGCGTTTGGGCCTGTGCGGCACTCGTGTGGAAACACTACGGGAGGGCCCCAGGTTTCTCTCCATGTCTGTGTGGGGGCCATCTCTCTTTGGAGAACCCTCTTCCCATTCTCACCTCAGAACAGCACTGCTCCTTGTTTGCCTGGTGCACACGATCACTGTCTAGGGAGTTAGAAGAGTTGAAACCACAGAACATCTCCTCCAAGATCTCCTTGGTGCAGCTCTGCAAATACAGTGCCCCATATGTACAGGGCTCCCTCCACAACACAACAAGGGGACATCCCCTTTAGAAATCGTGTTCTCCGCTTCACATGACGGGGGCAGCTGAAGGGACATCTGGCAAGGAGAAGCCAGATGAAGAGACTCTTGCGCTCATAACTTACATACTTGAAGTTGAGCTTGGCCCTCAGGACTCACCTTCTCATTTTGCCTACTATGACCTGGTGTCTGAACAGCAAAGATGTGTCAGGCATCCAAACCGTGGCAGCTGGTTTTGGCCCAGGAAGGTCATGTTCCTCTCCTCTGTCCCCTCTACACACACACAAACACACACACGCACACAGTCTCACACTAACACACCCTCTTACACATAAACGGACACAGCACTCAATGAGGGTGAAAGAGGTGTGAGCCCCCTCAGCTGAGATTACAGTGTGGCCCGCTCTCCAATGGCTTCCCCAGGTGCCTTACGGTACCTGTTGAGGTCTCCCGCACATAACAAGAAGCTTCGGCGAAGAGGGCCGAGCTGACGTCCATAGCGACATGAACATCTCTCTGTCTCGACTCTCTTAAGCCCAGAGCCACTGAAAGTAGGGCAACAGCAACAGAACATCTTCTTCTCTTGACCGGCTCCAGTTAAGTGAGCTGGAAAGAGGGACATTGTTCAATGCAGCTTCCTGGTTACCAGAGTTCTAAACCCGTTACACGCTTGTCCCCAAGGAAGTGATGTCACTTTTTCAAGATTCCAGCCCTTGGGCCCCTCCCTTCAGTCAGACCTATCCAGAGCCCCTTCGTGGCAGATGACTGCTTACCCCATGCCATCCCCTTAACTGTACATCAGGAGCCAAAAATGCCATAGCCACAACTCTCTGAAAATGCGAGGAAGGTCCCACTTTTCTGGAGACGGAGATGATTTCAAACCTTTCTTTCTGTGCTTGCCTTCCCAGATCTGTGACCTATCTAACCCACCGTGCCTCTCACATAGTCCCCAGGTTCCCACCCTGCTCGGTGATGGAAGAGGCAGAATCTCCTTCCTCGGGACATCATCAGGGGTCTATGGATGATATTTGTAACGCACATGAGCTGATGTCCTGTGTATCTGAGGCGCAATTTTAAGGATGGTGCATTGACATGAAGGGGTGAGATGTGGCATGGGGTACCACTTGAAAGTGGCCTCGGTTCCAGCAATGTAATATCACAATGGTCACTTTACCTCCGGCCTCATTTCAATGGGGCAGCATAATGGGGTGGGAATGCTACAAGATGCAGCCATGGTCATCTTCTGTAGTCAGACTGTCCAATTGTGTCCTGTTCTATTTTGAATGAGACCGAGGTGCCCTCTTCTGGGCTCTGGGGGTTGCAGCCTTCACAATGGCTCCCAGCGATAATGACCTGTGGCATAAATATCGCTGTGTCACCGCGAGGTGTTTCGTGACTGGGATCTGACCAACAGGATACATCCAACACAATGGCATGTCACACCTAAGTTCCAAATGGAACTATGCTTAATGTTAGTGTTAAGCTTCGGGTTGGGGTTAGGGTTCGATTTGCAGTGTAGCGTTAGGGTTAGGGTTAGGGTTAGGATTAGGGATTAGGGATTAGTGTGAGTGTAAGTGTTACTGTTAAGCTTACGGATTAGGGGTATGGTTTAAGGGTAGGGTTAGGGTTAGGGTTCAGTTTTGGGTTCAGGTTGAGGTACGGGAAAGTTAGCATTGGGTGAAGGTTTGTGTTCCGTTTGGGGTTAGGATTCAGGTTAGGATTCGGGTTAGAGTTAGAGTTTCGTTTAGGGTTAGGGTTCGGGTTCAGGCTCAGGTTCGGGTTAGGGTTAGCGTTAGGTTGCGGGTTCGGGATAAGGTTTGTTTAGGGTCAGGTTTCAGGTAAAGGTTAAGGACCCCACATGCCGCTCCCTTTGACTCATTTGTCTCTTCAAAAGAACACCCCGACATGAAGCCCTCCCATTGGAAATCAAGAGATCTATGTGATCCTGGGCTGAAAGTCACTCCCCAGCGACAACCCCTGTAGTCTCCCAACCTGCTCTGTGGAGGTATCAAAGTTCTCCTTCTGGATCCAAAGACCAATCCGAGGTTTGCTTGATAGTTTACAAACACTTTTAAGGATGTTTTTTAAGTACTTGGAGAGAGGGAAAGAGAATAACCGGGGGGTGGGGCAAGATGGCAGAAGAGTAGGGTCCCCAAGTCACCTGGCCCCACCAAATTACCTAGATAACCTTCAAATGATCCTGAAAATCTACCATCGGCCTGAGATTTAAAGAGAGAACAGCTGGAATGCTACAGTGAGAAGAGTTCGCGCTTCTATCAGGTAGGAAGACGGGGAAAAAGAAATTAAGAAACAAAAGGCCTCCAAGGGGGAGGGGCCCCGCAAGGAGCCGGGCTGAGGCCGGGGCGAGTGTCCCCAGGACAGGAGAGCCCCGTCCCGGAGGAGCAGGAGCTGCACTGACCTTCCCGGGCGGAAAGGGGCCCGCAGGGAGTTAGAGCAGGACCCAGGAGGGCGGGGATGCCCTCGGGCTCCCTGGGACACTAACAGACACCTGCGCCCCAGGGAGAGCGAGCCACACACCAGGCGGAGCTCCCTAAGGGCTGCAGCGCGCACGGCTGTACTCGGGAGCAGCCTGAGGCGACAGAGGCAGAGGCTCCGCGGAGGGTGCTGCGGGGCGGGAGCGCGAATCCAACAGCGTAGGCCCCGGAGCACAGGGCGCCGGGACACAGCCCAGGATCCGGCCTCCCCCGGGACACGCAGAGGCCGGGAGGGCCCAGGACAGCAAGGTCGGGCCTGCCCCAACCGGAGCAGATCAGCGGCCCCGCCCCGGAGCATCCAGGCCCCTGCAGATTGACAGCCCCATAGTTACTGTGGGAGCTGACTCCAGGGCTCTAGAGCTGGCCTCGCCACTGTGGTTGTTCCTCTGGAAGCCTCACAGGGGGTAAACAACCCCCACTGAGCCTCACAGTGGCCTCACCAGAAAAACAGGATAAACATTACTCAATGAGCCCTACACCAGGCAGGGGGCAGAGCAGCTCCCCAAGTGCTAACACCTGAAAATCAGAACAGCAGCCCCCTCCCCCAGAACACCAGTAGATGGACAGGGGAAAAACACATTATTGACCAAGCAGCACTGGAAAGTACCAGGGGAAGTCAAGGGACTTACAGTATACAGAAACAGAGGATACTCCCCCGTGTTTTTTGTTTGTTTGTTTTTCTGTTTTTTGTTTTGTTTTGCTTTGCTTTTTGATTTCTGTTTGCTACCCTCCCTTTTTTTCCTTTCTTTTTCTTTCTCTTTTTCTTCTCTTTTTTCTTTTTTCTTTTCTTTCCTTCTTTATCTCCTCTCTTTTTCTCCTTTTCCCAATACAACTTGTTTTTGGCCACTCTGCACTGAGCAAAATGACTAGAAGGAAAACCTCACCTCAAAAGAAAGAATCAGAAACAGTCCTCTCTCCCACAGAGTTACAAAATCTGGATTACAATTCAATGTCAGAAAGCCAATTCAGAAGCACTATTATAAAGCTACTGGTGGCTCGAGAGAAAAGCATAAAGGACTCAAGAGACTTAATGACTGCAGAATTTACATCTAAGCAGGCAGAAATTAAATATCAATTGAATAAGATGCAATCCAAACTAGTAGTCCTAACAACAAGGGTTAACGTGGTGCAAGAACGAGTGAGTGACATAGAATACAATTGATGGCAAAGAGGGAAACTAAGGAAAAAACAAACAATAAAAAACCTTGAGGATAGATTAAAGGAAATAAACGACAGCCTGAGGAAGAAAAACCTACATTTAGTTGGGGTTCCTGAAGGCGCCCAAAAGGAGAGAGGTCCAGAATATGTAATTGAACAAATCATAGCTGAAAACTTTCCTAATCTGGGAAGGGAAACAGGCATTGAGATCCAAGAAATAGAGAGATTCCCCCCCTAAAATTAATAAAACCCATTCAACACCTCGATATTTAATAGTTAAGCTTGCAAATTCCAAATAAAGAGAAGATCCTTAAAGCAGCAAGAGACAAGAAATCCCTGACTTTTATGGGGAGGAGTATTAGAGTAACAGCAGACCTCTCCACAGAGACCTGGCAGGCCAGATAGGGCTGGCAGGATATATTCAGGGTCCTAAATGAGAAAAACATGCAACCAAGAATACTTTACCCAACAAGGCTCTCATTCAGAATGGAAGGAGAGATAAAGAGCTTCCAAGACAGGCAGGAACTGAGAGAATATGTGACCTCCAAACCAGCTCTGCAAGAAATTTTAAGGGGGACTCTTAAAATTCCTCTTTAAGAGGAAGTCCAATGGAACAATCCACATAAACAGGGACTGAATAGGTATCATGATGACACTAAACTCATATCTTTCAATAGTAACTCTGAACGTGAACGGGCTTAATGATGCCATCAAAAGGCGCAGGGTGTCAGACTGGATAAAATAGCAGGACCCATCTACTTGCTGTCTACAAGAGACTCACTTTAGACAGAAGGACACCTACAACCTGAAAAAAAAGGTTGGAGAACCATTTACCATTCAAATGGTCCTCAAAAGAAAGCAGGGGTTGCCATCCTTATATCAGATCAACTAAAATTTACCCCGATGACTGTAGTGAGAGATGAAGAGGGACACTATATCATACTTAAAGGATCTATCCAACAAGAGGACTTAACAATCATCAATATATATGTCCCGAATGTGGGAGCTGCCAAATATATCAATTAATAACCAAAATTAAGACATACTTAGATAATAATACACTTATTATTGGTGACTTCAATCCAGCACTTTCTACACTCAACAGGTCTTCTAAGCACAACATCTCCAAAGAAATGAGAGCTTTAAATGATACACTGAACCAGATGGATTTCACAGATATCTACAGAACTTTACATCCAAACTCAACTGAATACACATTCTTCTCAAGTGCACATGGAGCTTTCTCCAGAATAGACCACATACTGGGTCACAAATCGGGTCTGAACCGATACCAAAAGATTGGGATCATCCCCTGCATATACTCAGACCATAATGCCTTGAAATTAGAACTAAATCACAACAAGAAGTTCGGAAGGACCTAAAACACGTGGAGGTTAAGGACCATCCTGCTAAAAGATGAAAGGGTCAACCAGGAAATCAAGGAAGAATTAAAAATATTCATGGAAACTAATGAGAATTAAGATACAACCGTTCAATCTTTGGGATGCAGCAAAAGCAGTCCTAAGGGGGAATACATCGCAATACAAACATCCATTCAAACACTGGAAAGAACTCAAATACAAAGCTAACCTTACACATAAAGGAGCTAGAGAAAAAACAGCAAATAGATCCTATACCCAGCAGAAGAAGAGAGTTAATTAAGATTCGAGCAGAACTCAACGAAGTCGAGACCAGAAGAACTGTGGAACAGATCAACAAAACCAGGAGTTGGTTCTTTGAAAGAATTAATAAGATAGATAAACCATTAGCCAACCTTATTAAAAAGAAGAGAGAGAAGACTCAAATTAATAAAATCATGAATGAAAAAGGAGAGATCACTACCAACACCAAGGAAATACAAACGATTTTAAAAACATATTATGAACAGCTATACGCCAATAAATTAGGCAATCTAGAAGAAATGGATGCATTTCTGGAAAGCCACAAATTACCAAAACTGGAACAGGAAGAAATAGAAAACCTGAACACGACAATAACCAGGGAGGAAATTGAAGCAGTCATCAAAAACCTCCCAAGACACAAAAGTCCAGGGCCTGATGGCTTTCCAGGGGAATTCTATCAAACGTTTAAAGAAGAAACCATACCTACTCTACTAAAGCTGTTTGGAAAGATAGAAAGAGATGGAGTACTTCCATATTCATTCTATGAGGCCAGCATCACCTTAATTCCAAATCCAAAGACCCCACCGAAAAGGAGAATATAGACCAATATATCCCTGATGAACATGGATGCAAAAATTCTCAACAAGATACTAGCCAATAGGATCCAACAACACATTAAGAAGATTATTCACCATGACCAAGTAGGATTTATCCCCGGGACACAAGGCTGGTTCAACACTCGTAAAACAATCAATGTGATTCATCATATCACAAAGAGAAAAACCAAGAACCATATGATCCTCTCAAAGATGCAGAGAAAGCATTTGACAAACTACAGCATCCATTCCTGATCAAAACTCTTCAGAATGTAGGGATAGAGGGAACATTCCTCAACATCTTAAAAGCCATCTACAAAAGTCCACAGAAATATCATTCTCAATGGAGAAGCACTGGGAGCCTTTCCCCTAAGATCAGGAACAAGACTGGGATGTCCACTCTCACCACTGCTATTCAATATAGTACTGGAAGTCTTAGCCTCAGCAATCAGACAACAAAAAGACATAAAAGGCATTCAAATTGGCAAATAAGTCAAACTGTCCCTCTTCACTGATTACATGATACTCTACATAGAAAACCCAAAAGACTCCACCTCACCTCAAGATTGCTAGAACTCATACAGCAATTTGGTAGCATGGCAGGATACAGAATCAATGCCCAGAAGTCAGTGGCATTTCTATACACTAGAGACTGAAGAAAGAGAAATTAAGGAGTCAATCCCATTTACAATTGCACCCCAAAACATAACATACCTCGGAATAAACCTAACCAAAGAGGTAAAGGATCTATACCCAAAAAGCTACAGAACACTTCTGAAAAAAATTGAAAAAGACACAGAGGTGGAAAAATATTCCAGGCTCATGGATTGGAAGAAATAATGTTGTGAAAACGTCAATGTAACCCAGAGCAATTTACACGTTTAATGCAATCCCTATCAAAATACCATGGACTTTCTTCAGAGAGTTGGAACAAATCATCTTAAGATTTGTGTGGAATCAGAAAAGACCCCGAATAGCCAGGGGAATTTTACAAAAGAGAACCATATCTGGGGGCATCACGATGCCAGATTTCAGGTTGTACTACAAAGCTGTGGTCATCAAGACAGTGTGGTACTGGCACAAAAACAGACACATAGATCAATGGAACAGAATAGAGAAGCCAGAAGTGGACCCTCAACTTTATGGTCAACTGATATTCGATAAAAGAGGAAAGACTATCCATTGGAAGAAAGACAGTATCTTCAATAGATGGTACTGGGAAAAGTGGACATCCACATGCAGAAGAATGAAACTATACCACTCTCTTTCACCATACACAAAGATAAACCCAAAATGGATGAGAGATCTAAATGTGAGACAAGATTCCATCAAAATCCTAGAGGAGAACACAGGCAACACCCTTTTTGAACTCGGCCACAGTAACTTCTTGCAAGATACATCCACGAAGGCAAAAGAAACAAAAGCAAAAATGAACTATTGGGACTTCATCAAGATAAGAAGCTTTTGCACAGCAAAGGATACAGTCAACAAAACTAAAAGACAACCTACAGAATGGGAGAAGATATTTGCAAATGACATATCAGATAAAGGGCTAGTTTCCAAGATCTATAAAGAACTTATTAAACTCAACACCAAAGAAACAAACAATCCAATCATGAAATGGGCAAAAGACATGAAGAGAAATCTCACAGAGGAAGACATGGACATGGCCAACATGCACATAAGAAAATGCTCTGCATCACTGGCCATCAGGGAAATACAAATCAAAACCACAATGAGATACCACCTCACACCAGTGAGAATGGGGAAAATTAACAAGGCAGGAAACAACAAATGTTGGAGAGGATGCGGAGAAAAGGGAACCCTCTTACACTGTTGGTGGAATGTGAACTGGTACAGCCACTCTGGAAAACTGTGTGGGGGTTCCTCAAAGAGTTCAAAATAGACCTGCCCTACGACCCAGCAAATTACACTGTTGGGGATTTACCCCAAAGATACAGATGCACTGAGATGCCGGGACACCTGCACCCCGATGTTTATAGCAGCAATGGCCACAATAGCCAAACTGTGGAAGGAACCTCGGTGTCCATCGAAAGATGAATGGATAAAGAAGATGTGGTTTATGTATACAATGGAATATTACTCAGCAATTAGAAATGACAAATACCCACCATTTGCTTCAACGTGGATGGAACTGGAGGGTATTATACTGAGGGAAATAAGTCAATCGGAGAAGGACAGACATTATATGGTCTCATTCATTTGGGGAATATAAATAATAGTGAAAGGGAATAGAAGGGAAGGGAGAAGAAATGGGTAGGAAATATCAGAAAGGGAGACAGAACATAAAGACTCCTAACTCTGGGAAATGAACTAGGGGTGGTGGAACGGGAGGAGGGCAGGGGTTGGGGGTGAATGGGTGACGAGCACTGAGGGGGACACTTGACAGGATGAGCACTGGGTGTTATTTTGTATGTTGGCAAATTGAACACCAATAAAAAATAAATTTATTATTAAAAAAATAAAAATTTAAAAATTAAAAAAAAATGTATGAGTTTAGTGTCATTATGATATGTATTCAGTCCTTGTTTTTGTGGATTGTTCCACTGGACTTCTTCTTAAAGGGGAATTTTAAGAGTCCACCGTAAAATTTCTGCAGAGCTGGTTTGGAGGTCACATATTCTTTCAGTTCCTGCCTGTCTTGGAAGCTCTTTATCTCTCCTTCCATTCTGAATGAGAGCCTTGCTGGATAAAGTATTCTTGGTTGCATGTTCTTCTCATTTAGGACCCTGAATATATCCTGCCAGCCCTTTCTGGCCTGCCAGGTCTCTGTGGAGAGGTCTGCTGTTACCCTAATACTCCTCCCCATAAATGTTATGGATTTCACGTCTCTTGCTGCTTTAAGGATCTTCTCTTTATCTTTGGAATTTGCAAGCTTAACTATTAAATGTTGAGGTGTTGAACGGTTTTTATTGATTTGGGGGGGGGGTTCTCTCTATTTCCTGGTTCTGAATGCCTGTTTCCCTTCCCAGATTAGTTAAGTTTTCAGCTATGATTTGTTCAAAAAGGACCTCTGTCCTTTTTGGCGCCCTCAGCAACCCCAACTAAATGTAGGTTTTTCTTCCTCAGGCTGTCACTTATTTCCCTTAATCTATCCTCAAGGACTTTTCATTGTTTCTCTCTTTTTTCCTCAGTTTCCCTCTTTGCCATCAACTTGTCTTCTATGTCGCTCCCTCATTCTTCCTCCTCGTTAACCCTCGTTGTTAGGACTTCTAGTTTGGATTGCATCTCATTCAATTGATTTTTAATTTCTGTCTGTTAAGATCTAAATTCTGCAGTCATGAAGTCTTTTGAGTCCTTTATGCTTTTTTCTAGAGCCACCAGTAGCTGTATAATAGTGCTTTTGAATTGGCTTTCTGACATTGAATTGTAATCCAGATTTTGTAACTCTGTGGGAGAGAGGACTGTTTCTGATTCTTTCTTTTGAGGTGAGGTTTTCCTTCTAGTCATTTTGCTCAGTGCAGAGTGGCCAAAAACAAGTTGTATTGGGAAAAGGGGAAAAAGAGAGAAGAGAAAGAAGAAAGGAAAAAAAGAAAAAAGAAAAAAGGGAAAAAAAGAAAAAGAAAAAAAGTGGGGGAAACAAACAGAAATCAGATAGCAAAAAAAAGGGGGGGGGGAGTATCCTCTGATCCTGTATACTGTAAGTCCCTTCACTTCCCCTGGAACTTTCCAGTGCTGCTTGGTCAATAATTTGTTCTTCCCCTATCCGTCTAGCTGGTCTTCTGGGGGAGGGGCCTGTTCTGATTTTTAGGTTTTAGCAGTTGGGGGAGCTGCTCTGCCCCCTGCCTGGTGTAGGGCTCAGTGGGTAATGTTTATCCTGTTTATCCTGAGAGGCCACAGTGAGGCTCATTGGGGGTTGTTTACCCCGTGAGGCCCCAGGAGGAACAGCCACAGTGGCTATGGCAGCTCTGGAGCCCTGGAGTCAGCTCCCGCAGTAACTCCGGGGCTCTCCGTCTGCAGGGCCTGGAGGCTCCGGGGCGGGGCCGCTGATCTGCTCAGCTCGGGGCAGGAGCGTCCTCGCTGTCCTGGGCCCTCCCGGCCTCTGCCTGTCCCGGGAGGAGGCCGGATCCTGGGCTGTGTCCCGGCGCCCTGTGCTCCGGGGCCTGCGCTGTTGGATTCGTGCTCCCGGCTGCAGCCCCCTCCGCGCGGAGCCTCTTCCTCTGCCAGAGCCGCCTCCGAGTTTATCCCGGGTACAGCCGTGCGCGCTGCCGCCCTTTAGGGAGCTCGGACCGGGGGTGTGGAGCGTGCTCTCTGGGCGCAGGTGCCTGTTAGTGTCCCCGGGAGCCCGAGGGCATCCCCGCCCTCCTGGGTCCTGCTCTAACTCCCTGCGGGCGCCTTTCCGCCCGGGAAGGTTGGTGCAGCTCCTGCTCCTCCGGGACGGGGCTCTCCTGTCCTGGGGACACTCGCCCCGGCCTCAGCCCGGCCCCTCACGGGCCCCTCCCCCTTGGAGGCCTTTTGTTCCTTTATTTCTTTTTCCCCGTCTTCCTACCTTGATAGAAGCGCGAACTCTTCTCACTGTAGCGTCCAGCTGGTCTCTCTTTAAATCTCAGGCCGATTGTAGATTTTCAGGATGATTTGAAGGTAATCTAGGTAATTTGGTGGGGACAGGTGACTTGGGGACCCTACTCTTCTGCCATCTTGCCCCTCCTCCACACAGTTCACATTTTGGACTCAATACCAGGGCAAGCGGTAGGCACAGGATTTCTTTTATTTTTGTTTTAAGGTTTTATTTATTTCCCCATGAGAGACACACAGAGAGGCAGTGACATGGGCAGAGGGAGAAGCAGACTCCCTGCAGGGAGCCCGACGTGGGACTCAATGCCAGGTCCCCAGGATCAACCCCTGATCCAAACGCAGATGCAGAGCGGTTGAGCCACCCAGGCATCCCACACACAGGTATTATTATCTCAGGGGAATTTTTAAAACTCAGATACTAGTCAGAGACCTTTCCAATTCTTAGTGACGACAGTTGTTTTACTTCCAGATAAGCAGCAAAAACCAAGCCCCTAGCAGTTAACAAATTTAATCATCTGCACACCATGCGTCCCCGACTGTCATTAACATAAACTTAAGTGCTCATCTATCCTTATTTTTTACATCTGGACATTTCCATGTCCTTTTTATATTCTAGGATTGACGGCACCATCGTTTTTTTTTATATAAATTCATTTTTTGTTGGTGTTCATTTTGCCAACATATACAACAACACCCAGTGCTCACCCCATCAAGAGCCCCCCTCAGTGCCCTTTACCTAGTCACCCCCACCTCCCGTTTCACCCCCCCCAGTTCGTTTCCCAGAGTTACGTGTCTCTCATGTTCTGTCTCCCTTTCTGATATTTCCCACTCATTTTTCTCCTTTCCCCTTTATTCCCTTTCACTATTTCTTATATTCCCCAAAGGAATGAGACCCTATAATGTTTGTCCTTCTCCAATTGACTTATTTCACTCAGCATAATACCCTCCAGTTCTATCCACGACGAACCAAATGGTGGGTATTTGTCGTTTCTAACGGCTGAGTAATATTCCATTGTATACATAAACCACATCTTCTTTATCCATTCATCTTTCGATGGACACCGAGGCTCCTTCCACAGTTTGGCTCTTGTGGACATTGCTGCTAGAAACATCGGGGTGCAGGTGTCCCAGCGATTCACCGCATCTGAATCTTTGGGGTAAATCCCCAACAATGCAATTGCTGGGTCGTAGGGCAGGTCTATTTTTAACTCTTTGAGGAACCTCCACACAGTTTTCCAGAGTGGCTGCTCCAGTTCACATTCCCACCAACAGTGCAGGAGGCTCCCCTTTCTCCACATCCTCTCCAACATTTGTGGTTTCCTGCCTTGTTAATTTTCCCCATTCTCACTGGTGTGAGGTGGGATCTCATTGTGGGATTGATTCGCAGTTCCCTGATGGCAAGTGATGCGGAGCATTTTCTCATGGCTGCACCACAATTTGCCTAAGTCTTTATTGACGTGCATTAAGGTTGTCTCGCATATTTCTCTAACTCTAATAAACAATACACCATGAGAAGACTTACAGGTATTGAGAATTATGGGTATTATTTTGCAACTTCCTTGTTGTATGACATTTTTTTTTCAGCAGCATTCATCAACATCAGAATGTCAAATTGTTGGAATCTGTCATACTGGGGATTTTCTGCCCAAGAAAGCAGAATAAAGAGATCTGGCAAGAGAGCATAGACTTTGGTAAGGAAATCATTGAAATTAGGAATCCTAGATTCTGTAGTGGGTAAGGAGAGAAATCAAGATAAAAGGAATCAGAATCAATAAGAAGAAAGGAAGGGTCAGTGGTTGTGGTCCCCATGAAGTAGGAACAATTCAGTGATTACATTGTAAGCTCAGGAAGTAGTAGTCCGAAAATGCAATGTATGAGTACATGATTTCAGAAGTGGGATAATTCTTGGGTACTGGAAAACACCAGGTATGGCCATAAGCAGCTGAGGTAGAATGGATGGGTGGATATTATTGATAAAGAAATCAAAGGAGAGGCCAAAGCATTGAATCTACATGGACACTGTAGATTCAACGAGATCATCTACATGGACGCTGACATCACTCAAGATGATGGACTCAAGGGGTGCTAGGGTTGCTCAGTGCGTTGAGCATCTGCCTCTGCTCCAGATCATGTTCCTGGGGTCCTGGGATCAAGCCAGACTCCAAAGTGAGTGGGAAATCTCCTTCTACTTCTCCCTCTGCCCCTCCCCAGCTTGTTCTCTCTCACACACACTGTCTCTCCTCCTTCTCTCTCTCTTTCTTTCTCTCTCTCTGTCTCTCTCTCTCTGCTCTCGCTGACATTCTCTGTCTCTCTTTTTTAAAAAAAAAAGATGTATTTATTTTTTTATAATTTTTTTAAATTTTTTATTTATTTATGATAGTCACAGAGAGATAGAGAGAGAGGCAGAGGGAGAAGCAGGCTCCATGCACCGGGAGCCCGATGTGGGATTCGATCCCGGGTCTCCAGGATCGCGCCCTGGGCCAAAGGCAGGCGCCAAACCGCTGCGCCACCCAGGGATCCAAAAAAAAAAAAGATTTTAAAAAAAGGGGGGCACAAGTTTTTTTTTTTAATTTTTTATTTATTTATGATAGTCACAGAGAGATAGAGAGAGAGGCAGAGACACAGGCAGAGGGAGAAGCAGGCTCCATGCACTGGGAGCCCGACGTGGGACTCGATCTGGGGTCTCCAGGATCGCGCCCTGGGCCAAAGGCAGGTGCCAAACCGCTGCACCACCCAGGGATCCCGGGGCACAAGTTTTATTTGAACAAGTTATATAAACTTCTGTAATGTGAGGAAGGACACAGACACTGAAACCAAGAGCACAGAGAACTCCCACTAAATTCAACAAAAGCCAACCATCGCCAAGACACATCGAGTCAAATTCACAAAATACACACACAAGGAAAGACTCCTGAAAGCGGCAGGGCAACGAGAGTCCTTAACCTACATGGGAAGATGAATCCAGTTCACGGGAGATGTCCACACAAACATGGAAGTTTGTCCACACAAACGTGGAAGTCCAGAAAGCAGTGGAAGGAAATATTCAATATATTGAATGGGAAGAGTATGCAGCTGAGAATTCTTTATAGAATAAGGCTATCATTCAGTATAGAAAGAGGGATTAAGAGTTTCCCAGAGAGACAATAAATAAAGGAGTTCATGACCACTAAGCCAATCCAGCAAGAAATTTTTAAGGGGGACTCTTCTCGTGCGGGAAAAAAAGACCAAAAGCAACAAAGACTAGAAAGAACCAGAGAACATCACCAGAAACACCAACTCTACTGGTAACACCAAGGCATTCAATTCATATCTCTCAATTATCGTTCTGAATGTAGATGGACTAAAGGCCACAAAGATATAGGGTATCAGAGTGGATTAAAAGACAAGATCCATCTATATTCTGCCTTCCAGATACTCACTTTAGACCGATAGACACCAACAGATTGAAAGTCATGGGATGCGAAATCATGTATCCTGTTAATGGACTTCAAAAGAAAGCTGGAGGACACATATTTATATCAGAAAATCTATATTTGATACCAAACATTGGAGACACCTGGTGGCTCAGTGGTTGACCATCTAGTATTGGCTCAGTGTGTGATCCCGGGGTTCCAGGATCGAGTCCCATATTGGGCTCCCCTTGGGGAGCATGCTTCTCCATCTGCCTACATTTCTGCCTCTGCTTCTCTCTGTCTGCCTCTCATGAATGAATAAAATCTTAAAAAAACAGAAAGAGAAAACAAATACTGGACCAAGAGAGCAGAAGGGCCTTATTTCATAACTAAGTAGATTATCCATTAAGAAGATCGAATAGCTGTAACTGCTTATGCCTCCAACATGGCAGTACCTAAACATATAAACCAATGAACAACAAACCTACAGAAACTCACTGATAATAATGCAATGGCAGGGGATTTTAACACCCACTTGTGACAATGGACAAATCATCTAAGCAGAAAATCAACAGGGGAACAATGGTTTTGACTCACTGGACCAGGTGGACTCAACAGATATACAGAATATTTAATCCTACACCAGCAGAATACACATTCTTTTCAAGTGCACATGGGACATTCTCCAGAACAGATCACATTGTGGGCCACAAATCAGCCTCAACAGGTACAAGAAGATTGAGATCATACCAATAACTTTTCAGACCAAAACACTATGAAACGTGAAGTCAACTGCAAGAAAAATTTTGGAAAGACCTCAAATATGTGGACATTAAAGAGCATCCTACTAGAGAATGAATGAGGCAACCAGGAAATTAAAGAAGAAATTTTAAAAATATTTGGAAACATATGAAAATGAAAACATATTTGTCCAAACCTCCTGGATGCATCAATGGCTGTCCTGAGAGGGAAGTACATAGCAATACAGGCTTACCTCACGACACAAGAAAAGTCTCAAATACACAACCTAGTCCTATACCTAAAGGAGCTAGAAAAGGGAAAGCAAACAAAGTGTAAAGCCTGCAGAAGAAGGGAAATAATAAACGAGAGCACAAATAAGCAAAACAGAAACAACAATGAAATAGTAGAATGGAATAACAAACCTAAGAGCTGGGACTTCAAACTAATTAATAAAATGGATCAAACCCTAGCCATACTTATCAACAAGAGTAAGGACCTAAATAATAAAATCACAAATGAGAGAGGAGACATCTACACCACAAAAGGAAACAATTAAAAGAGAATAACTATGAAAAACTATATGCCAACAAGCTGGGAGACCTGAAAAAAATGTATAAATCCCTAGAAATGTACAAACTACCAAAACTGCAATAGGAAGAAATAGAAGCGCAGCCAGTGGCTCAGCTGTTTAGTGCTGCCTTTGGCCCAGGGTGTGATCCTGGACACCCGGGATCGAATCCCAGTTCAGGTTCCCTGCATGGGGCCTGCTTCTCCTTCTGCCTGTGTCTATGCCTGCCTCTCTCTCTCTCTCTCTCTCTCTCTCTCTCTCTCTCTGTGTGTCTCATGAGTAAATAATATATAGAATCTCTTTTTTCTTTAAAAAGGAAGAAATACAAAATGTGAACAGACTAATACCTGGCAAAGAATTTGAATCAGCAAGGCACCTGACTGGCTTAGTGGTTGAGCATCTGCCTTTGGCTCAGGTCATGATCCCGAGATCCTGGATCAATCTCACATCAGGCTCCTTGCAGGGAGCCTGCTTCTCCCTGTACCTCTGCCTCCCTCTCTGTGTCTTTCATGAATAAATAAATAAAAGCTTTTAATGCAATCCCTATCAACAGAGCAATAGCGTTTTTTCACAAAGCTAGAACAAATTATCCTAAAATTTGTATGGAACCACAAAAGGTTCAAAATAGCCAAAGCGGTGTTGGAAATGAAAACCAAAGGTGGGCCATCACAATTTCAGACTTCAAGTTATATTACAGAGCACTAGTGATCAAAATAGTATGCTGCAGGCAGAAGAAGAAGACACGCAGTTCAATAGAACAGAACGGAAAATCGAAACATGATACAAACCTGTAACTCGATGCTCAATTAATCTTCAACAAAGCAGGAAAGAATTTGCAATGGCAAAAGTCTCTTCAACAAACGGTGTTGGGAAAACTAGACAGCCACATGCAGAAGAATGAAATTGGATCACTTTCTTGCACCATTTGCCAAAAATAAATCAAATGGATTAAAGACCTAAATGTGAGACAAGAAACCATAAAAAGAAGAAATGATAGGCAGTCATGTGTTTAACATTGACCATTGGATCTTTCTAGATATGCCTCTGAGGCAAGGGAAACAAAAGCAAAAATAAACTATTGGGACTTCATCAGGGTGAAAAGGTTCTTCACACTAAAGGAAACAACCAATGCTAAAAGGCAACATGAAAAATGAGAGAAGATATTTGTAAAGGACATATCCAGTAACGACTTAGTATCCAAAATACATAAAGCATATATAAATTTCAGCATCCTAAACACAAATGATCCAATTGAAAATGGGCAGAAGACATGAATGGACACTTTCTCTAACAAGATATCCAGGTGGCCACCACACACATGAAAAGACACTCAACATCACCCATCAGCAGCGAAATGCAAATCAAAACAACAATAAGATATCACCTGACACTGTCATAATGGCTAAAATTAACAACACAGGAGACAACAGGTATTGGTGAGCATGGGGAGAAAGGGTAATCCTCTTACACTGATGGTGGGAATCAAACAGGAACAGCGTGTTGCATACTGTGGAAAACAGTATGGAGATTATTCTAGAAGTTAAAAATAGAACTACCCTATGATTCAGAAATTGCACAACTAGAGGATCAAAAATACAGATTCGAAGGGGGACATGCAGCCCAGTGTTTATAACAGCATTATCAACAACAGCTAGCCAAATTATGAACACAGCCCAGGTGCCCATCGACAGATGAATGGGCAAAAAAGATGTAAATATACACACTGCAGTATCAGTCATCAGAAAGGATGAAATGAAGCCATTTACAACGATGTGGAAAAAGAGACTATAATTATGCTAACTGAAATAAGTCAGAGAAAAACAACTACCATACGACTGCATTCATATGTGGATTTAAAGAAACAAAACAAACTGGCAAAGGGGCGGGGAATGAGAGAAGCAAACCAAGAAACATTCTGAACCATAGAGAAGAAACTAATAAATACCAGAGGAAGGTGAAGGGGGGATGGGAAAATGTAGGATGGGGATGATGGAGGGCACCTAGGCTGAGTACCAGGCATTGAATCTAAGGGTTGAATCACTATCTTCTACGCTTGAAACTAATATTATACTGTGTTAACAGGAATTCAAGTAAAACTTTAAAATAACAATTGTTAGTATTGATGACACCGGTGCACACAAGAGATAAAATGATTAAGGAAATTGAAAATCCAAATAAAGCCTTTTAGAGCCATATATCCTCTCTTTATCTCAGCTCAGGAGATACCTTCCATGTCTATTCTCACCCCAGCAGAAGCCTGGAGTTTGATTCTCCTGGGAGGCCTCTGAATGGAAGGATGCCAAGCAAAAACCCTAATCCCAAACCTAAACAAAACACTTAAAACTAACCCATTGAAAATACTAGGAGTCCCAGTGCCAGGCACGTGCCCAAATCCAATCTCTACCTGTGTACAGACAATAACCCTAACCCTAATCTTTTTTTTAAATTTTTATTTATTTATGATAGTCACACACACAGAGAGAGAGAGAGGCAGAGACACAGGCAGAGGGAGAAGCAGGCTCCATGCACCGGGAGCCCGACGTGGGATTCGATCCCAGGTCTCCAGGATCGCTCCCTGGGCCAAAGGCAGGCGCCAAACCGCTGCGCCACCTAGGGATCCCCCTAACCCTAATCTTAATCCGAACTTTCACCTAGCCTAACACTAGACCTATCACTAACTGGAAACCAAACACGAACCACTAGCCCCTAATCCATACACCTAACCATGACTCGAACTCTAACCCTAACCCCTAACCCCTAATCCTAAACACTGAAATGTAACCCTAAACCTTTAACCCAAACCCTACATCTATTGTAACCCTACCCCAAATCTGGAACCTAACCCAAACCATTGCCGTAGCCGCTAACCCTTAACCATAACCCTAACCCAAAACCCCCAACCCTAACGCTAACCATTAGCCCTTAACCCCCATTACTAAAGCCAAAACCTCCCCCTAACCCAAACCTCTAACCCTAACCCCTAACCCAAATGTAACACTTACCCTGAACCCTAACACTAAAACCTAACTCCTAACCCAACCCCAACCCTAACCCAAACGCTAACCCTAAATACTAACCCTAACCCCTAACCCTAAACACTAACTCAATCCATAACCCTAAACACTAACCCTAACCCTAAACCTCACCTTAACCCTACCTACCCTAACTCCTTACCCTAACCATAACCCCAACCCCCTAACTCTAACATTAACTCTAACATTACTCTAACTCCCTTACCTTGTGGTTTGAAGTCCCTGCTGATGTTGGCGGGGACCCGACCAATGCCTCCAGAAGCCTCCACAGCGGGTCCTGAAAGGCCAATTTCTGGAGGCATGTCCCGCCCTATGTCAGCCCCCATACTCACCACCATGGGTCCTGAGGGTCCCCCCTGCGTGGACACTGCCCCATGTCTTCCCGAATCCTCGACAGCGGGTTCTGGGGAGGCCAGAGGCTCCTGTCAGTGTGAACGCGGCCCCACCTCTGCCCGAAGCCTCACCCCGGGGCCTGAGGAGGCCAGGGCTGCTGTCAGAGTGGCCGCGGCGCACGTGCTCCCCAAGCCTCCCCAGAGCGGGGGCTCCTGTTCCTACAGGTGGACAAGGCCCCCTGCACCTGCCAGCCAGCTCGGGCGCCCCCTGCAGGGTGTTCAGGCACTGCAGGAGGCCTGCAGGAGCCGGGGTCCTCACTGCTAGGGCCCCACCTGCCTCGTCCCAGGCTCCAGCTGAGTCCTAGAAGCTTTGCAATGGCTCACTGAAATACGCTACAATACCCCGGCTCCTCCAGAAATACTGAAGGAACAACAAATTGGAAACCATAGGATATGAAATGAAATGTGGGCAAAAGTTTTACGACTTCCACCAAACGTCACTCAACATTTTATGTAAACTTAATACACACAGCTATCTAAACATCAAAAAGACAACATAAAAGAAAATCTATGAGACCCTGAGTGTGGTGGTGCGTTTTAACACACAACATCAAACATGATCCAGAAAAGAAAAAAAAAACCATAATGTGAACTTTACAGATTTCAAACTGCTACTCTGTCAAAGACATTGCCCATAGAACCTAAAGACCATTCACAAACTGAAGAAAATATTTGTTCAAAACACACATCTGATATTCAAACTATTTAATTTTATTCAATGTACACACAAAAAAACCCACATAACAATAAGAACACAGATAACTTAATTAACAATGGGTGGCTATATGAGCAGACACCTGGACATAGATGATACACAGATAATAAGCAAGCCTACAAAAGTAGGCTCTACATCCTCTAGCATTAGGAAGTTGCCAATGTGAACGACAGTGAGATGGTGCTACACACCTTTTAGAAATACTATATATATTTTTAAATTTTACTTATTTGACAGAGAGTGAGCAAGCATGTAGGGTAGGGGTAGAGGTAGGCAGAGGGAGACAGAAGCAGGCTCCCCCCAGAGCAGGGAGCCTGATACAGGGCTCGATCCCAGGACCCAGGGATCATGACCTGAACCAAAGGCAGATGCTTAACCAACTGAGCCACCCAGGCACCCCAGGAACTGAGCCACCCAGATGCCTCTAGAAAGGCTAGAGTGCCAAAAATTAGTGCCAAATACTAGTTGCTGGAGGATGGTACAGGACAGGAATACTAATTCATACTGCAGATATAAATATGGATGCTTTGGAAGAGAGTTTAGCAGTTTTTTCAAAGTCTAAATAAATCTCACCTGAGGGTCCAACAGTCACACTACTAGTATCTAGACAGTTGCTTTGAAAAACCTTTTCCCCACAGTTTTTGTAAAATTTTACAATCACTCCTGGGAAAGAGTTTAGCAGTTTTCTCAAAAAAATATTTTGCATACAATTACCACATAATTCAGCAGTAGTACTCCTGGAAATTTATTCCAAAAAAAAAAAAAAAAAAGAAAATTAAAAAAAAAGCAATTACACAGCCATTACACATATGAAGACATCTCTGCAGAGATGATAAAAATTTTTCAAATATCTTCAATTTTGATTTTTAAAAGTTTTGAGAGAGTGTGCAGTGGGAGGGGCAGAGGGCAAGGGAGACTCTGAAGCAGACTCCCCACCCAGCCAGGGCTGAGCCCCACGTGAGGCTCCACACCACAACCTCGAGATCCTGACCACAGCCAAAATTAAGAGTCAACGTTTAACCTACTGAACCACCCAGGGGCCCATCAAATGTTCTTAAGTGCAAAATCCATGCTATGAACCCTTGGGTGTAGGAGGACTGCTGGGACACCCAGTCTACCTAGAAGAGTGGAAGGCCCGGAGGGCCTGAGGAGGGGAACTAAGGACATGGGAGGGTGCCTGCATCCCCTTCCCACCCTCCATGGAGACAGGACTACCCCCTGCACCCTTGGCCTTTAGGGTGCGGGGCTAAGTGCTGACTGGACCCCACGGACCTACAGTGATGACACGGGACCCCATTGTGGGCAGAACTGTGGCATCCCAGGGTTCCACCACTGCCTGGCGCTACTCTGTGTCTGCAGGCACTTGGAGGCACTCATGCTCCGCATCTGGCTCACAGCGCCCCAACTATCCCACTCTCCCCAGTACCGCAGTGTGTAAAGTGTAGGTGCTCACAGAGCGACAGGTCACAGGTGAGTGGGAGCTGCTCCTTGCTCCCCTCAGGCCACTGTGGGGCCTGTGGGTATGGGTGGGGGCGCTGGCATCCCGGGCTGGGGTGAGAACACACGACCCCCATGTGATGCCCATGAGGCAGCTCCTGCAGCCCTTCCACAGCTCCACAGGGTAAGGGCTGGCTCCCTGCTGCCCCAGGCCAGGGGAAGGAGGCTGTGATCAGAGCTCGGGCAGCTCATCTGGGACCACCACTCCCCTGTAAGCCCTGATCTGTGCAGGGGCGACCCAGCCATGACCTTTCCTGCCCATCTTAGATGCATGGACCCCAACACGTGATGACCAATCTCCCCAACCTGTGGTCCCGGGTGGACAGTCAGGGCTCTCTGGGTCCTCCTGGCCCATGAGCAGGCTTGCTCTTCAGGAACTGGAACATGGAGTCCCTCATGCTCCTCCAGAGTCCCCCTCAGGCTATTCACAAATCTTTGCATTCAGGGTGAGTAGTTTGGTCACACTTATGCTGGCATAAGTTTTTAATTTTGATGAAGTACTATTCATTTTTCCCTTTGGTCATTCTGCTTGTGGAATCTAAGAGAAACCTTCCATCTGCCCCAAGTCCACAGGAACACTTGCTGGTAGGCCCATATACCACCATCTCAGCATCAGCCCTGGACTGGTAGACATCACCCCAAGCAGTTCCCCACAGCTGCCTGGGCCCCCTTGTCCTCCTGATAAGGGAATGGGAGAGTTCTGTCCTCTCAGCATGACGGCATGTCCTGGGACATGCCTGGGAAGGTGGGCTATAGGTGGGTGAGCTACAGACAGTGAGTGCCCATGAGTGATCCTCCAGCCCACACGTCCCCCTTGGGGCTATGGGGTTGTCTCCACCCCCCGGTCAGACAGATGGGTACCTGTCCACAGGGAGCACACAGAAGCATGTGTCCTCTGAAGGTTATCATGTGGTGTCATCCTTGGATATCTTTGGTTTGCAGCACCAGGCAAGAGGACCTGGAGACACTGCTGGCCTTGGAAAGGGCTGATATCATAGCCAAATACCATCAGCTGTGTCCCAGACAAGCACCATAGATGCTAGAGCACCCACTAGAGGTGGGGACCACACCTGCAAGAGCAGGTGAAGCCCAATAGGGGATCAGAGCCAAGGATGATCCAGGTCAGCCCAGACAAGGAACACAGTCACCAGGAACAACCTTGATGCTGGAGACGGTTCTGGGCATCAGTAGCAAGTTAGGGTCCATCCTGGATCCTAGTCATCAGTACCTGATGAGCCCAGGTGTAAATCATAGTCCCCAGGTCCCAATGAGGCCAAGGTGGTGAGTATACTCAGGTATGTAGCAGCAGGTATGCCCCAAATGATATCATAAGCAAGAGCAATTATATCCCGGGTAAGGGTCATAGGTGAGTCCAGCCAATGAGAACCAATTTGGCGTTGTTGCCAGTATAAGCAGGTAAGACCAGGTGGGGATCATAATCCTCAGGTGCCCAAGATGTCCAGATGTATTAGCCAGAAAGTAGAGGTGAGACCCAATCAGGGATGTGAATCTAAGCTGAGCAGGGAGGGCCCAGGCAGAGATGAAAATCAGAGGAGCAGAGCATGAGGAAATGGCTGGGGGCATCAGAGCCAGGTGAGGCCCAAAAAGGCTGGGGGCATCAGAGCCAGGTGAGGCTCAGGAGGGGATCAGAGCCAAGAATGAGCCAGGTCAGCCCAGACAAGGACCATAGTCACTAGGAACAAGTGAGGCCCTGGGGACAGACCCGGGCATCAATAGAAGTGAGGGTCCATCTTGGCTCCTAATCGGTAGCCAATGAGCCCAGGTGGGGACCATGGCCACCAGGTGGTGAGGCTCAGGTGGGGACCATGGTCACCAGGTCAGGTCAGACCCAGGTCAGGATTATCTCTTGTAGAAGCAGGTAAGGCTGTCAGCCTCCTCCCATTGGGCAGAGAGGCCCTTCCCCTCATGCCTGGCCAATCTCAGAGGGTCCTGATAACCCTCAGGAATCAGGGGGGAGGAGCCATTCTGCTCCCTCCTTTCCCCATGTACCTGGCACTGATCGGTCCCCTCTGTTTCAGGCATATCAAGTATGGTCTCCACAGGACCCTTGGGATGATGCTGACCCATCATTGTGGAAGGTCACGGACAATCTGAGATTTCTGCATTGAGTTCCCTGGACATCCCTTCATCCATCATCTCATGAGGGGGTTTGCATTTGCAGGAACATCTCTCTGGAGGTTGACGCATCCCCCCGGGTCAGGACCTCTTCCCCTTGAGCCCTCTGAGGGCCATGTCTGTGCTGGGCTGGAGCTGAGAGAGGGAGGAAAACCCTGGAAGTGGGTATGAAGGGAGCTGGGCCTGGGGGCCAGCCCCTAGGCACTCAGAGGAGGGGCCTCCATGCCTGCTTTGGGGAGGACCAGGTTCTGCCTCCTGAGTTGGGGTGGGGGTCACGGCGTGGGGGAGGAAGCCCCTGCCAGGATGGACCCCCTGCCCACCTGTTGCAGGAGGAGACCCTGATCTTTGGGTGTCTGGGCACTTCTCAGGCTTTTTCATTCCAGGGTTCCCCAAACTGTGGTGGTTCTAGGCCCATCACGAGCACATTGTAGACAGAAGTCACCCCAAACTGAAGAAGCACATGGTGAGTAGATGCTCGAGGGGTGCCAGCACAACCCTTCAGACCTGCCTGTTTGGTATCAAGTTCCTCCTCCAGAGGACCTGGGGCACCCTTGAGGCTGGGTGGGGCCATGGGGAGTGTGTCCACCTGTGTGCAAATATATTCTCCTTTTCTGTAGGCTGTCTTTTAGTTTTGTTGATTGTTTCTTTGCTGTGCAGAAGATTTTATCTTAAGTCCCAATAGTTCCTTTTTTACTTTTCTTTCCCTTGCCTTTGGTGATATGTCTTTCAAGCAGTTGCTGTGACCGAGTTCAAAAAGGGTGTTGCCTGTGTTCTCCTCTAGGATTTGGATAGATTCTTGTGTCACATTCAGATCTTTCAACCGTTTTGAGTTTACTGTTGGGTCTGGTGTAAGAGAATAGTCTACCTTCATTCTTCTGCATGTGGCTGCCCAATTTTCCCAATACCATTTACTGAAGAGACTGTCCTTTTTCCAGTGGATATTCTTTCCTGCTTTGTCAAAAATTAGTTGACCATAGAGTTAAGGGCCCATTTCTCGGTTCTCTGTTCTATTCTCTTAATCTATGTCTCTGTGCGAGTTCCACACTGTCTTGATGATCACAGCTTTGTAAGAAAGTTTGAAATCCGGCATTGTAATGTGCCGGGCATTGGTTTTCTTTCTCAATATTCTTCTGGCTATTCGGGAGCTTTTCTGATTCAATACAAAATTTAAGATTAATTGTTCCAACTCTGTGTAAAAGTTCATGGTATTTTGATAGGGATTGCTTTGAATGTGTAAATTGCCCTGGGTAGGCTAGCCATTTTCACCAGATTTTTTCTTTTTCATTTTTCACCATTTTTTTTCTTCCGATCCACCAACACAGTGTTCCACTTGGTTCTGGGTGTATTTTGGCCATGTGGTAGAAGGTCCTAACTTCCACCATTGTAAAATAAGATAAAGCAGGAGCAAGATGGCTGAAGACTAGGGCCCCAAGTCACCTGTCCCCACCCACTTACCTAGTTAACTTTCAAATCATCCTGAAAACCTATAAATCCGGTCTGAGATTTAAAGAGAGAACAGGGGATCCCTGGGTGGCGCAGCGGTTTGGCGCCTGCCTTTGGCCCAGGGCACGACCCTGGAAACCCAGGATCGAATCCCATGTTGGGCTCCCGGTGCATGGAGCCTGCTTCTCCCTCTGCCTGTGTCTCTGCCTCTCTCTCTCTCTCTCTCTCTCTCTCTCTCTGTGTGTGTGTGTGTGTGTGTGTGTGACTATCATAAATAAATAAATAAAAATAAAAAATAAAATAAAAAAAATAAAGAGAGAACAGCTGGAATGCTATAGTGAGAGGAGTTTGCACTTATATCAAGGTATGAAGACGAAAATAATAATAATAAAAAAGCATCCAAGGAGGAGGGGCCCCAGCGAGGAACCGGGCTAAGGCGGAGCCACAAGTGCCCCCAGGACAGTAAAGCCCCGTCCTGGAGAAGCAGGAGCTTTACCAATCTTCCTGGACAGAAAGTCGCTCACAGGGAGTTGGAGCAGGATCCCAGGAGGGCGGGGATGCCCTCAGGCCCTCGGGGGCACTAATAGAGGAACTGTGCCCCTGGGAGAGCACGCCATACACCGTGGCCAAGCTCCCTAAAGGTCTGCAGTGAGTGCCCCTCAGGGCCCCGGGAGCAGCTCCAGCGGGGACTCGGGTGGGGGCTCCGTGCGGTGGGGGCTGTGCGGCCCAGGGAGCGCGATTCCAGCGGTGCAGGCCCCGGAGTCCAGGGTGCTCGGGGACACAGCCCAGGACCTGGCGCTTCCCACCCCCTACCCCGGACAGACAGAGGCCGGGAGGACACAGGACAGCAAGGACGCTCCTGCCAAGGGGTGGCCCAAGCTGTGCAGATCAGCGCCCCCCGCCCCCTGAGAATCCAGGCCCTGTGGACTAAGAGCTGCTGTATTCACTGTAGGATCTGACTTGAGAGCTGGAAAACTGGCCGCTGCCACTGTTGTTGTTCCTCCTGGTGTCACCTTGTACCTGGGACTGAGCAGGGGCCTCACAGGATAAACAGCTCCCACTGAGCTGTGTACCTGGCAGGGGGCTGGGCAGCTCCATCAGGTGCACACACCTGAGAAGAGGCACAGCAGGCCCCTCCCCCAGAAGACCAGCTAGAAGGACAGGGGAAAAGCAAGTTATTGACCAAGCCGCACTGGAAAGTTCCAGGGGAAGTCGAGGGTTTTTCAGTACATAGAATCAGAGGATACACCACCTTGTTTTTTGTTTTCTGTTTGTTTCCCCTGTCCCCACTCCCCCCCCCCTTTTTCCCCCTCTCTTTTTCTCCTTTTTCCAGTACAACTTGTTTTTGGCCACTCTGCACTGAGCAAAATGACTAGAAGGAAAAACTGACCTCAAAGAAAGAATCAGAAATAGTCCTCTCTCCCACAGAGTTACAAAATTTGGATTACAATTCAATGTCAGAAAGCCAATTCAGAAGCACAATCATAAAGCTACTGATGGCTCTAGGAAAAAGCATAAAGGACTCAAGAGACTTCATGACTGCAGAATTTAGATCTAATTAGGCAGAAATTAAAAATCAATTAAATGAGATGCAATCCAAATTGGAGGTCCTAACGATGAGGGTTAACGAGATAGAAGGACAAGTGAGTGACATAGAAGACAAGTTAATGGCAAGGAAGGAAACTGAGGAAAAAAGAGAAAAGCAATTAAAAGATCATGAGGATAAGTTACAGGAAATAAATGACAACCTCAGAAGAAAAATCTACATTTAATTGGGGTTCCCGAGGGCGCCTAAAGGGACAGAGGTCCAGAATGTGTATTTGAACAAATCATAGCTGAGAACTTCCTTAACTTGGGAAGGGAAACAGGCATTCAGATCCAGGAGACAGAGAGATTCCCCCCCCCCTAAAATCTATAGTATATGTCTGCAAATCGAACTTCAATAAAAACAAAAAGGCACAATAAAAAGTAAAGCAAAATAACAGTAAAAACAACCTCCCCAAAAAATAGATCCTTGGTGTGCTTGGCCTGCTTTTTAAAGAATCTAGATCCCAAAATAAGAAAGAAATTTAAAGTACAATGAAAATACTCAAAATAATTTAAATATAAAGTATATAGATAACAATTAAAATTAAGCACTTTATAAAAAAAGAATTGCAGAAAATAAGTGAAAAATAATAAAGAAAGAACAAAGTATATAGGAAGCTAGATCCTACTTTCCCTGTAGAGCTGATGCTTTGCTGGCTGCTGTGATCAGTACTTTTGGTGGGAGCCAGTGGTCTATGTGGGCTTCTGGGGGAGGACCCATTCCTCTGATTGTCAGGTGCCCACTTGCCTTAGTGAAGATGCACCTGCAGGGCTCAGAGGCAGGGCTCCTTGTAAGCGCCTCTTGCCTCCACCAGGCGATGCTGTGCTGCTCCCTGAGGATTCAGTGCTGTTGGGCAGGATGAGTGTGGGGGCCCTGGGTTCCCTGCTCTGGAGCTGAACATCTCGCCCCCAGTCTACAGTGAGCCTTCATAGAAGAGTCATCAAGCCTTTTCTCCGCAGTTTGTGTCAGAACCCTGCGTTCACCCTCCCTGTGTGTGAGTTTTTTTTTTTTTAATTTAATATCAGACCCAGGACTGAGTTTCAAAATTCCAAAATTTAGGGGCGCCCTGATGGATGTCTGTGTTCTCCCTGCCCTGGAGGGATCCTCCACTTCTGCAGTAGGTGTAGCAGAAAGGGACAAGGGGCAGCCAGGAGGAACGTGTGCTGAAGGGACCCATCTGGCCGGGCGGATGGCGGTTCATGCACATCTGGTCACGGTGGGCGGGAGCGCGTGTGTGTCAGGTGCGTGCTGGTGGCGCCTGTGTGTCGGTTCCAGGAGCCCCAGGGTTGTGGCTCAAAGGCTCCTCTTCTGCAGAGATGGAGGGAAGGCGTCTCCTGGAATCCCTAGGGGTGACCCCGTGCAGGGTAGCGGCAGCTCTCTGTCTTCCATCTCCTGCTGGGCTCCTCTGTGTGGGGCTGCAGCGCAAGGAGCTGGGAGGGCGGGGCGCCCTCACCGAGGGACCCAGACTTTCCTGCGGGAGGCGCCCTAAATGCAGAGCCTTTCAGAGCGGGTGCGCCCCCCGAGGGAACTCCAGAGTCCAAGTCCTGATTGGAGCTGATGGCAGCAAAGGCCCGTGGGCATCGCTAGGTGCTCCTTGCAGGGACTTTGTTCTTCCCACGGTGCGGGTGGTCGGTCGCCAGGCAGTGCCTGTGGAGGACTAGCACAGGGCCGGGAGCAGCCCTCCAGCCTCCAGAAAAATGTCTGCCAGCACCGTGTACCTTGGTCCTTAGTTCTCAGGCTGGGCTGGAACCATAGGATCATTTGGAGGGATTCCCATTTGGGTGGACGGTGGGGTGAGGTGGTTCTTACCGATTCAAGGTCCTGGGTCCCTGCATCTAAGGCCATGACCCACAGCCGTCCTGCCAGCTCACACCTGGACATTTTCTAATCCAGGCTCATTCCCAGCGTGGTGGCTACAGTTTGCACAGATGCCAAGGCCCCTGGAAAGCTCATGGATAGGGATGGCCCAGGCCACCCATCGGCAGGACAGGCTCCAGGGCTGACCTGTGGCCTTGAGACCCAGTGTGGCTGCATCCGCAACCATACCTCACCGACATGGGTGTAGCACATGCCATGGCCGAGGGTCCAGGGATCTCCCCTCAATACTCTGAGACAGCAGTCCTCCCACCTCAGCAAGAGGGCCATGCTTCCCCAGGGTTTCCCTAGACCAAGTTCAAGTCCCATCTGCCCCAAGGCCACCCTCACCAGATACCATGGATTCTGACGTCACAACCCATTCTTAGCAGGAGGAAGCCGGACCCACCTACTGTGTCTACAGAAGCTACTGGTGGAGGGAATCTAGCATTGGCTGTACCAACAGACAGGTCCACACAATCCCCCTGTGGAGGCCAGATGCACATAGAAAGTGACATCCCGAGTGCCTGGGCAGCCCCCTCACTTGGGTGTCTGCCTGGGCTCAGGTGGTGATCCCAGGGTCCAGGCTGGAGGCTCAAGTGGGCTCCCTGTTCAGTGGGGCCTGCTTCTCTCCTGCCACTGCACGAGCTCTCTCGCTCTCTCCCTCCCTCTCTCTCTCTCTCTCTCTCTCTCCACGCCTCCCCCCAAGAATAAATACAATCTTTCCCAAAAAAGGAAATGCAGATACAGATATTTATTTATATGCATGTGTGCACAGAGGTGACTAGGGAGGTAGACAGGTTGGGATATAAGGGCCAACTCTCAGAACTCCGCTTCCTTGCAAACGCTGAAATATACGTGTTGGCTCCAGGGGGCCTCAGATGAGGATGTCAGCTCTCATCTCCAGGGTGTGTGGGACATGTCAGGGGCAGAGTAAACCCAAAGGGACCTACAGCCCCCAATCCCCTTATTCTTCCAAGTATTTTGTCCCACGTTCCTCTCCCGAGGTTAAGGAACCAGACAGTAATTTGTTAAGGCCGTTCTCGTGACAGTGTGACCTCTGTGTGTGTCTACCTGTGAGCGAAAGTGAAGTAGAGGAGTCAGGAGACAGACAGAGAGAGACAGGGGAGAAACAGAGATTTCGAGAAATAGGGAGAGACAAGGAGAAAGGGAGGAAGCAACCATGAGGGAGGAGTGCGGAGATTCACTACCTGCCTAGAGGATCAGGGTTAGGAAAGAATTGGGCCTCAGCTGAGAACATCGAGGTCAGATCGTGTGCATGCAGTGTGTGTCCCTGTGCATCCCCATCCAGCCCTTGGAGGAGTGTTCCCACGAGCAGCACCTCCTCCCAGTGGTGAAGTTGGCTGAGTGCGGGGAGGGTGAGTGTGGCCTGTGCACATGTCTGTGCCAAAGGTAGGAGCTACAGGTGGGCGTCGTGGTGTCTCCACACCCCATCCCAGGCACGGGCAATGGAAGCATTGTGAATATCCCATGACACACAGAAATGGCAGGACCAAAGCCCCGGGGGGACAAATTAAGCCAAGAGATCACACAGGGGAGGCAGAGCTATGTTTATTGTAGCCATGGGTCATCCCATATAGCTTGCACAGCCAAGATGAGGTTTCCTCAAGTGACCCTTGGCAGGGAAAAGAGGTGACCTGGCTAAGGGAAGATCTGCGATAGGCTGACAGCTAACGTCTGCTACTTCCTAAATAGCCAGGGACCCTTGAGGGTCCAGGGGCCTGCTGATGGGTCCCACAGAAGGAAAGCACACGCACACACGCGGCTGAGGCTGTGGAATGCACCCCAGTGGGACTGTCTCAAACTGACCACCCCGAGTGGCTGTGGCCCGCCCTTCTGGCTGCCATTTGCTGACCGTTGGCAGTGCTCTGGGTGAGATGCCAGGCCGAGGCCCCAGGGCATTCCAGCTGTAGCCTGGGACAGGAGGCTTCTAGTGGGAGACCACAGGCTTTGCCCCTTGGGCCAGTAACCGCCCTGACAGCCTAGAGGCATCCGTGTTCCTGGATGCCATGATCCAGACCCTGAGTGTCCCGTCTTTGTTTGTTGAGACAGGACACTGTGTCCTGGGGGTGAGAAAAGCCACACGGAAGAGTCCTTCAGACCTGGTCTCCCACCTTGGTTGGGATGCCAGGTCCGGGGTTTCCCAGACTCCAGAGGGAAGGGCAATGGCAAGGAGGAGTTTTTGTGCATGCTGACCATGCCTCTGATGGTTCGGGTGTCTGGGACAGTGTCCTTGGCCCAGGGACATGGCCTGGGAAGGCCTTAGGGGCCTGGAGGAACATCAGAAAGGCCATGGAAGCCCACCCAAGGGGCCAAAAGGAGCCCTTCCTTTGTCTTGGCTACTGATGACTGCTCCTTCTGGCCTCCGGCTCCATCGGGCCCCGGGCCATGCTGCAGGTTCCCCTCCTCTGGGTCACTCAAGGGCCGCATGTTTCCTCGGAGGCCCGAATGAATGGGTTGGGCATCGTGAGAATGGGACCTCATTGCTCCTAGGCCTGGGGCCACAAGTAGTCATGCACCATGTCCAGCACAATGTGAAAATTGTCCTTGCTGAGGGGTGGTTCCAGGGGTCCTGGAGGTTCCTCCTCCTGCAGAGGCCTCATCCACAAGGGATGCGAGTATTCATCCATCTCATCAGCTGAGTAAAGCTCTTGTAGGAAACGAGATATCCGCACATAGCTGGTGTTGTGGGGGCAGCGGGGCACAGGGCCCTGCACGAGGGAGGGCTGTTACCAACAAGCAGGGCTCTCCCCATGGGCGGGCTGCTGCTCTGTCCCATCCTGGAACCCTCCTGTGTCCGTGACTTCCCGGGACCCCTGGACCCTCTTCGACATGGCCTGGTCAGTACCCGAGGGACCTGCATGGCTCCAGTGTTGAGGGGGATCAGCGAGTGGAGGCTGCCGGTCATCTTGTGAGGGCAGGGGTGCCTTGCCGGGGTACTCATTCAGATGCTGGCCTCTCCCTGGGGAGTGGAGGCCAAGGTCAGCATGACCTGGTGAGAGGCCCAGACAGAAATGAGCAGCCCTGAGCAGAAATGGCTCTCCAGGTCTCTGCCAGTGGCAGCACTTCCCCCTTGCTCATCTAAGGTGGGTGGGACCAGCCTGGCCCCCAGACTCAGGTTCCCAAAGCCCCCACAGGAAACTGGAGGGGCAACATCCACGGAGGGGAGAGGACATGTCCCTGAAGCCTGTGTCTGCATGCTTCCCAGGGGATCGAAGGGAGCTGATTCTGAGACCTCTTGGGACCCTGGACAGGCGGCATTGGTCCAAAGGACCGTTGCGGGAAAACTGGTTTTGGGGTTTGCTGCCAAGGTATTCATGGGGCCACTTGGGCTCTGCCCTGGGTGCCAAGGTCGTCTGTTCTGAAATCAAACCTGGGACAGAAAAGAGGGGTCATGGCCATCAGGAGGAGCACGGGAGGCCAAGTCTGCTTGCCCGTGCCCTGCCGTGTCCCACCTCACCCACTGCTCATGGACCTCACCCTGTGCTCTCTCCAGGGAAAAGGCAGTGAATGTTTGGGGCTGAATCTTGGGGAATGGCTGTCCCTGCCTTTCCACGGGTCTTTGAAAACCAGGTGCACGCCCTGGGCGACCTTGGCCACCTGGCCAGGAAAGGACTGGGCCTAAGTCGCTTTGCCTGGCAGATGTTTCTCCTGCTCTTCCTTCTCTGCCTTGCCCTCACCTTCCTTGCCGATTGCAGCCTGGGGATCAGCCGTGCCCTGAGTCTGGGACCGAGACTCAGCCGATGGTCTTCCCCACTTTATCCAGGATACCCCATGTCCTGAGGTCTGCTCCCGGCTGCCTTCAACACCTCTGTCCCTTTCTACTCTTGGTTGTGAACATGTGGAAAACCACATCCTCTGCCTCGGAGGCTTCGCCTCACTGCTACGGTGTCAGACTGCAGGCACATCTCTGCTGGGCCGAGGGCAAGGCATGGGCAGCCAGTCGTCCACATCCAGAACAGCTACGTAGCATCTGCCCTCCCTCCCCCCCTGGCTGGAGGAAAGAGGAGCTCAGGCCAGTATCTGGAGGATCCTCTCTGACCCTGGACGAGACTTGTCAGAGGACATCCGAAGTGTGCCACCTGAAGCAACCTCCGCAGGCTCTTACACCAACCGAGAGTCTTTCAGAGAGTCTGCCTATACCTCCCTGAAAGCAAACTCTCACCTCCCATCTCAGAAAGCGCTGTGTGCAGAACTAAGGCAGAAGAGCCGAACACAGCTGGGCTCCCTGACGCCTCTCCCTCACCTGGATGAGGGCCTGTAATCCAGGCTGATTAGGTTATCCGCACAAGGTGTGTCTCCTGGGCAAGATCCATTCCAGCCCCAGGGTCCTGGCGACCAGGGCAGCATCACACCCTTCTCCACACTCAGGACAGCAAGCCCAGGCACACTAAGAGCATCTTGGGGGCCTACCCAATGGATAATTGGGCTGAGCGGTGAGTGGTTGAAGCGCTGACACTTTGGCTTCTCTGTAGAGCGGGCAACTTGGATGTTTTCCCACTCTGGTCCGGTCACCGTTTCTACAAGCATGTATGTTAACCACCCATTGAGTTTGGAAATTCTTCCTTTGGACAGGTTCTCACTGGCATGGGCAACACTCTGGCCCTGGTGCCTCTGCCCCACACCCCGGGCGTAATCCCCAAGAAGCTCACGTCTCTCCGGTACCATCTAAGGGCTACAGTCCCTTCCACAGGGATCAATGCCCATGACACACTGTAAAAACTCACCTGAATTCTGGCTTCTGGAATGCCTGTTCTTCTGGCCAGGCTCTCCCTCATAGCAATGCCAGGAAATCGCTCCTCCTCAAAGGCTCTCCCTCAAAGGGGAGAAAGGGGAACTCTCTTACACTGATGGTGGGAATCAAACAGATGAAGCCTGTTGCATACTGTGTAAAACAGTATGGTGAATCCTCAGGAAGTTAAAAATAGAACTACCCTACGATTCAGAGATTGCACAGCTAGTTATTTACCCAGAGGATCAAAAGTACAGATTCGAAGGGGAACATGCAGCCTAAGGTTTATAGGAGCATTATGAACAACTATCCAAATTATGAACACAACCCAGGTGTGCATCGACAGATGAATAGGCAGAAATAATGTGGTAAATAAGTCACTCAACATTGTAAGTAATGTGGTAAGTAAGTCACTCAACATTGCATGTAAACTTAAAACACACAGCTATTAAAACATCAAAAAGACAACATAAAACAAAATCTACGAGACCCTGAGTATGGTGGTGGTTTTAACACACAATACCAAACATGATTCAGAAAAGAAAAAAACATAATGTGAACTTTACAAATTTAAAACTGCTACTCTGTGACTTTGCCCAGAGAACCTAAAGACAACTCACAAATTGAAAGGAAATAATTGCAAAACACACATATGATATTCAAATATTTAATTTTATTTAATCTACACCAAAAAACCCTCGTAACTTAACAATAAGAACACGGATAACTTAATTAACAATGGGTGAATATCTGAGCAGACACCTGGACAAAGATGATACACAAGTAATAAACAAGCCTACAAAAGTATGCTACAATTCTCTAACATTAGGAAGTTCCAAATGTGAACAAAAGTGAGATGGTGCTACACACCTTTTAGAAATGCTATATTTTTTTTAAAAAAAATTTTATTTATTTGACGGAGAGTGAGGAAGCAAGTAGGGGCAGAGGTAGGCAGAGGCATAGAGAAGCAGGCTCCCGCCAAAGCAGGGACCCGATGCAGGGCTTGATCCCAGGACCCAGAGATCATGAGCTGAGCCAAAGGCAGATGCTTAAGCAACTGAGCCACCCAGGCGCCCCTAGAAATGATAAAGTCCCAAAAAGGAGGTCACTAGTTGCTGGAGGGTGGAATATGACAGGAATGCTCCTCCATGCTGAGGATATAAATATGGTTGCCTTGGAAGATAGTTTAGCAGTTTGTTCTGAGGCTAAATAAATCTCACCTGAGGGTCCAAGAGTCACACTTCTAGTATCTAGACTACTGCTTTGAAAAAACTGTTTCCACACAGTTTTTGTAAAATCTTACAATCACTCCTGAGCAGAGTTTAGCAGTTTTCTCAAAAAAAATATGTTACATTTAATTACCACATAATTCTGCAGTACCACTCCTGGGAATCTATAGCAAAAAAATTAAATAAAAAAAATCATTTACATGGCCATTACACATATGAAGGCACCTCTGCAGAGACGATAAAGATTTCGCAACTGTATTCAATGTTGATTTTTTAAAAGATTTGAGAGACCGTGCAGAGGGAGGGCCAGAGAAAAAGGGAGACTCTGAAGCTAGCTCCCCACCCAGCCGGGGCTGAGCCCCACATGAGGCTCCAAACCACAACCTCAAGATTCTGACTTGAGCCAAAATCAAGAGTTGATGTTTAACCAGCTGAGCCAACCAGGAGCACCTCAAATGTTCTTACGTCAAAAACCATGCTGTGAACCCTTGGGGGTGGGAGGACAGCTGGGACCTCCAGTCTACTTAGAGTGTGGGAGGCCTGGAGGGTCTGAGGGTGGGAACTAAGGATGTGGGAGGGTGTCTGCATCCCCTTCCTACCCAGAGTGGTGACAGGACCTCCCCTCACAACGTTGGCCTTCAGGATGCAGGGCTAAGTGCTGACTGGACCCTGCTGACCTACAATGATGACACGGGGCCCCATTGTGCGTGGAACTGTGGCGCCCCAGGGTTCCACCGCTGCCTGGCGCTACTCTGCTTCTGCAGGGATTTGGAGGCATTTGTGCTCCGGATCTGGCTCAAAGAGTCTGAATTATCCCACTCTCCCCAGTTCCCCAGTGTATAAAGTGTAGGTGCTCATACAGTGACAGGTCACAGGTGAGTGGGAGCTGCTCCCTGCTCCCCTCGGGCCACTGAGTGGCCTGTGGGTCTGGGTGAGGACGCTGGCCTCCTGGGCTGGGGTGAGAAAACACCAACCCCCATGTGATGCCCTTGAGGCATCTCCTGCAGCCCTTCCACAGCTCCACGGGGTCAGGGCTGCCTCCTTGTTGCCCCAGTCCAGGGAAGGAGGCTGTGGTCGGGGCTCAGGCAGCTCATCCGGGACCACTGCTCCCCTGTAAGCCCTGTTCTGTACAGGGGAGACCCAACCATGACCTTTCCAGCCCATCCTAGGTGCATGGACCCCAACACGTGATGACCAATTCTCCCAACCTGTGGTCCTGGGTGGACGGCCAGGGATCTCTGGGTCCTCCTGGCCCATGAGCAGGCTATATCTTCATGAACTGGAACATGGAGCCCCTTGAACTCCCTCCAGAGCCCCCCCTCAGGCTATTCACAAATCATTGCATTCAGGGTGGGTAGTTTGGTCACACTTTTGCTGGCATAAGTTTTTAATTTTGATGAAGTCCAGTTCATTGCTTTTTCCCTTTGGTCGTTGTGCTTGTGGCATCTAAGGGAAAACTTCAGTCTGCCACAAGCCCGCAGGAATACTCGCTGGCAGGCCCATCCACCGCCATCTCAGCGCCAGCCCTGGGCTGGGAGACATCACCTCAGGCATCAGGTCAGTTCACTGTAGCCTCCTGGGCCCGCTTGTGCTCCTGATAAGGGGGTGTGAGAGCTCCGTCCTCTCAGCATGACGTCATGTCCTGGGACAGTGGCTGGGAAGAGGGACTGTAGGTGGGCCAGCTACAGACAGTGAGTGCCGATGTGTTAACCTCAGCCCAGCACGTCCCCCCCGGAGCTATTGGGTTGTCTCCACTCTCTGGTCAGACAGATGGGGACCTGCCCACAGGGAGCACACAGACGTATATGTCCTCTGAGATTTTCATGTGGTGTCATCCTTGTATGTGTTTGGTTTGCAGCACCAGGCAAGAGGACCTGGAGACCCTGCTGGCCTTGGAAAAGGCTCATATCATAGCCAAATACTATCAGCTAAGGCTCAGACAAGCACCATAGATGCTAGAGCACCCACTAGAGGTCTGGACCACACCTGCAAGAGCAGGTGAAGCCCAAGAGGGGATAAGAGCCAAGGATGAGCCCCGTCAGCCCAGACAAGGACCAGAGTCACCAGGAACAAGTTTGACCCTGGAGACGGTTCCGGGCATCAGTAGAAAGTGAGGATCCATCCTGGATCCTAGTCATGAGTACCCAATGAGCCCAAGTGGGGGTCATAGACACAGGTCCATATGAGGCCCAGGTGGTGAGTATACTCATGTATGTAGCAGCGGGTATGCCCCAAATGATATTATGAGCAGCAAGAGCAATTATATCACAGGTGAGGATCATAGCAGAGTGCAGCCAATGAGAACCAATTTGGCGTTGTTGCCAGTATAAGCAGGTAAGACCAGGTGGGGATCATAGTCCTCAGGTAGACCAGATGTCCAGATGATCTGTTAGCCAGGAAGAAGAGGTGAGACCCAATCGAGGATGTGAATCTAAGCTGAGCAGGTAGGGCCCAGGCAGAGAAGAAAATCAGAGGAACAGAGCATGAGGAAACGGCTGGGGGCATCAGAGCCATTTGAGGCCGGAAGGGGCTGGGGGCATCAGAGCCAGGTGAGGCCCAGATGGGGATCAGAGCCAAGAATGGGCCATGTCAACCCAGACAAGGACCATAGTCACTAGGAACAAGTGAGGCCCTGGGGACCAACCCGGGCATCAGTAGGAGTGAGGGTTGATCTTGGCTCCTAGTGATTGGCAGCCATTGAGCCCAGGTGGGGACCAGAGTCAACAGGTCAGGTCAGACCCAGGTCAGTATTATCTCTGGTAGAAGCAGGTAAGGCTGTCAGGCTGCTCCCATTGGGCAGAGAGGCCCTTCCCCTCATGCGCGGCCCATCTCAGAGGGTCCTGATATCCCTCAGGATTCAGGGGAGAGGAGCCATTCTGCTCCCTCTTTTCCCATGTCCCTGGCACTGATCGTTCCCCTCTGTTTCAGGTATATCAAGTATGGTCTCCACAGGACCCTTGGGATGATGCTGACCCGTCACTGTGGAAGGTCACAGACAATCAGATCTTTCTGCATTGAGTTCCCTGGACACCCCTTCCATCCATCTCAGGACAGGGTTTGAATTTGTGGGAACGCCTCTCTGGAGGCTGGCCCATCCCTCCGGGTCAGGACCTCTTCCCCTTGAGCCCTCTGAGGGCCGTGTCTGCTCTGAGCTGGAGCTGAGACACCCAAGAGGAAAACCCTGGAAGTGGTAGGAAGGGAGCTGGACCTGGGGGTCAGCCCCTGAGCACTCAGAGGTGGGAACTCCACACCTGATTTGGGGAGGACTAGATTCTGCCTTCTGAATTGGGGTGGGGGTCAGGGCATGGGGGAGGAGGCCCTGCCAGGATGGACCCCCTGCCCGCCTGTTGCAGGGGAGACCCTGATCTTTGGGAGTCTGGAGACTTCTCAGGCTTCTTCATTCCAGGGTTCCCCAAACTGCTGTGGTTCTAGGCCCATCATGAGCACATTGTAGACAGAGCTCACTCCAAACTGAAGAAGCACATGGCGAGTAGATGCTCCCCAGAGGCTCCATCTCCTTGGCCCTGAGGCAAGGGATGCCAGCACAGCCCTTCAGACCTGCCAGTTTGGTATCAAGTTCCTCCTCCAGAGGGCCTGGGGCACCCTCGAGGCTGGGCGGGGCCATGGGGCATGTGTCCACCTGGCTCTACGGGGCCGCAGCGTGGGGCCTGGGCACCTCCTGCCCTTCTGCCAGGACGAGGACCTGACATGCACTGGTATTTACATCCCCAGTGGTTCCTTCAGTGTTTCATCAGTCAGGTAAGGCCACCCCAGGACCCCTGCTCCCTCATCCTGCCCTCTGACCCCGGGGAATGCTGAGCTCAGCCCCACCCTCCAGACAAACCAGGCCCGACCCTGGGGCCCTAAGGCTTAGGCTCGCATCCCAGAGCAACCTGGAGAAGCCCAGAGGTTCCCTGGAGGATGTTCGAGGAAACAGACTGTCTCTGCCTCAGCTCCCCCAAGGAACGCCTGGTTAGCCTGGGGTGTAGATGAGCCCTCGGCCCATCTTGCAGCCAGCCTGGGGTCCTCTTGTGGAGTGTTGGCAGAAATGGGGGCAGAGTTTGATCCCCACAGTTCTGTGAGTAGTGCTGGCCAGGATCACAATCCAGAGAGGCCTGGAGCCCTGATCTCCCTGGGAGGAGTACATGCACAGGAGGGGCTGGGGTGCTTCATCAGATGCAGCCAGGGGGGCGGCAGGGGCTCTGGGCAGATGGGAGACACCCAGGAGCTCTGCTCAGGATGCCCTTCTCACCTCCCACTCCCATAAAACCCCTTATCCCTCACCCTGAAGCACTGGGGCGACTACATCCTGTATGGGGAGGGCGTGCTCATAGTCAAGGCTTACATGATCCTCAAAGTGCAGAGGAAAATGTGGGTCCCTGGGAGCCCAGGTGTGCCTGAGCCTGGGGGTGGGGGTGGGGGGCAGGGACGTTGACCCACTGCTTTGAGCAGCGCCCAGGCCTGGGGATAGGGGGATGGTCGAGCTGGCAAATTTTTCATGGCTCCCTGAGTGGAGCAGGCACAGCACTCCCTCGGCCATAGCACTGCCCATGGTGCTCCTGCACAGCTGGACCCTTAGCTGCTGCCCTTGGGAGGCAGCCAGAGGCCACAGAGCAGGGCGCCTCTGGGTCTCACTCACACCCACTGCGCAGAGAGCCCCCTGAAGCTGCCCCTGGAAGGTCTTTGGGAGTTTCTGCAGGACGCACGGGCCCAGCCCTGGGCCCTAGAGGATGAGGTGGTGCTCAAACACCTTTGGGCCTCCATGATCCAGCTCCAAAGGATGAAGTGTGACCTGCCCCCGCCCAGGTGGACCTAGGGCCCTGTCCCCTCCCAATTCATCTTGTTGGGGCTCCTAACGGTAGATAGAGCCCCCGGATTTTCCTCCTCATCTCTAGGCCTCTCCTCTTCTGCTCCAGCCTCAGGGAAAGCAGGCCAGGGCTGGGCGTGTGGGCACTCCCTGCAGGGGCTGCGCACCAGCAGTGTGGAGGGCTGTGGACAGGGTCAGGCCAGGGGGTACCCAGGAGCCCTGAGGACTGCTGGGGCTCTCCAGCTGGTGACTCACAGGCTGCTGGAGATACTAAACCAGCCTGCTTCTTTCCAACGGGACCTGCAGTGTTACCCCAGGAGACTCCTGGGCCTGGAGTGAGTGCCCCTGGCACCTGAGCATCTCCACCCTTCTCCTACTGCCGAGATGCTGCCCAGAGTTGATGAGCAGGCCTCCCCAGGCCAAGCCACACAACCTAAGCAGTCTGGACCCCCTCCCGGCAGGACCATCCTCAAGGTCTCAAGCTCCTCAAGGCCGAGGAGCTGCTGCAGGAGGGAAGTTCCCCAGAGCTCACGGCTGCACACCTCTGTCTGGAACACTGGGTGCTCTGCTTCTGGTCCAGCTGTCCCCAGCCCAGGACCCCTCACTGGCCCAGAGTGAGGGGTTTTTTTGTTTTTGTTTGTATTGACGTTCGATTTGCCAACATAGAGTATAACACTCAGTGCTCATCCCTCATATGCCATCCTCAGTGCCCATCACCCGGTTACCACAACTCCCCACCCACCTCTCCTTCCACTGCCTTTTGTTTCCCAGGGTTAAGGGTTTCCCATGGTTTGTCTTCCTCTCTAATTTCCCACTCAGTCCCCTTCCTTTTCCTTATAATCCCTTTCACTATTTCTTATATTCCTTGTAGGAGTGAAACTATATGATGATTGTCCTCTGACTGACTTCTCTCAGCATAATACCCCCCAGTTCCATCCACATCGAAGCAAATGGAGGTTATTTGTCCTCCCTTATGCTTAGCAATATTCCGTATTTATAGACCACATCTTTACCATTCAGCGGTGGAGGACATCATGGCTCCTTCCACAGTTTAGCTATTGTGGACATTGCTGCTATGAACATTGGGGTGCAGGTTTCCTGGCATTTCAGTGCATCTGTATCTTTGAGGTAAATACCCAGTACTGCAATTGCTGGGTCATAGGGTAGCTCTATTTTTAACTCTTTGAGGAACCTTTACACTGTTTTCCAGAGTGACTGCACCACCTTGCATTCCCATTCACATTGCAAGAGGGTTCCCCCTTCTCTACACATTGCAAGAGGGTCCCCCCTTCTCTACATCCTCCCATCCTACATTTGTTGTTTCCTCTCTTGTTAATTTTTGTCAATCTCACTGGTGGGAGGTGGTATCTCATTGTGGTTTTGATTTATATTTTCCTGATGGCAAGTGATGGGGAGCATTTTCTCATGTGCTTGTTGTCCATGTCTGTTTCTTCTTTGGTGAAATTTCTGTTCATGCCTTCTGCCCATCAAATTATTGGATTCTTTGTTTCTTGGGTGTTGAGTTTAATAATTTCTTTATATATCTTGGATACTAGTCCTTTATCTGATATGTCATTTGCAAACATCTTTCATTCTGAAGATTCTCTTTTAGTTTTGTTGACTGTTTATTTTGTTGTGCAGAAGTTTTTATCCTGATTAAGTCCCAATAGTTCACTTTTGCTTTTGTTTCCCTTTCCCTTGCCTTCATGGATGTATCTTGCAAGAAGTTGCTGTGGCCAAGTTCAAAAAGGGTGTTGCCTATGTTCTCTTCTAGGATTTTGATGGATTCTTGTCTCACATTTAGATCTTTCATTCATTTTGAGTGTGTCTTTATGGCTGGTGTAAGGGAATGGCCTAGTTTTATTTTTCTGCGCGTGACTGTCCAATTTTCCCAACACCATTGATTGAAGAGACGGTCCTTTTTCCAGTGCATATTCTTTCCTGCTTTGTCAAATATTAATTGACCATCAAGTTGAGGGCCCGTTTCTCAGTTCTCTATTCTGTTCCCTTGATCTATGTGTCTGTTTTTGTGCCAGAGCCACACTGTCTTGATGATCACAGCTTCGTAATATAATATGAAACCTGGCATTGTGATGCCCCGGCATTGGTTTTCTTTTTCATATTCCCCTGGCTATTTGGGGTCTTTTCTGATTCCACACAAATATTAGGATTATTTGTTCCAACTCTGTGAGGAAAGTCCATCGTATTTTGATAGGTATTGCATTGAACATTAAATCTCCCTGGGTAGTATAGACATTTTCACAATATGTATTCTTCAATCCATGAACATGAAATACTTCTCCATCTTTTTGTGTCTTCCTCAATTTCTTTCAGAAGTGTTCTGTAGTTTTTAGGGCATAGATCTTTAACTTCTTTGGTTAGGTTTATCCCTAGGTATCTTATGATTTTGGGTGCAGTTGTAAATGGCATTGACTCCTTAATTTCCCTTTCTTCAGTTTCATTGTTAGTGTATAGAAATGCCACTGATTTCTGGGCATTGATTTTTGTATCCTGCCACATTGCCAAATTGCTGTATGAGTTCTAGCAATCTTGAGTGGAGTGTTTGGGGTTTTCTACATACAGTATCATGCATCTGCGAAGAGGGAGAGTTTGACTTCTTCTTTGCCAATTTGAATGTCTTTTGTTTCTTTTTGTTGTCTAATTACTGAGGCTAGAATTTCTAGTACTATGTTGCATAGCAGTGGTGAGAGTGGACATCCTGGCGTGTTCCTGATCTTAGGAGAAAGGCTCTCAGTTTTTACCCATTGAGAATGATATTTGCTGTGGGCTTTTCATAGATGGCTTTTAAGATATTGAGGAACATTCCTTCTATCCCTGCACTCTGAAGAGTTTTGACCAGAAATGGATGCTGTATTTTGTCAAATGCTTTTTCTACATCTATTGAGAGGATCATATGGTTCTTGTTTTTTCTCTGGTTGATGTGTTGTAACACACTGATTGTTTTATAACTGTTGAACTACCCTTGCATCCCAGGGATAATTCCCCCTTGGTTGTGGTGAATAATCTTACCGCATTTTTGATCCTGTTCCTAGTGTCTTGCTGAGAATTTTTGCACCTGAGTTCATCAGGGATATTGGTCTATAATTCTGCTTTTTGGTGGGGTCTTTGTCTGGTTTTGGAATCAAAGTAATGCTGGCCTCATAAAACAAGTTTGGAAGTGTTCCATCCTTTTCTATCCTTTGGAGCAGCTTTAGTAGAATAGGTATTATTTCTTCTTTAAATGTTTGATAGAATTCCCCCAGGAAGCCATCTGGCCCTGGACTTCTGTGTCTCGGGAGATATTTGGTGACTGCTTCAATTTTCTCTCTGGTTATCATCCTGTTCAGGTTTTCTATTCCTTCCCGTTCCAGTTTTGGTAATTTGTGGTTTTCCAGAAATGCATCCATTTCTTGTAGATTATCTAATTTGTTCGCATATTGCTGCTTATAATATGTTTTTAAAATCGGTTGTATATCCTTGGTATTGGTTGTGATCTCTCCTCTTTCATTCCTGATTTTTAATTTGAGTCTTTTCACTTCTTTTTTTTTAAATAAGGCTGGCTGGGGGGTCTATTTATCTTATTAATTCTTTCAAAGAACTAACTCCTGGTTTGGTTGATCCATTCTACAGTTCTGGTCTCTATTTCATTCATTTCTACTCGAATCTTTATTATCTCTCTACTGCTTGGTGTAGGTTTGTAGGCTTTACTCGCTGTTCTTTCTCCAATTCCCTTAGGTGCAAGGAGAGCTTGTGTATTTAAGTTTTTTCCAAATTTTTGAGGGAGGTTTGTATTGTAACGTATTTCCCTCTTAGGCCCGCTTTTGCTGTATTCCAAAGACTTTGAACGGTTGCATCTTCGTTTTCATTAGTTTCCATGAATCTTTTTAATTCTTTTCTGATTTCCTGGATGACTTATTCATCTTTTAGGAGGATGCTCTTTAACCTGCATGTGTTTCAGATTCTTCCAAATTTCTTGGGATTGAGTTCTACTTTCAAAGCATTGTGGTCTGAAATTATGCAGGGGACAATCCTAATCTTTTGGTATCAGTTGAGACCTGATTTGTGACCCAGAATGTGTGGGCATCAGTTCTGGTGGGTTCCGCTGTGTGTGCTTAGGGAGGAGGAATGGATTTCGGATTTCAGCATCAGCCTACTTCCCCTTCTTCTTCAGGATTTTGACTGTTGGCAAGTGGATATTTAGTTGCAGAAGCCATCGCGAGTATGCCACCACCCTCAGCACCCCCCCCACACACACACATGCACAGGCACACGCACACCCTGTGCAGCAGCTGCAGCCCAGTCTGACCCTAACCCATTAACTGTCCAAGCTCCTGGGCCCTAACCATCACACTAATTTGGGTGATGCCAGATCAAGTCCTAAGGCCTGGCTATGACCTTCGAAGGATGGGGGACTAATGAGTGACACCATAAAGGTCGGCAACACCTGGTTGGAAAAAGTGCCACTTGTATGAGGGGCAGATAGGAGGAGCATAGATAGACTAAGGGCTCCCTGAGCCTAGGCCAATGTTCAGCGCCTGCCTGAGCCTCACTGAGTCTCATCCTCAACTCAGCTGTCTCGGGAGGTCTCCACCTGGTAGGCCGATAGGACCATCCAAGCTTGTGGGCCCTAAACCCAACCCCTAATCCAAACCATAATCTTAAACCCAACACACACTCACTACTGGCAGATATATCCCTCCAAATTCCTGGGCTCTAATCCCAATTCTAGCTTTGCATCTACATTTTGTACCATGTCATATCTTTCCAAACAACCAGTCTTATTTATTTCAAAATTTCCTTCTTTTACCTTCAGCTTGAATGCATTTCCATTCCTTAGATCTTTGTAACATATCTCCTAGTTTTCTACATGCAGAATTCCCCCCTCATTCTTATCAGCTTATAGACATGTGGCAGAATTTTAATTTTTAGAAACTTTAGTCTCCCTTGAAAACAATGCAGTGAGCAAGTGTGAACCCTTATATCAGAATTCTTTAGACATAAATTTATGAAACAACAAAGCATAAACCATGTTTACCAGCAGACTCAAAAATCCTTAACTTCCTTGCAAAAAGAAACAAACACCACAAATGTACATTTCCTAAGCAATGCTTTAGTACTTTCGCTAAACCACAACCCCAAACACGAACCCCTAAACCCTAACATGAAACTTGAGCCTGAGCCTGAGCCTGACCCTAACCTTAACCCTAACCCTAATCTTGATCCTCACCCTAACCCTGACACTTACCTTGACCCTGACCCTGAACCTAATCCTGAACCTCACTCTAACCCTGACACTTACCCTGACCCTCACCCTTTCTTTTTTTTTTTTAATAATTTTTTTTGATTTTTATTTATTTATGATAGTCACAGAGAGAGAGAGAGAGAGAGAGGCAGAGACACAGGCAGAGGGAGAAGCAGGCTCCATGCAGGGAGCCCGATGTGGGATTCGATCCCGGGTCTCCAGGATCGCGCCCTGGGCCAAAGGCAGGCGCCAAACCGCTGTGCCACCCAGGGATCCCCAGAACGTAGGTTTTTGATCATGTGTATTGTACATCAATAAAGTATATTTTATTTAAAGGCTGCAAATACAGAGAAATGAGCACAGGACAATGTAGTCTTCAATTATACCCTCTCATTTTGCTGCTGCTATTTTATCTCAGCCATTTTCCCTGAGACAACTTTGCTCAAACAAAATATTCTCATCACATGCCCAGATACTTTAAGGCTTAAAATCAAATTTTCCAAAACATGGAAGAGCTTTAGAAAAGGTTATTTTCAGGGTTAATTTATTCCTCCATCAATTTTTTAAATCTCAGGCAAATTAAAAATTCTTTTGCATTGACTTCAATTTTAATTCGATGAGTTTTAAAACCAGAATCAATTCTATTTAGGCAAATGGTTGGATTTTTTTATCCATATCATTATCTACTGACTACAGACAGTGTCTGCTGTTATAAGTTTTGTTTAGGTGTGTTTATTTTTGCCAAGTCAATTTTTCTGATCTTATGAATATTAAAATAATGTTTGCCCCAGTTTTATTGATATAATTGACATAGAGCCCTATGTATGTTCAAGGTAAACAGCATAATGATTTTACATTCCTGTATTGTGACACGATTACCAGAATAAGTTTGGTTAAACACCACCACCTCTTATAGATACAAAATTAAAGTAAATAAAAAAGCAAACGACTTTCCTTGTGATGATAACTCTCAAGATTTACTTTCTTGACGCCTCTCAGATACACCATAAAGCAGTAATAACTCTAGTCATTATGATGTACTGTAAATTGCTATTACTTCTTTATCTTAAAACTGAAAGTTTGCATCTTTTCACCATTCCCTCAACCACCATTCTGGTTACCTCAATCTGATCTCTTTTTCTGAATTAGGCTTTTCGGGTTTTTTGTTGTTGTTGTTGTTGTTTTTTAGATTCCACAAATAAGAGAATATATAATTACATGCGTGTGTATGAAATCATAATTTGCCTCTCTCTGTCTCACTTATTTCACTTGGCATAATGCCTTCAAAGTCTAATATGGTTATTACACGTAACAGGATTTCCTTTCCTATGGCCGATTCCTATTTCATTCTATAGCTAACACTTCTTTATACATTCACAACTGATGGGCACAGATGTTTTCTTGTCTTGGTTGTTGAAAATAGTGCTTCCTGACTGTTGGGGATTTACCCCAGAGATTCAGATGCAATGAAACGCCAGGACACCTGCACCCCGATGTTTCTAGCAGCAATGTCCACAATAGCCAAACTGTGGAAGGAGCCTCAGTGTCCATCGAAAGATGAATGGATAAAGAAGATGTGGTTTATGTATACAATGGAATATTACTCAGCCATTAGAAACGACAAATACCCACCATTTGCTTCAACGTGGATGGAACTGGAGGGTATTATGCTGAGTGAAATAAGTCAATCGGAGAAGGACAAACAGTGTATGTTCTCATTCATTTGGGGAATATAAATAATAGTGAAAGGGAATATAAGGGAAGGGAGAAGAAATGTTTGGGAAATATCAGAAATGGAGACAGAACATAAAGACTCCTAACTCTGGGAAACGAACTAGGGGTGGTGGAAGGGGAGGAGGGCAGGGGGTGGGGGTGAGTGGGTGATGGGCACTGAGGGGGGCACTTGACGGGATGAGCACTGGGTGTTATTCTGTATGTTGGTCAAATGAACACCAATAAAAAATAAATTTATTATTTAAAAAAAAGAAAATAGTGCTTCCTGATAATGGAGGTGCAAATATTTCCTGGACATATTCTTCTATTTTCTATGGATATAGTCCCAGAAGTGGAACTGCTGAATCATAATGGTAGTTCTATCTTTGAATTTTAAGGAACCACCATAAGTTTTGCATAGTGAATGTACCAATGTGCGATCCCAACAATAGAGCCCAAGGGTTCCCTTTTCTCCACATTCTCAGCAGCATTTCTCGTCTCTTGTCTTTTTTATGCTAGCTCTTCCAATGGATGTGATGTGATATCACATTGTATTCTTGGCTTGCATTTTTCTGATGGTTAATCAGGTTGTCTACCTGTTTATCATTTGTTTATTTTCTCTAGGAAAATGCCAGAGCACTGTACACTGCATCTGAGTTCCAGGGACAAGACCAGTCTCCACAGGGCCTTCAGGATCCTCATTTAGATAGGCATGGGTGGGAGCAGGGTCACTCTTTTGACTGAGGTGAGGTTCCTTATTTGTAAAGTAGACACCAATGGAGAGGACAGGAAAGGAACAAAAGGGAGGCTTCTGAGGTCCTTTTCTTTGCCCTTGGAGCCCATAGGTCCTGCTCCTTTGCCCCTGTGATCTGGAAAGCCAATGCCTTGAGGACACCCAAATAAAGCTGTCCTTTTCTTTGGTGGTGACCTGCCTGGGGCTGTATTGCTAGAGTTGGAGAACATGAGGCAGGAAACCTCCTCTGCAATGGTACCCAGGGACTTCTGCTGGAGGAATTGCAGAGGAAAACTCATTGTGGTCATCCCCCTACCCAGAGACAACTTGAAACTCTTTGTGGCATTTCTCCCTACAGTCTAGCTGGTTAAAAGGGGAAGTGGGTTCAAAGAACTTCTCTTTGATTCATTCCATAACTAGGCACTACGCTAGGCTAAAAACACCACGAGCTCCTGCCTAAAGGAACTGGAGGTGGACAAAAGCACAAAAACAAAGACACATGAAAGAAAAGAGCAAATGCTATATGATACACAAAACTGTATGCCGAGAAGGAAAGTTGGGGAATTATTGGAGAGAAAAGTATGAAAGGTCTCAGTGAGGGTGACATTCCTGAGAACAGAATAATAAAAGGGAGTTAGATCTGCACGTGTCTGGAGACACTGTGTTGGGAAGAAAGGACCCCAATGCAGATACTCAAAACAGACGCTGGTTTGGCAAGAAGAGGTTAAAAGGACAGCCAGCGTGGCTGCAAGGAAAGGAGGACGAGATGTGAGGAGAGGGAAGAGTGCATGGATGCTGAGGCCTGGTAGACTGTTAGTTATCTCCTGTTCCTCCGTTACTGTGTTGCCCCAATCCCTTGCATATTACAGTTCATTATTTAATTTCTCATCGGTTTTGTAGTCATGTGTATCCGAGTTCAATACAGCGACCTGCAAACACTGTCTTCAATTAGACTGGCGCTAGGTTCTTATTCCCATAAATGAGCACCGAGCAGACAGCTGCCTCCAAGGCATACACACTCCTGAGAGTTGAGCTCATGATCTATAACTCCCACATGCTGACTGCCTGTCGGCTTCGCTTCCACAGGATTTCGTTCGTGAGGGAAAGAAGTTTTGTGAGAGGCAAGTGTGTCTTAGCTCAATCCGGCAACTTCTGAGGAATTCCTCCCCTAGATTGGAGCTACATACTAACTTCCATACCTGAGAAGCTAGTTGAAAGCTGTCTCCATGGGGAACTTCCTTCTGCGAATTGAGCTGACAGGCAGTCCTTCCCAGTTCCACACCGCCTGCAGATGGAGTTTCGGAAACACCCTCAATAGAGGTGTTGGTTAGAAGCTGGTGGGAGGCAAGTGGCAAGCTGCGGTCTTGGAAGGATTGTGACTCCGAGTCCAGGAGAGCAGGATTTATGGAAGTTCCTCAGGATGCTGCTGCGTTCTCACTCCATGGGAACTCACCTAGTTGAAAGCTGGCTTCTAGGCATGCTTGCTTGTGAGAGCTGAGCTCAGGGAAGGACCCGCCCGCATCCTGACTGCCTGTGGACTTACCTCCTAACATACTTAGTTTCGATGCTGCCAGAGGTTAGGTGAAAAGTGTGTGGAAGTGGCAGGCCCGTAGTCATGTGTCCTGAGTTCAATACAGCGACATCCAAACACCGTCTTCAAATAGAGTGGAGCTAGGTTCTAATTCCCATAAATGAGTGCCTAGTGGACAGCTGGCTCCAAGGCATACACACTCCTGAGAATTGAGCTTATGGCCTGTACCTCCCACATGCTGACTGCCTGTTGGCTTCGCTTCCACAGGATTTCGTTAGGTGCGGGATAGAAGAGGAGTGAGAAGCAAGTGTCTCCCAGGTCAATCCAGCATCTAGCGGACACCTGCCTCCAAGGCATTCAGACTCCTGAGAGTTGAGCTTATGGCCTGTACCTCCCACATGCTGATTGCCTGTATGCTTCGTTTTCACAGGATTTCGATCCTGCGGGACAGAAGTTTTGTGAGAGGCAAGTGTCTCCAGGATCAATCCAACGACTTATGAGGAACTCCTCCCTTAGTTTGGAGCTACATACTAACTTCCACAGACTCCTAGCGGACAGCTGTCTCCCAAACATACACACTCCTGAGAGTTTAGCTTATGGCCTGTACCTCCAACATGCTGACTGCCAAGATGCTGGAGCCCCGAGATGCTCTGGGATGGGCAGGCACGCGGTCCCCCCACAGAGTCCAGCCCAGGAACACCTGCAAAGGCCTGGGGATGCACTCAGGGCCACAGACGTCCCGACTGCATGTCCTCAGGGCAGGCGGCCACATGGGGCTGGTGGTGTTCCGGGGACAGGGGGACAGGCCAGGACAGGGGAGGAGAGGTGTCAGGACCTGCCAGGAGCAGGGCAGGGGGAGCACTGGCTCCCAGGGTGGGGGCCACTCCAGGGCTGGAGAGGGCTCTGGCGGCACTGGGGGAGCCGGGAGCTGCACACCCCATGGCAGGAGCCACACGGAGGCACACGGAAAACCCAGGATGCACATAACCCCTGGCATGCTGCATGTGTGAGGTCGCTGCCTGTCCCCGTGCGCAGACCTGACCCCAGAGATCGGTGCCCACGGACGGGCCCTGAGGACCGCAGGGCCTGCGGGGCAGGTGTCCACACCTCGGCGGTCTTGCTGGCCAGGGGCTGACTGAGCAGAGCACCCCGCTGTCCCCCCTCCTAGGCAGCGAGCCCTGTTCCACGTGCTGGCGGCCTACTCCATGTACGACACCATGAGTGTCCCTGCCCCCGCCTCCTGTCCCGTGGGTAGCCTTGTCCTGAGTGCTAGTGACCAGCGGGACTCACAGTTAGGGCCCCAGCTCCACGGCCCCAAGATGCCAGGGAGGGTCTCTCCAGGACCCGGGCAGGGGGCGGGGTACAGACCTCCCAGGGGAAGCAGGGCCTGCATGCCCGAGGGCAGGGGCTGCCCGGGGCCCCCGTGTGCACCGCGGCCATCCTAGAACTCGGGTCTGGACCCTGATAGACGGAACTACTGATGAGAACCCGGGCGGGGAAGGCTCCCACTCCCCTGAAGGGCACAAGGGCATGGCCGACCAGGAGGCCGCCCTCTTCCATGGCGCATTCCAGAAGAGTCCCCGAGGAACACCAGCCAACACACTCCATGGCCCCGTGGGGTGTCCTGGCCCAGCCTCCCTTGTGGGACATCCCAGGGGCCACAGTCAGGCCCCTGACCTGTCCTCAAGGGGGGGGTTTCCAGACCTGGCGGGTCCCCTGCAGCACAGCTCACGGAGGCCCCTCCTCCTGGTCTGAGGATGGGGGCCCTGGCACGGTGGCCACAGGGTTTGGTAGCTGGGCCCATGGTGCTGGTGCCCGAGCTGGTCCAGGTGGCCCTGCTCTGCCCTCCTGCCCTCTGGGAGCCCCCTCCAGGAGCTCGGGCTGTGAGGGAGCCATGGGAGCCTGATGCCTGCGTGGGGAGGGCTCAGAGGGGGCCTCAAGGTGGACACGCTCCATGGGGCTCTGGCTTTTGCAGGAGGAGGGCTACTGCCAGGGCACGAGTGAGATCGCGGCCATCCTCCTCATGTTCCTGCCCGAGGAGGACGCCTTCTGGGCGCTGGCCCAGCTGATGACCAACGACAGGCACGCCATGCACGGTAGGGGCCTGCTGGGCCGCCGGGCGGGAGGGGAGCTCAGGAGGGCCTCCCTGCAGGCTGCTGCACTGGGGGCAGGCAGCGATCCCCTCAGTCCGCCTTTCCACGGACAAGAGTACTGTCTCCCCAGGTGGCTTGGGGTCCTGGAGCCATGCTACCTGCCCCACCATCTGCAGACTAGTGTTGTACTCCTGCTGCTCCCTCGGCCCCTGTCTGCTGCCTGCTTGCCCACCAGGTCCCACTGCAAGGCCCAGCATCTCCCCCTTCCCAGGTGCCCCCAGCCTGACCTCCAAGCCCCACAGAGGGGTGTGCACACCCATCACCCTCCCCATGGCCTGCACCCGCTGACCCTCGGGGTTGGGGACCCTCCTGTCTCTGCGGCGGCCACTGCAGGAAAGAGGGTGCTGGGTCAGCTGGGCCTGGTCCTCAGCCCCCAGACCACACCCCAGGGGGTCTTTGTGAGGATGAGGGTCCCCGGGCCCTGCACCCCGACCTGGAAGGCAGTCCTGCCCTCTGGGAAGAGCGGGCCCAGTCAGGGTTCAGAGGGCTGTGGGCACACGGGGGTCAGGGCATGGGGGAGGAGGCACCTGTCAGGACACCACCCCCACCCCACCTGGTACAGGAGGAGGCCCTGATCGTGGGGGCCTGGGGCCTTCTTAGGCTTCTTCATCCCAGGGTTCCACAAACTGCCGAGGTTCCAGGCCCATCACGAGCACATTCTAGGCAGAGCCTTCCCCAAGCTGAAGAAGCACATGGCGAGTGGAAGCTCCTAGAGGCTCTGTCCCTGTGGCCCGAGGCGGGGGTTGGGGGGCACAGCCCTTCTGAGCTGCCCAGAGATTGGGGTCACGTTCCTCATCTGGGGCCTGGATGCATCCTCGGGGCTGGGCAGGCAATAGGGAACATGTCCACCTGGTGCCAGGGGCCGCAGTGTGGGGCCTGAGCACCTCCTGCCCTTCCGCCAGGATGAGGAACAGATGTGCACTGGCATTTACACCCCCAAGTGGTTCCTTCAGTGCTTCATTGACTGGGTAAGACCACCCCAGGGCCCCGGCTCCCTGACCTGCTCCCTGACCCCGGGGAGGGCCCAGCTCAACCCCACTCTCCAGACGAGCCAGGCCCAACCCTGGGGCCCTGAGGCTGAGGCTCGCAGCCCAGACCCATCCTGAAGAAGCCCAGAGGGTCCCTGGAGGAGGTTCCGGGGGGCGGGCCTTCTTTGCCTCAGCTATCCCAGGGAAGGCTGGTTCAGCTGGAGTGTGGATGAGCCCTCGGCCCATGCTGCGGCCAGCCTGGGGTCCTCTTGAGACATGTCATCAAGAGGAGGCAAAGTCTGTGCCCCCAGGTGTGCATGGGGTGCTGGGCAGGATCGGAACCCAGAGTGGCTGGGAGCCCTGATCTCCCTGGGAGAATGGCACACACAGGGGGTGCAGTGGGGCCTCGTCGGAGGAAGCCAGGGGGCGGCAAGGGCTGTGGGCACATGGGAGTCCTAGCCTAGCCCCAGCTGAGACCCCCAGGGGTCCTTGCTCAGGCAGCTCCTCCCACCCCGTTGTCCCCTAGACCCCTTTCTTGCTCACCCTGAAGCTCTGGGATGCCTACATCCTGGACGGGGAGCAGGTGCTCACACTTATGGCCTACACCATCCTCAAGGTGCACAGAAGTGAGCCCCTGGGAGCCCAGGTGTGCCCGAAGGAGGGGGACAGGGGTGGTGACCCTGTGCTCTGAGCAGCACCCAGACCTGGGGCGGGGGGACGGCAGGGCAGGCGGGTGCAGCGGGACTCCCTGAGAGGAGCAGCAGGCAGGGGCCACCCCAGCCAGCGCACTGCCCATGGTGCTCCTGGGCACAGCAGGACCCCAGACGCTGACCCTGGGGGCACCGGGGGCCACAGGGCGGGGCCCTCTGGGTCTGACTTACACCCACCGCCCAGAAGGCTTCCTGAAGCTGCCCCTGGAAGGGCTCCAGGAGTTCCTGCAGGACTCACTGGCCCAGCCCTGGGGGTTGGAGGATGAGGAGGTGCTAAGACACCTTCGGGCCTCCATGACCCAGCTCCGAAGGATGAAGTGTGACTCCTCCCACCCCAGGTGGGCTCAGGGCCCCATCCCCTCCCTATTCAACGTGCTGGGGCCACCCACAGGGGACAGAGCCCCGGAGCTGTCATCCTCATCTTGGGGCTCTCCTCTTCTGTTCCAGCCTCAGGGAACCCAGGCCAGGCCTGGGCCTGCGGACACCCAATGCAGGACTTAGGCACCAGCAGTGTGGGGGGCTGTGGACAGTGTCAGCCCGGGGGCCACCTGAGAGCTGTGAGGACCCTTGGGCCCCCACTGGGGACACAGCCTGCTGGAGACACTAACCCAGCCTGCCTCTTTCCAGCGGGACCTGACGAGTTCCCCATGAGGGCCCTGGGCCTAGAGCAAGTGTGCCCGGTGCCTGGGCCTCTCCTCCCTTCTCCGGCTGCTGAGCCACCGCCCAGAGTGGATGAGCAGGCCTCCCCGGGCCCAGCCACCCAGACTGAGCAGCCGGGACCCGCTCCGGGCCAGGCCATCCTCAAGGCTGAGGAGCCGCTGCAGGAGGAAAGATCTTCAGAGCCCACGGCTGCACACCTGTGTCCGGGAACACTGGGGGCTCCGCTTCTGGCCCAGCTGCCCCCAGCCCAGGACCCCTCGTTGGCCCAGCTGCCCCCCAGTGATGGAACTCCCTCCTCATCCTCCCAGTGCAACAAGACAGTGCAGGCAGGCGGCTCCCAGACATGGGCTTGAAGCCAGAACACGGGGTCCCCTTCCCTTCGGTGCCTGCCAGGGCCACCCCAGAGGCCACAGAACAGACCAGGCCCTGGAGCCCGCCCGGGACTCCCATCACAGTGTCCTCCCAGCCCACTAAGGATGATGCTGTTGGGCCCAGGACACCCTTCCTGCCCCGCGGCCACTGCCCTTTACGTCCACGGGGCAGCTAGATGCTCGCAGACCTTGGGGGCAGAGCGTGACAGTGAGTGCGGGGGCCTGGAGGCTCTGGCCCGCAGTCACCGTGCCCTGCCTCGTCTCACGAGCCTTCTCACAGCCAGATGTGGCCTCCTGGGCCCTAGGCGTGCCCCACAGATCCAGGTCGCTGACCTAGGGCAGGCAGGGGAATAACGGGACACCCTGGGGGGGGGGGGGCAGCAGGGACAGGCCCGTGGGCCCCACCCACACCCACACCAGGAGGCAGGCTCTTCCACATGCTGGGGCTCCAGCAATCAGTCACCTGGCACCAGGGGGCCAGAGGCCGGGGCCCAGCTGCCGTGCTGGGACGCAGCACAGGAGCCCATAAGCTGCAAGTCCAGGTCAGCTCTGCTGTCCTCAGAACCGCCTCTCAGGCCCCAACCTCAAGACATGCACCCCCACACAGAGTCTGCACAGGCTCCCAGGTGGAGGACTCCAGAGCATGCACCCCCGTGTGTTTCCCATTTTCCCCTAAAGGACAGGAAGGTCTCCCTCCCCAGGGGAAGGCACGCACTCTCAGCTCTGAGCCCGTTTGCTGTTGAAAGTTCAATAAAGTGTTGTTGTGTGAAAAGCACGGACGGCCCATTCTGCATCTCCCAGAGCTCTGTGCACGGTGTGCGGAGAGACCCCCAGAGAGGAAGAGGGAGCACCGCCCAGGCCCCTGATCAGCTCCTGCAGGGGGGCCACCAGGCACACACAGCTGAAGTTCCCATGTGCCTTCCAGGGGCGGCCAGATGCCAGGGTCAGGACCCCACAAACTCTACTGCAACTCAGCCTGTGCCCTGCGGGCCAGGAGGGGCTGGGACAGAATGACAGCTGGGGAGCCTCATGTCACCAGGGTCTGTGCAAAGCACCCTGGGAGGTCTGTGCTCCCTCTGTCCTGGGAGCCTGGGCTGGCCAGGTTCCAGGGGCACTTCCTCCCTTCCACGCCCCGTGCCTGTGTGCCTGGGCACAGAGGGCCAGCAGGGCGGTCAGTGTGGCCCTGGAGGGGACGTCAGGAGAGTAGGCACTTGCAGCTCATGCACCTGGGCCACTCTTACCAGGCGGGCTCAGCCTACACACCTTGTGCTGCTGGATCTCTTGCACCAGCGTGTGGAGGGCACCCTCCACGATCTCGTGAGTAGGGGCTGGGTGAGCGTGGGGCTCGGCCTGAAGGCCAGGCAGCGCAGGGGACCAAGGAACCCCAGCCCCCTACCCACCCCAACTCCCAACATGGGCAGCCCCAGGGCTCCCCGCATGGGCAGCCGGCTCCTCAGGAGCTCCCCCCAGGGAGGCCCCGAGGTCTGGCTCCCCACTGGAGAGGCATCGGGAAGAAGAGAAGCAGCTGGTGCTCGGCGGGGACCCACTGCTGGACACGGGAATGTGGCCGAGCCGGACCTTCCAGCTCAGCTGACCCTCCGGCGGGACGGCACTGCACAAGTGAGCCCCGAGTCGGCCAGGAGAACCCAGCTAGCCGCCCAGCACCAGCACCAGAAATAATGTTGTGTCAACCATTTCGGTGTTAGGGTGATGCAGCTGGAGGATCAGATAGCTGCACAGTGACAGACACACACACCCCAAAACCAACAAAAGTCGGAATCCCCTGAAAGTTGTCAAACAGCAGCAAGATTGTTACATACATGTCGCTGTGGTCACATGATAGAGTACATGGAAGATGCTACAAACCACGACTGCAGAGGTGCTGGAGGCACGGAGATGTGCCTGCCAGGTTCCAACAAGGAGCGCAGAGGGGTAGGAAGCATCCTACGGAGGGGGGGCCCCTCCTAGGAAAGGACACCAGATCCCTGCGAAGGCTACAGATGGTGAAATCTGTCCTCCTCTCTTTCAGCCTCTGGTTTTCCCCCTATTTTGTTCTTCATAATTCTAGTTCAGCCTCCACCCTGCATCCAAGCCAATGACCATACAGGCTTCGTTATGACATCGGATCCTAAAAGGAGGCCGAGCTCTGGCTACGGGGTTCGGGAATGATCATTGCCTAGGTTTATGCTGATCCACCGAACTCGTGCCTTCACAGCTCTTCTCTCCCTGCACAATGAGGGGAAACACAGGTCTTAAAATGAAGGAAGCCCACTCCCACTCAGGCGGGACCGTCACTTGTGGAGAACGTCATCTGGGCCAAGTAGTGCAAGCGGGGACGATCAAGAACAGGTTGCAGGTTAGACATAGTCCGGTGGAGGTTTTTCCTGAAGCAAGCACTTACCTTCAATGTCATTCTTTATTTGTTCATCCATTTATTATTTGTTAAATATTTTATTTTTATGTCATCTCTATATGCAACATGGAGTTCAAACTCACAATCCTGAGATCAAGATCCCCTGACCAGGGCAGCCAGACACCCCAGAACCATGTTTCATATCTCTTTGCTTGCTTGCCTATCTCTGCATCCAACTGGAACATTGAGTCCTTGACAGGGAGCTTTAGTTACCTCCAAATCCTAGAGCATTCTCACTATATCCCAATCCTAGATTCACATTTGCCATTGAATAGCATTTTAAATAAATCGTCAGTGAAATGACTCCTGGTAAAGGAAATTATCAACTTTTCACGTGTGTGGGCCCCACTCCCTGGGCTCCCAGGGAAGCTATGCTTTCTTTAACATTGATCAAGGTCCCAATGACTCCACCACACCTCAGATCGTGGGCTCACTTTCTGCCCTGATACTTGCAGCACGTCTGGTTCAATTAATACATGTGAATCAATCAAAGGGAGCCTGACTGCTCAGTGTGGTTCGTAAGAACATGCAACTCTTGTTCCTGGGGTAGTGAGTTCAAGCCCCATGTTGGGTGTAGAGATTACAGAAAATAAAATCTTAAAAAAAATCATCAGTTGATCTGGGGGAGACACAGCTCCGGATCCCACAGGGACAGGGAGCCAGCTGACAGGTCTATGCACAATATTATAGGCAGCAGAGCACAAAATCTGAACTTTCAGAAATCTGCTAGAGTGGGGGACACACCACCCTTGAGGGTGCTCAGGTGGAGAAGTGGGGGGCAGTCCCTGGAGCGACAGGGTGGACTCAGGATCCCAGGGGTCCCAAGGACAGTGGCGCCAACTGTTCCCAGGCTCAGGAGCAGGGAACCTGGCTGAGAGCCGCAGGTCTAGGGCCAGCTATCTGCCCTGTGTGGCCATAAGCTGCCAACCCCGGTCCAGTCACGGGGCCGCGTCCCTGGGCCAGGCCAGCAAAGGCCAGAAGTGGGAGGAGACCCTCCCGGGCAGGAGGAGCACAGGTCTCCCCCGTGGGAGTCCCTCAAAATTGAAATTTTGAAACTCAGTCACTTGTCTGAGATTTGAAAAAGAACGAAAGAAAAAGCTCGGACGCAGGCAGGGTGAACGCAGGGTTCTGACATAAATGGCGAAGACACAAGGGCTTCGTGGCTCTCCTGTGGGGGCCCCTGCAGACAGGGGGGCGGGATGCTCAGCCCCAGAGCCAGAGAACCCAGCGCCCCCACCCGCAACCTGCCCATCAGCGCCAAGTCTTCGGGGAGCAGCACAGCGCCACCTGGTGGAGGCCGGAGGCGATGACACCGATCCCGCCTCTGACCCCGCAGGTGCCTCTTTCTGCGAGTTGAGCTCACCCACGGTCCCTCACAGCTCCACACAGCCTGCCAATGGAGTTTCGAAAATCCTCACTAGAGACGTTTGTCAGAAGCTCCTGGGAGGCAAGTGGCAAGCGTGGAAGACATTTTCATAAAAAAAAACTCTAAATTTATTTAATCTCACTAGGAAAAATTTCTGAATATAAAACACCATTTTCCTCAATCATAATAGCTAAAATTTATTATATTTATTTATTTTCTTTGCTGGGTTATTAATTCACTTTTATTTTTTATATATTATTTTTAACAAATTTATTTTTTATTGGTCTTCAATTTGCCAACGTACAGAATAACACCCAGTGCTCATCCCATCAAGTGCCCCCCTCAGTGCCCGTCACCCATTCACCCCCACTCCCCGCCCTCCTCCCCTTCCAACACCCCTATTCATTTCTCAGAGTTCGGAGTCTTCCATGTTCTGTCTCCTTTTATGATATTTCCCACTTATTTTTCTCCATTCCCCTTTATTCCCTTTCACTATTTTTTATATTCCCCAAAAGAATGAGACCATATAATGTTTGTCCTTCTCCGATTGACTCATTTTACTCAGCATAATACCCTCCAGTTCCATCCACAGCGAAGCAAATGGTGGGTATTTGTCGTTTCTAATGGCTGAGGAATATTTCATTGTATACATAGACCACATCTTCTTTATCCATTCATCTTTCGATGGACACTGAGGCTCCTTCCACAGTTTGGCTATTGTGGACATTGCTGCTATAAACATTGGGGTGCAGGTGTCCCGGCGTTTCATTCCATCTGTATCTATGAGGTAAATCCCCAGCAGTGCAATTGCTGGGTCGTAGGGCAGAACTATTTTTAACTCTTTGAGGAACCTCCACAGTTTTCCAGAGTGGCTGCACCAGTTCACATTCCCACCAACAGTGCAAGAGGGCTCCCTTTTCTCCGCATCCTCTCCAACATTGGTTGTTTCCTGCTTTGTTAATTTTCCCCATTCTCACTGGTGTGAGGTGGGATCTCATTGTGGTTTTGATTCGTATTTCCCTGATGGCAACTGATGCGGAGCATTTTCTCCACATCACATGTGCTTCTTGGCCATGTCTATTTCTTCCTCTATGAGACTTCTGTTCATGTCTTTTGTCCATTTCATGATTGGATTGCTTGTTTCTTTGCTGTTAAGTTTAATACGTTCTTTATAGATCTTGGAAACTATCCCTTTATCTGATATGTCGTTTGCAAATATCTTCTCCCATTCTGTAGGTTGTCTTTTAGTTTTGTTGACTGTATCCTTTGCTGTGCAAATGCTTCTTATCTTGATGAAGTCCCAATAGTTCATTTTTGCTTTTGTTTCTTTTGCCTTCGCGGATGTATCTTGCAAGAAGTTACTGTGGCCGAGTTCAAAAAGGGTGTTGCCTGTGTTCTCCTATAGGATTTTGATGGAATCTTGTCTCACATTTAGATCTTTCATCCATTTTTGAATTTATCTTTGTGTGTGGTGAAAGAGAGTGGTCTAGTTTCATTCTTCTGCATGTGGATGTCCAATTTTCCCAGCACCATTTATTGAAGAGACTTTCTTCCAGGAGATAGTCTTTCCTCCTTTATAGAATATTAGTTGACCATAAAGTTCAGGGTCCACTTCTGGGTTCTCTATTCTGTTCCATTGATCTATGTGTCTGTTTTTGTGCCAGTACCACACTGTCTTGATGACCACAGCTTTGTAGTACAACCTGAAATCTGGCATCGTGATGCCCCCAGATATGGTTTTCTTTTGTAAAATTCCCCTGGCTATTCGGGGTCTTTTCCGATTCCATACAAATCTTAAAATAATTTGTTCTAACTCTCTGAAGAAAGTCCATGGTATTTTGATAGGGATTGCATTAAACGTGTAAATTGCCCTGGGTAACATTGACATTTTCACAACATTAATTCTGCCAATCCATGAGCATGGAATATTTTTACATCTCTTTGTGTCTTCCTCAATTTCTTTCATAAGTGTTCTATAGTTTTTAGGGTATAGATCCTTTACCTCTTTGGTTAGGTTTATTCCTAGGTATCTTATGCTTTTGGGTGCAATTGTAAATGGGATTGACTCCTTAATTTCTCTTTCTTCAGTCTCATTGTTAGTGTATAGAAATACCACTGATTTCTGGGCATTGATTTTGTATCCTGCCACGCTACCAAATTGCTGTATGAGTTCTAGCAATCTTGGGGTGGAGGCTTTTGGGTTTTCTATGTAGAGTATCATGTCATAGGCGAAGAGGGAGAGTTTGACTTTTTCTTTGCCAATTTGAATGCCTTTAATGTCTTTTTGTTGTCTGATTGCTGAGGCTAGGACTTCCAGTACTATGTTGAATAGCAGTGGTGAGAGTGGACATCCTTGTCTTGTTCTTGATCTTAGGGGAAAGGCTCCCAGTGCTTCCCCATGGAGAATGATATTTGCTGTGGGCTTTTCATAGATGGCTTTTAAGATGTCGAGGAAAGTTCCCTCTATCCCTACACTCTGAAGGGTTTTGATCAGGAATGGATGCTGTATTTTGTCAAATGCTTTCTCTGCATCTAATGAGAGGATCATATGGTTCTTGGTTTTTCTCTTGCTGATATGATGAATCACATTGATTGTTTTACGAGTGTTGAACCAGCCTTGTGTCCCGGGGATAAATCCTACTTGGTCATGGTGAATAATCTTCTAAATGTACTACTGGATCCTAATGGCTAGTATCTTGCTGAGATTTTTGCATCCATGTTCATCAGGGATATTGGTCTGTAATTCTCCTTTTGGTGGGGTCTTTGTCTGGTTTTGGAATTAAGGTGATGCTGGCCTAATAGAACGAATTTGGAAGTACTCCATCTCTTTCTATCTTTCCAAACAGCTTTAGTAGAATAGGTATGGTTTCTTCTTTAAACGTTTGATAGAATTCCCCTGGGAAGCCATCTGGCCCTGGACTTTTGTGTCTTGGGAGGTTTTTGTTGACTGCTTCAATTTCCTCCCTGGTTATTGGCCTGTTCAGGTTTTCTATTTCTTCCTGTTCCACTTTTGGTAGTTTGTGGCTTTCCAGAAATGCATCCATTTCTTCTAGATTGCCTAATTTATTGGCGTTCATTATATGTTTTTAAAATCGTTTGTATTTCCTTGGTGTTGGTAGTGATCTCTCCTCTCTTATTCATGATTTTATTAATTTGAGTCTTCTCTCTCTTCTTTTTAATAAGGCTGGCTAATGGTTTATCTATCTTATTAATTCTTTCAAAGAACCAACTCCTGGTTTTGTTGATCTGTTCCACAGTTCTTCTGGTCTCAACTTCGTTGAGTTCTGCTTGAATCTTTATTAATTCTCTTCTTCCGCTGGGTGTAGGATCTATTTGCTGATTTTTTTCTCTAGCTCCTTTATGTGTAAGGTTAGCTTTTGTATTTGAGTTCTTTCCAGTTTTTGAATGGATGCTTGTATTGCAATGTATTTCCTCCTTAGGACTGCTTTTGCTGCATCCCAAAGATTGAACGGTTGTACCTTCATTCTCATTAGTTTCCATGAATCTTTTTAATTCTTCCTTGATTTCCTGGTTGACTCTTTCATCTTTTAGCAGGATGGTCCTTAACCTCCACGTGTTTGAGGTCCTTCCAAACTTCTTGTTGTGATTTAGTTCTAATTACAAAACATTATGGTCTGAGAATATGCAGGGGACAATCCCAATCTTTTGGTATCAGTTCAGACCCGATTTGTGACCCAGTATGTGGTCTATTCTGGAGAAAGTTCCATGTGCACTTGAGAAGAATGTGTATTCAGTTGAGTTTGGATGTAAAGTTCCTAGATATCTGTGACATCCATCTGGTCCAGTGTATCATTTAATGCTCTTGTTTCTTTGGAGATGTTGTGCTTAGAAGACCTATCTTGTATAGAAAGAGCTAGATTGAAGACACCAAGTATAAGTGTATTATTATCTAAGTATTTCTTCACTCTGGTTATTGAGTGATATATTTGGCAGCTCCCACATTCGGGGCATATATATTGAGGATTGTTAAGTCCTCTTGTGGATAGATCCTTTAAGTATGATATAGTGTCCCTCTTCATCTCTCAATACAGTCTTCGGGATAAATTTTAGTTGATCTGATATAAGGATGGCTACCCCTGCTTTCTTTTGAGGACCATTTGAATGGTAAATGGTTCTCCAACCTTTTATTTTTAGGCTGTAGGTGTCCTTCTGTCTAAAATGAGTCTCTTGTAGACAGCAAATAGATCGGTGTTGCTTTTTTATCCAGTCTGACACCCTGCGCCTTTTGATGGGGTCATTAAGCCCGTTCACGTTCAGAGTTACTATTGACAGGTATGAGTTTAGTGTCATCATGATATCTATTCAGTCCTTGTTTTTGTGGATTGTTACACTGGACTTCTTCTTAAAGGGGAATTTTAAGAGTCCCCCTTAAAATTTCTTGCAGAGCTGGTTTGGAGGTCACATATTCTCTCAGTTCCTGCCTGTCTTGGAAGCTCTTTATCTCTCCTTCCATTCTGAATGAGAGCCTTGCTGATAAAGTAATCTTGGTTGCATGTTTTTCTCATTTAGGACCCTGAATATATCATGCCAGCCCTATCTGGCCTGCCAGGTCTCTGTGGAGAGGTCTCCTGTTACCCTAATACTCCTCCCCATAAAAGTCAGGGATTTCTTGTCTCTTGCTGCTTTAAGGATCTTCTCTTTATCTTTGGAATTTGCAAGCTTAACTATTAAATGTCAGGTGTTGAACGGTTTTTATTGATTTTAGGGGGGGATCTATTTCCTGGATCTGAATGCCTGTTTCCCTTCCCAGATTAGGAAAGTTTTCAGCTAGGATTTGTTCAAATACATATTCTGACCCTCTGTCCCTTTTGTCGCCCTGGGGAACCCCAATTAAACGTAGGTTTTTCTTCCTCAGGCTGTCGTTTATCTCCCTTAATCTATCTTCATGATCTTTTAATTGTTTGCCTCTTTTTTCCTCAGTTTCCCTCTTTGCCATCAACTTGTCTTCTATGTCACTCACTCCTTCTTCCACCTCGTTAACCCACGTTGTTAGTACTTCTAGTTTGGATTGCATCTCATTCAATTGATTTTTAATTTCTGCCTGATTAGATCTAAATTCTGCAGTCATGAAGTCTTTTGAGTCCTTTATGCTTTTCTCTAGAGCCACCAGTAGCTGTATAATAGTGCTTTTGAATTGGCTTTCTGACATTGAATTGTGATCCAGATTTTGTAGCTCTGTGGGAGAGAGGACTGTTTCTGATTCTTTCTTTTGAGGTGAGGTTTTCCTTCTAGTCATTTTGCTCAGTGGAGAGTGGCCAAAAACAAGTTATATTGGGAAAAGGAGAAAAAGAGAGGAGAGAAAGAAGGAAAGAAAAGAGAAAAAGAAAAAAGAAAAAAGGAAGAAAAAAGAAAAAACAGAAGAAAAAGAAAGAAAAAGAAAGGAGAAAAAGGGTGGGGAAGCAAACAAATCAAAAAGCAAAAACAAAAAAACAAAACAAAAACAAAAAACAAAAAAAAATCACGGGGATGTATCTTCTGATCCTGTATACTTTAAATTCCTTGACTTCCCCTGGAACTTGTCCGTCTAGCTGGTCTTCTGGGGGAGGGGCCTGTTGTGTTTCAGGTGTTAGCACTTGGGGAGCTGCTCTGCCCCCTGCCTGGTGCAGGGCTCAGTGGGGGTTGTTTACCCCGTGAAGCCCCAGGAGGAACAACTCCAGTGGCGGGGCCAGCTCTAGAGCCCTGGATTCAGCCCCGCAGTAACTCCGGGGCTCTCTGTCTGCAGGACCTGGAGGCTCCGGGGCGGGGCCGCTGATCTGCTCAGCCCCGGGCAGGAACGTCCTTGCTGTCCTGGGCCCTCCCGGCCTCTGCCTGTCCCGGGAGGAGGCCGGATCCTGGGCTGTGTCCCGGCGCCCTGTGCTCCGGAGCCTGCGCTGTTGGATTCGCGCTCCCGGCCGTGCAGCCTCCTCCGCGGAGCCCCTGCCGGAGCCCCTCCGAACTGCTCCCGGAGCCGCGCAGCCCCCTCCGCGGAGCCGCCGCCCGAGCCCCTCCGAGCTGCTCCAGGTCCCGCCGCCCGCGCTGCAGCCCTTAGGGAGCTCGGCGCACTCTCCAGGGGCGCAGGTGCCTGTTAGTGTCCCCGGGAGCCCGAGGGCATCCCCCTCCTCCTGGGTCCTCTCTAACTCCCTGCGGGCGCCTTTCCACCCGGGAAGGTTGGTGCAGCTCCTGCTTCTCCGGGACGGGGCTCTCCTGTCCTGGGGACACTCGCCCCGGCCTCAGCCAGGCTCCTCGCAGGGCCCCTCCCCCTTGGAGGCCTTTTGTTTCCTAATTTCTTTTTCCCCCGTCTTCCTACCTTGATAGAAGTGCGAACTCTTCTCACTGTAGCATTCCAGCTGGTCTCTCTTTAAATCTCAGGCCGATCGTAGATTTTCAGGATGATTTGAAGGTTATCTAGGTAATTTGGTGGGGACAGGTGATTTGGGGACCCTACTTTCCTGCCATCTTGCCCCTCCCCTCTTTTTTAAGATTTGTTTATTTATTTATTCAGAGAGAGAGAGATGCAGAGGGAGAAGCAGGCTCCATGCAGGAAGCCTGATGTGGGACTCGATTCCAGGTCTCCAAGATCACACCCCGGGCTGCAGGCGGCGCTAAACCGCTGCGCCACTGGGGCTGCCCCCCCCTTTTTTTTTTCTTTTGGTCTTTTTTTTTTTTTTTTTTGCTTTTTCCATTACAACTCGTTTTTATATCAGACTAAAAAGTTCCAATATTTTTTTTCTTTTACCATCTTAACTACAAGATTTTACCACCTCTTCATTGTCAAGTTTCTTCCTTTTTGAATTTCGTATTTCTACAATTACATGTCTTAGATATAGTTTTCCCTTCTGGATTCATTTTCAATGTATTCAATTTAATTTTGGGAGATAGTCGAGATAGGGGTTTTTCTTTTTGTTTTGTGTTTTTTTCTCTACCTCATTTTGTTCTACAATGGTGGAAATTAATGCCTTCTAAAACATGACCATCATGCATCTAGAACCAAGTGGTACACAGTGCTGGTTCATTCTGTGAGATTATATTCTTTCTTCCTTCCCACTCTGCCCCTCTTTTACCTTATGTTTTGGTGGTCAATGGTAGGGCCTTCTACAAGTATTGCTGGTTTATATAAATTTGGTACTGAGCAGCTTCCAACATACAGAACTTAATACAATCAAAACCAAAATGATCACCCTCTAGGACCCCTCAGGTAGATAACGTTCTCTCCACTACAACTTCTTCACCACCACCTATCCCCCAATTTTTCTCTTTTTCCCCTTTTCTTCACTTTCTTTTTCTTTATTCTTCTTTATTTGTGGTATTTGCCTCTTTATTTTTACTAATTTGTTTTAAAATTTGTTTTCCGGGATCCCTGGGTGGCGCAGTGGTTTGGCGCCTGCCTTTAGCCCAGGGCGCGATCCTGGAGACCCGGGATCGAATCCCACGTCAGGCTCCCGGTGCATGGAGCCTGCTTCTCCCTCTGCCTGTATCTCTGCCTCTCTCTCTCTCTGTGACTATCATAAATAAATAAAAATTTAAAAAAAAAAATTTAAAATTTGTTTTCCACTTTAGTGGTCCTTTTGTTTTATTTTGTTCTGTTCTTTTTTTACTTTTATTTTCTGGTCTCTGATGCAAAAATTCTCAACAAGATGCTAGCCAATAGGATCCAACCTTATGTAAAGAAGATTATTCACCACGACCAAGTGGGATTTATCCCTGGGATGCAAGGCTGGCTCCATACCCATAAAACAATCAAGGTGAAGGATCACATTAACAAGATAGGAAAAAAAAAAAAAACAACATATGATCTTCTCAACAGGTGCAGAGAAAGCATTTGACAAAATACAGCATCCATTCCTTATCAAAACTCTTCAGAGTGCAGGGATAGAGAGAACATTCCTCAGCAGCTTAAAAGCCATCTATGAAAAGTCCACAGCAAATATTCTCAATGGGGAAACACTGGGAGCTTTTTCCCTAAGATCAGGAACACCACAGGGATGTCCACTCTCACCACTGCTATTCAACATAGTACTGGAAGTCCTAGCCTCAGCAATCAGGCAACAAAAAGAAAGAAAAGGCATTCAAATGGGTGTAGAAGAAGTTAAAATCTCCCTCTTCGCAGATGACATGATACTGTACGTAGAAAACCCAAAAGACTCCACCCCAAGATTACTAGAACTCATACAGCAATTTGGCAGTGTGACAGGATACAAAATCAATGCACATAAGTCAGTGGCACATCTATACACTAACAATGAGACTGAAGAAAGAAGTTAATTAGGGAGTCAATCCCATTTACAATTGCACCCAAAAGCATAAGATACCTAAGAATAAACCTAACCAAAGAGGTAAAGGATCTATACCCTAAAAACTATAGAACACTTATGAAAGAAACTGAGGAAGAAAACAACAACAACAAAAAAACAAAAACAACAACAACAACAAAAAAAAGAAACTGAGGAAGACACAGAGATGGAAAAATATTCCATGCTCATGGAATGGAAGAATTAATATTGTGAAAATGTTAATGCTACCCAGGGCAAGTTACACGTTCAATACAATCCCTATCAAAATACCATGGGCTACCTTCAGAGAGTTGGAACAAGTCATCTTAAGATACTGTGGAATCAGAAAAGACCCCAAATAGCCAGGGGAATATTGCAAAATAAAACCAGAGCTGGGGGCAACAAAATGCCAGATTTCAGGTTGTACTACAAAGCTGCGGTCATCAAGACAGTGTGGTACTGGCACAAAAACAGTCACATAGATCAAAGGAACAGAACAGAGAACCCAGAAATGGGCATTCAATTCTATGGTCAACTAATATTTGACAAAGCAGGAAAGACTATGCACTGGAAAAAGGACACTCTTCAATAAATGGTGCTGGGAATATTGGACAGCCACGTACAGAAGAATGAAACTGGACCATTCTCTTTTACAAAACAAAAAGATACACTCAAAATGGATGAAAGATCTAAATGTGAGACAAGACTGCATCAAAATCCTAGAGGAGAACACAAGCAACACCCTTTTTGAACTTGGCCACAGTAACTTCTTGCAAGATACATCCACGAAGGCAAAAGAAACAAAAGCAAAAATGAACTATTGGGACTTCATCAAGATAAGAAGCTTTTGCACAGCAAAGGATACAGTAAACAAAACTAAAAGACAACCTACAGAATGGAAGAAGATATTTGCAAATGACGTATCAGATAAAGGGATAGTTTCCAAGATCTATAAAGAACTTACTAAACTCAACACCAAAGAAACAAACAATCCAATCGTGAAATGGGCAAAAGACATCAAGAGAAATCTCACAGAGGAAGACATGGACATGGCCAACATGCACATAAGAAAATGCACTGCATCACTGGCCATCAGGGAACTACGAATCAATCCCACAATGAGATACCACCTCACACCAGTGAGAATGGGGAAAATTAACAAAGCAGGAAACCACAAGTGTTGGAGATGATGTGGAGAAAGGGGAACCCTCCTGCACTGTTAGTGGGAATGTGAACTGGTGCAGCCCCTCTGGAAAACTGTGTGGAGGTTCCTCAAAGGGTTAAAAATAGATCTGCCCTATGACCCAGCGATTGGACTGCTGGGGATTTACCCCAAAGATACAGATGCAATGAAATGCCGGGACACCTGCACCCCAATGTTTCTAGCAGCAATGTCCACAATAGCCAAACTGTGGAAGGAGCCTCGGTATCCATCGAAAGATGAATGGATAAAGAAGATGTGGTTTATGTATACAATGAAATATTACTCAGCCGTTAGAAATGACAAATGCAGGGGATCCCTGGATGGCTCAGCGGTTTCGCGCCTCCCTTTGGCCCAGGGCGAGATCCTGGGGTACCGGGATCGAGGCTCGTGTCGGACTTCCAGCACGGAGCCTGCTTCTCCCTCTGCCTGTGTCTCTGCCTCTATCATTAATAAATAAAAATAAATCTTTAAAACAAACAAAAAAGAAACGACAAATGCCCACCATTTGCTTCGATGTGAATGGAACTGGAGTGTATTATGCTGAGTGAAATAAGTCAATCGGAGAAGGACAAACATTATATGGTTTCATTCATATGGAGAATATAAAAAATACTGAAAGGGAATAAGGGGAATGGAGAGAAAATGAGTGGAAAATATGAGAGTGAGACAGAACATGAGAGACTCCTAACTCTGGGAAACAAACAAGGGGTAGTGGAAAGGGAGGTGGGCAGAGGGTTGGGGTGACTGGGTGACGGGCACTGAGGGGGGCACTTGATGGCATGAGCATGGGGTGTTATGCTAAATGATGGTAAATCAAACTCCAATAAAAAAAAATACCAAAAAGAAAACAAATTTCTTTTTGTGTTTGAGTTCTAGTTTCAAAGTGTTTCAAAGTGTTGTGGTCCCCTGAAACTATGCCGAGGACAATCCCAGTCTTTTGGTATCCGTTGAGACCTGGATTTGTGACCCAGTATCACAAGTTCCATGTGAATTTGAGAAGTTGTATATTCAGTTATGTTTGGATGGAAAGTTCTGTGTATATCTGTGAAATCTATTTGGTCCAGTGTATCATTCAAGGCCCTGGTTTCTTTGGTGATATTCTGCTTAGAAGGTCTGTCATTGGCTGAGATTGCCGTGTTGAAGACTCCTACTATTAGTGTATTATTATCTAGGTATCTCTTTACTTTGTTATTAATTGATTGACATACTGGTGGCTCCCACTTTATGGACAATTCGGCAGCGTGGCAGGATACAAAATCAATGCACAGAAATAAGTGGCATTTCTATACACTGAGACTGAAGAAAGAGAAATAAAGGAGTCAATCCTTTACAACTGCACCCAAAGCATAAGATACCTAGGAATAAACCTAACCAAAGAGGTAAAGGATCTATACCCTAAAAACTATAGAACACTTATGAAAGAAATTGAGGAAGACACAAAGAGATGGAAAAATACTCCATGCTCATGGAGTGGAAGAATTAATATTGTGAAAATGTCAATGCTACCCCAGGGCAAGTTACCCGTTCAATACAAATCCCTATCAAGATACCATGGACTATCTTCAGAGAGTTGGAACAAATAATCTTAAGATTTGTGTGGAATCAGAAAAGACCCCAAATAGCCAGAGGAATTTTGAAAGATAAAACCCATGCCTGGGGGCATCACAATGCCAGATTTCAAGCTGTATGACAAAGCTGGGATCATGAAGACAGTGTGTACTGGCACAGAAACAGACACACAGATCAATGGAACAGAATATAGAACTCAGAAATTGGTCCTCAAATCTATAGTCAACTAATATGCAACAAAGCAGGAAAGACTATCTACTGGAAAATGGACAGTCTCTTCAATAAATGGTACTGGGAAAATTGGACAGCCACATGCAGAAGAATGGAAGTAGAGCATTCTCTTACACCAGACACAAAGATACACTCAAAATGAATGAAAGATCTAAATGTGAGACAAGAGGGGAGCCCTGCATGGTTTAGGGCCTGCCTTCAGCCCAGGGCCTGATCCTGCAGTCCCGGGATCGAGTCCCACATGAGGCTCCCTACATGGAGCCTGCTTCTCCCTCTGCCTGTGTCTGCCTCTTTCTCTCTGTGCCTCTCACGAATAAATAAATAAAATCTGAAAAAAAAGAAACATAATGAGATACCACCTCACACCAGTGAGAATGGCGAAAATTAACAAGAAACTAGACGATGTGGAGCAAGGGGAACCCTCTTGCACTGTTGGTGGGAATGTGAACTGGTAAGCCACTCTGGAAAACTGTGTGGAGGTTCCTCAAGACATTAAGGACAGAACTACCCTATGACCCAGCAATTGCACTATTTTACCACAAGGGTATTTACCACAAGGATACAGACGGAGTGAAACGCCTGAACGCCTGCACCCCAATGTTTATAGCAGCAATGTCCACAATAGCCAAACTGTGGAAGGAGCCTCGGTGGCCATCGAAAGATGAATGGATAAAGAAGATGTGGTCTATGTATACAGTGGAATATTACTCAGCCATCAAAATAGACGAAAACCTACTATTTGCTTCAATGTGGCTGGACCTGGAGGGTATTATGCTGAACAAGTCAATCTTAGAAGGACAATCATCATATGGTTTCACTCATATGTGGAATATAACAAATGTGAAAGGGATTATAAGGAAAAGGAGGGTAACTGAGTGGGAAAAATTAGAGAGGGTGACAAAACATGAGACACTCCTAACTTTGGGAAACAAGCAAAGGGTTGTGCAAGTGGTGTTTCGTGGGGGGATGGGGTAACTGGGTGATGGGCAATTAGGAGGGTACTTGATGGTTTGAGCACCTGCTGTTATACACTATGTTGGCAAATTTAATTTAAATTAAAAAGTGTAAAAAGAAAAATAGTTAATAAATAAAAGCTTGTTTCTCACATTTAAGTACAGTGCATTTCCAAAGTCCCTCCATACCTACTTTTGAGAGATATCCTAACTCCTGTATGTGAGAGGCTAGGCTACTTGAAAGCTGCATTCAAGGAAAGCTCAGAGTTAAGTATATCCGATATCCACTGCGCCTCCACATCTACTGTTGAAATAGGTTTTATCTCCTTTAAGTGAGAGGATAATGAAAGCTGCATTCTAGGAATGCTTGTTTCTCAGAGTTAAGTACATTGCATTTCCATTGTGCCTCCGCAGCTACTGTTGAAAACGATCTAACTCCCTTATATGAGAGGCTAGGTGAAAGCTTCACTCAAGAAAAGATTGTTTCACAGAGTTAAGTACAGCTCATTTCCATTGCACCTTCGAGATACTTTATTTTTGCTTTAATTTCAGACCATTCTTGTTTTACTCAATGATACCAACATGCATCATTATACTCTAAAAAAAATGTAATTCCATTTCCTTTGGTAGATCTAAACCTTGCTGCTGCTTGTGAACTGGAGTAACATTTTACCATATCTGAATGTACCAATGATTTGAGCAATGAGTGGTTCAACCCTACTCTTAAATTGTGCTTGAAACAGCACCTCTAAACCACTGAAGAGGTAACCTTGAAGGCACCAAGTACTGTTACATTCCAGTATACACATGTAAAAGGGAGGCCTAATAGATTCTAACTGTGGACACAGGTCAATTATGCCTCATAATTTTAATATACACATCTACTATATTTTAGCCAGATTCAAGACCTTACAGATGATTCTGTGCCTTAAGTTAGATACATAATTTTAAGAACTATCCCAACCACAAAGGCACTACAATTTTTCTATTTGGGATGTGATCAATTATTTTGCTTTTAAGAAATATTCCACCATTACCAATGCTCAAAGTAGTAAATTTAAAATTAATTTTAAGTATTTTTGAGTCTTCATCTATCAAGTTATTCTGAATAATGGAGTTATTATTTTCTGTATCTTTTTAGCTATTTCTGAAAACAATTTGTAAAGATAAAAACCTAAGATTAGCCTATAGGGAACATGCATTTTTGTCTTGAACAGGATATAAGAGAAACTTCAAGCCAAACTTCTCAAACAGGTTTTCCCTTAACTATACAAGCTAAGAGACCTGGAGATAGTTAACATAGCTAGCAATTCCAAGCTAGTGTAGGCCATCCTATTTTCTAAATTTTGCCTTAGACATTAAAATCTGGAAAAAAGGGGGAAAGTTAGAAGAATTTTCCACTTCCTCTGAAACAGACAATCTGTGAAAATTTCTCGTGCCTATAAAAATTCCTTAAACCAATTAAGTCAGAAGTAATCCAGAATATAATATGGTTTTTAATGGTTCTAAATACCTGTTTTCTTTTAGTTTAAGTTTTCATCCCTGTGAAGGAGTATGAAATAATTCAAGTATGATTTCTGTGACAGTGGTTTGAAATACATATATCAAAAATGTTACCAGCGTACTAATAAGCCAGCTCCTCTCTAAATAAAAATGCTTCTGAATAATCACCATAATTTAAACATACCATTTAAATCTCTATTGAAAACATTTTGGCCATCTATGAAGAAAACAGTCATCTGAAATTGTCACTAACCTTATTCACAAACTAAAATTTTAAATGGAAATTAAGTTTCTTGGTGACTTGCTGCCTCCCAGCTGTCATTATTAATATAATGAGAACTGATTCTTTACTATGCCGTAACAAGTATCATAAAGGAAAGGCAACTGTCTAAAAAATAACCCATTAAAAAATATTTCCTCTTATGCACCACTACTAGAATCATTACATTTAACAATAGCCTAGTGCTTCTCATTCAATTTTGGCAGTGAGATATGGACATCTTTCTCTAACATGAGAACGTTAAGATACATGTATTTTGAAACAAAAGAAAAATTTAACTTCTTGTGACAGAATTTACTGTTGTTAACTGTATTTTAACTGAGCAAGTAATACCATGTGTAATCTCTATTTCACTGAACAAAATGACTTTGAAATAGAGGGAAAAGAAAGGTCAGTTTTAACAAGAGACAATTTTATAAAAATTCACATTTTCACAACAGTATGATGTATAGAGATTCAGACAGTTAATCTTTAACACAGAATGCTGTAATATTTTACACTGTGATGCCTGGGGAAATATTTCTAGAGTAACCAGCAGTCTGTGTAGGAAGCAGCAGCCCATGCTCCCAGGAGTAGATGTGAAGAACAAGCTACTGCTCACTACCTCAGGAGAGGCAGGCTCTGGAAGGATAGCTTGTCCCAGTTTAAAAACTATACTATAAGAGCAGACCTTTCTCCAGTTCCTAATCTCCCCTTACTAGTTTTCTTTCTAATATATTTTTCCTGCCAGCTACCCAGGCTCCAGTCAGTGAGTAGCTTTCAAAGAGGACTCAGATTTCTGTTCTTTCATACTAAGAAGGACATCTTATAAAAGGTACACAGACACAGAATAAAGGCATTTTATACAGAAGCAGTATAAAACTTACAACTGAAGCAGTGCCAGAAATCAGGTTAACAGCTTATCTGAAGCTGCAAATTGACTGGAAGGGACCTTAAGATCAGAAAAGTCTGGCCTAAGGGTTCATGCAAACTTTATCATAAAACTGAAGAATTCCAAGCACAGGTAAGTTGAAACACAGAGAGATGTGGAAAATTTCCTAAAAGGCAATGATGAAGGAAGAGATCCTTCTTGCCCCAGAAGTTAAAAATCACAAGACAAATTAGAGACTGTTCACATGGGCAGTACTGTACACCATCAATCCCAAAATGATCTTATGACTCTTGTCATAGAAACCCCTAAAACATCACAGAGGATAAGATATTGCAAATGAACCTATCACAAAAAGGATTCCTGTGATTCAATTATCCAATTACCTATGGCTATCAATTTAGTCTAGCCTGGGGCTGCTTTTTACAGGGAGGAGGCCTCCCATGTCGCACAATGTGTTTTTCTAAGCTGTCCAGAATGGCCACAGCAATCTGTTGGACATGGGGATCAGTCTGTTCATGTTCTTTGATGTTGTATAAATGCTGCAATCCTCCTTCCTCAATCAGCATGCTGCAATACCTTGAGGCTGAAAAAGAGGAGAGACACTTAAAAATTATCCCACATGCAAAAAAGTTTTTTTCATTTAAATTTTAGATATTTTGTTATTTACTACTAACATATGCTACAGCTTGATAAATACCTTTGTAATGGTGTTATGTCTATACTGCGAGGCTCCACAAATAATATTTTCTCATTCCTATATATATGTGTGTGTGATTCTCATATTCATATATATATGGTTCTCTTATCAAGGCTACCATAACTGGGGGCAGGGGCAGTTGGTCCCTCACATCCACAAGTCTCTATTTGGTAAGAAAGGAGAGCAGAAAACTGCTTAGAGAGCTGTTTTAACCAAATTTCCTCCTCCGTATCCTGGGATGAGGAATACAACTGGGATGGAGGAAATAATGGAGGTATGTGCAAATTTAAAGCAGTTACATGGAAAAGCATAGGCAATTACTTTAGACATGGTAAAAGAAGTATTTGTAGGTTCTTAAAATCAGTTTGATAAAAGTACCTTTCCATGGGGCAGGTAGCATGTTGATTGGTTAGGTTGGATAGATTTCTACCATGTATTTTGCACAAAAATGGAATTGATAAACCATTTTTTATAAAAAAAAAATAAATAAAAATCATAACCTTAAAGTGCAGACAATCCGGAAAAGAAGATTTCTTTGATCTCAAATCACAGGTAAGATAGGTACTGTTACACTTTTATGCATTTCCTATATGTTTTTTTTTAATTTAATGGTATTCATATTACACATGCAGTACTCTTTATTTTTAAATATTTTCTTTGCCTTGTTTTCAAGTATTTCTTCTTCTTCCATACATGACTTTTTGAAGTTTTTTAATTTTGGAGTGCCTAGGTGGCTCATCTAGGCAGTGAACCATCCGCCTTCAGCTCAGGTCATAATCCTAGGGTCCTGGGATTGAGCTCCTGTCTCTTCTCAGGCTCCCTGCTCAGCAGGGAGGCAGCGTCTGCCTCCCCCCCTGCTCATGATCTCTTTCTCTCAAATAAAATCTTAAAAAAGATTTTTTTAGATTTAGTCATATTTATTAAAGCATAATTTATACACAATATACCCAATTTAATATATAACTTGATGACTTTTGGCAAATGTATACATTTGTGTAACCACCACCACAATCAGAATATAGGATATTAAAAAAAAAAAGTTTCCTTGTGTACCTTTGAGGTCAATCTCTTCTGCAGCCTTACCCGGGCAATGACATTTCTAATTTCTATGATATAGACTATTTTTTGCCTGGTAAATAAAATCATACAGTGAACATTCTTTTGAGTCTACTTTTGCTCAGCATGATGTTTCTGAGATGCATCCATATTGTTACATATATATGTAATACTTTCAGGGTTTTTTTAAAAAGTATTTTTAAAAATTTAAGTATTAAAAAAAAATTTTAAGTATTAAGTACAAGTATTTTAAGTATTCCAATGCATTAAATATGCTACATGCTTTTTATGTTATTGTACAAATGAATATTTGTTGCATTCTTATCCCCCAGTGTTTTGTTACAATGAGTAAATATTAATTATAATTATCCTTGCACAAGTTTTTTGCAGGCTTTTCAATGATCTTGAGGAAATACTTAGAATGCAGGGCAAATGCTAAACATATGCTTAACTTTATAGGAAATCACCAAACTGTTTTCTAAAATGGCTGTATAAGGGAGGAGGGGCAAGATGGCTGAAGAGTAGGGTCCCCAAATCACCTGTCCCCACCAAATTACCTAGATAACCTTCAAATCATCCTGAAAATCTGAGAATTCGGCCTGAGATTTAAAGACAGAACAGCTGGAATGCTACAGTGAGAAGAGTTCGGGCTTCTATCAAGGTAGGAAGGGAGGGGGGGGATAAAGGTACAAAAGGCATCCAGGGGGGAGGGGCCCCGCAAGGAGCCGGGCTAAGGCCTGGGGAGTGCCCCCAGGACAGGATAACTCCATACCAGAGAAGCAGGAGTTTCCCCAATCTTCCCGGGCGAAAAGGCGCTTGCAGGGAGTTAGAGCAGAACCCCAAGAAGGACGGGGATGCCCTCAGGCTCCCTGCGACACTAACAGAGCAACTGCGCACCAGGGAGAGTGCGCCCAGCTCCCTAAAGGGCGGCAGCACTCCGCACGCATTGACCTGACCGCATTGACCTGACCGCATTGACCTAACCGGGGAGCAGCTCTGACCCGGTAGCAGCTCGGAGGGGCTCCGGCAGAGGCGGGCGGAGAGGGGGCTGCGTGCCCCGGGCCAAGCTCAGAGGCGGCTCCAGCAGAGGAAGCGGCTCCCTGCGGAGGGAGCTGCACGGCCAGGGGCGCGAATCCAACAGTGCAGGCCCGGGAGCACTGGGCGCCAGGGAAACACCCCATGATCCGGCCTCTCCCCCCCCCCCCCCCCCCCCCCCCAGGCAGAGGCCGGGAGGGCCCAGGACAGCAAGGACGTTCCTGCCCCCAGCTGAGCAGATCAGCGGCCCCACCCCGGAGCCTCCAGGCCCCTGCAGAGTGAGAGCTCCATTGTTACTGCGGGAGCTGAAACCAGGGCTCCAAAGATGACCCCTGCCACTGTGATTGTTCCTCCTGGGGCCTCACGGGGTAAACAAACCCCACTGAGCCCTGCACCAGGCAGGGGGCAGAGGAGCTCCCCGAAGTGCTAACACCTGAAAATAAGCACAACAGGCCCCTCCCCCAGAAGACCAACTAGACGGACAAGTTCCAGGAGAAGTCAAGGAACTTAAAGTATACAGAATCAAAAGATACTCCCCCATGGTTTTCTTTGTTTGTTTGTTTGTTTTGCTTTTTGATTTGTTTCCCCAACCATTGTTTTCCTTTCTGTTTCTTTCTCTTTTTCTTCTCTTTTTTTCTTTTTTCTTCCTTTTTTCTTTTTTCTTTTTCTCTTTTCTTTCCTTCTTTCTCTCCTCTCTTTTTCCCCTTTTCCCAATACAACTTGTTTTTGGCCACTTGCAATGAGCAAAATGACTAGAAGGAAAAGCTTACCTCAAAAGAAAGAATCAGAAACAGTCCTCTCTCCCACAGAGCTACAAAATCTGGATCACAATTCAATGTCAGAAAGCCAATTCAAAAGCACTATTATACAGCTACTGGTGGCTCTAGAGAAAAGCATAAAGGACTCAAGAGACTTCATGACTGCAGAATTTAGATCTAATCAGGCAGAAATTAAAAATCAATTGAATGAGATGCAATCCAAACTAGAAGTACTAACAACGTGGGTTAACGAGGTGGAAGAAGGAGTGAGTGACATAGAAGACAAGTTGATGGCAAAGAGGGAAACTGAGGAAAAAAGAGGCAAACAATTAAAAGATCATGAAGATAGATTAAGGGAGATAAACGACAGCCTGAGGAAGAAAAACCTACGTTTAATTGGGGTTCCCCAGGGCGACAAAAGGGACAGAGGGTCAGAATATGTATTTGAACAAATCCTAGCTGAAAACTTTCCTAATCTGGGAAGGGAAACAGGCATTCAGATCCAGGAAATAGATCCCCCCCTAAAATCAATAAAAACCGTTCAACACCTGACATTTAATAGTTAAGCTTGCAAATTCCAAAGATAAAGAGAAGATCCTTAAAGCAGCAAGAGACAAGAAATCCCTGACTTTTATGGGGAGGAGTATTAGGGTAACAGGAGACCTCTCCACAGAGACCTGGCAGGCCAGATAGGGCTGGCATGATATATTCAGGGTCCTAAATGAGAAAAACATGCAACCAAGATTACTTTATCAGCAAGGCTCTCATTCAGAATGGAAGGAGAGATAAAGAGCTTCCAAGACAGGCAGGAACTGAGAGAATATGTGACCTCCAAACCAGCTCTGCAAGAAATTTTAAGGGGGACTCTTAAAATTCCCCTTTAAGAAGAAGTCCAGTGTAACAATCCACAAAAACAAGGACTGAATAGATATCATGATGACACTAAACTCATACCTGTCAATAGTAACTCTGAACGTGAACGGGCTTAATGACCCCATCAAAAGGCGCAGGGTGTCAGACTGGATAAAAAAGCAACACCGATCTATTTGCTGTCTACAAGAGACTCATTTTAGACAGAAGGACACCTACAGCCTAAAAATAAAAGGTTGGAGAACCATTTACCATTCAAATGGTCCTCAAAAGAAAGCAGGGGTAGCCATCCTTATATCAGATCAACTAAAATTTACCCCGAAGACTGTAGTGAGAGATGAAGAGGGACACTATATCATACTCAAAGGATCTATCCAACAAGAGGACTTAACAATCCTCAATAAATATGCCCCGAATGTGGGAGCTGACAAATATTTAAATAAGTTAATAACCAAAGTGAAGAAATACTTAGATAATAATACACTTTTACTTGGTGACTTCAACCTAGCGCTTTCTACCCTCGATAGGTCTTCTAAGCACAACATCTCCAAAGAAATGAGAGCTTTAAATGATACACTGGACCAGATGGATTTCACAGATATCTACGGAACTTTACATCCAAACTCAACTGAATACACATTCTTCTCAAGTGCACATGGAACTTTCTCCAGAATAGACCACATACTGGGTCACAAATCGGGTCTGAACCGATACCAAAAGATTGGGATCGTCCCCTGCATATTCTCAGACCATAATGCCTTGAAATTAGAACTAAATCACAACAAGAAGTTTGGAAGGACCTCAAACACGTGGAGGTTAAGGACCATCCTGCTAAAAGATGAAAGGGTCAACCAGGAAATCAAGGAAGAATTAAAAAGATTCATGAAAACTAATGAGAATGAAGATACAACAGCTCAATCTTTGGGATGCAGCAAAAGCAGTCCTAAGGGGGAAATACATCGCAATAGAAGCATCCATTCAAAAACTGGAAAGAACTCAAATACAAAAGCTAACCTTACACATAAAGGAGCTAGAGAAAAAATCAGCAAATAGATCCTACACCCAGCAGAAGAGAATTAATAAAGATTCGAGCAGAACTCAACGAAATCGAGACCAGAAGAACTGTGGAACAGATCAACAAAACCAGGAGTTGGTTCTTTGAAAGAATTAATAAGATAGATAAACCATTAGCCAGCCTTATTAAAAAGAAGAGAGAGAAGACTCAAATTAATAAAATCATGAATGAGAGAGGAGAGATCACTACCAACGATTTTAAAAACATCGATACAAACGATTTTAAAAACGTATAATGAACAGCTATACGCCAATAAATTAGGCAATCTAGAAGAAATGGACGCATTCCTGGAAAGCCACAAACTACCAAAAGTGGAACAGGAAGAAATAGAAAACCTGAACAGGCCAATAACCAGGGAGGAAATTAAAGCAGTCATCCAAAACCTCCCAAGACACAAAAGTCCAGGGCCTGATGGCTTCCCAGGGGAATTCTATCAAACGTTTAAAGAAGAAACCATACCTATTCTACTAAAGCTGTTTGGAAAGATAGAAAGAGATGGAGTACTTCCAGATTCGTTCTATTAGGCCAGCATCACCTTAATTCCAAAACCAAAGACCCCACCAAAAAGGAGAATACAGACCAATATCCCTGATGAACATGGATGCAAAAATTCTCAACAAGACACTAGCCATTAGGATCCAGTAGTACATTTAGAAGATTATTCACCATGACCAAGTAGGATTTATCCCCAGGACACAATGCTGGTTCAACACTCGTAAAACAATCAATGTGATTCATCATATCAGCAAGAGAAAACCAAGAACCATATGATCCTCTCATTAGATGCAGAGAAAGCATTTGACAAAATACAGCATCCATTCGTGATCAAAACTCTTCAGAGCGCAGGGATAGAGGGAACATTCCTCAGCATCTTAAAAGCCATCTACAAAAAGCCCACAGAAATATCATTCTCCATGGGGAAGCACTGGGAGCCTTTCCCCTAAGATCAGGAACAAGACAGGTATGTCCACTCTCACCACTGCTATTCAACATAGTACTGGAAGTCCTAGCCTCAGCAATCAGACAACAAAAGGACATTAAAGGCATTCAAATTGGCAAAGAAGAAGTCAAACTCTCCCTCTTTGCCGATGACATGATACTCTACATAGAAAACCCAAAAGCCTCCACCCCAAGATTGCTAGAACTCATACAGCAATTTGGTAGCGTGGCAGGATACAAAATCAATGCCCAGAAATCAGTGGTATTTCTATACACTAACAATGAGACTGAAGAAAGAGAAATTAAGGAGTCAATCCCATTTACAATTGCACCCAAAAGCATAAGATACCTAGGAATAAACCTAACCAAAGAGGTAAAGGATCTATACCCTAAAAACTATAGAACACTTATGAAAGAAATTGAGGAAGACACAAAGAGATGGAAAAATATTCCATGCTCATGGATTGGCAGAATTAATATTGTGAAAATGTCAATGTTACCCAGGGCAATTTACACGTTTAATGCAATCCTTATCAAAATACCATGGACTTTCTTCAGAGAGTTAGAACAAATTATTTTAAGATTTGTATGGAATCAGAAAAGACCCCAAATAGCCAGGGGAATTTTAAAAAAGAAAATCATATCTGGGGGCATCACAATGCCAGATTTCAGGTTGTACTACAAAGCTGTGGTCATCAGTGTGGTACTGGCACGAAAACAGACACAGAGATCAATGGAACAGAAGAGAGAACCCAGAAGTGGACCCTGAACGTATGGTCAACTAATATTCGATAAAGGAGGAAAGACTATCCATTGGAAGAAAGTCTCTTCAATGAATGGTGTTGGGCCATTTGCTTCAACATGGATGGAACTGGAGGGTATTAAAGTGAGTGAAGTAAGTCAATCGGAAAAGGACAAACAGTGTATGTTCTCATTCATTTGGGGAATATAAATAATAGTGAAAGGGAATATAAGGGAAGGGAGAAGAAATGCGTGGGAAATATCAGAAAGGGAGACAGAACATAAAGACTCCTAACTCTGGGAAACGAACTAGGGGTGGTGGAAGGGGAGGAGGGTGGGAGGTGGGGGTGAATTGGTGACGGGCACTGACGGGGACACTTGACGGGATGAGCACTGGGTGTTATTCTGTATGTTTGTAAATTGAACTCCAATAAAAATTAATTTATTTAAAAAAATAGGTGATGGGAAGGCACTTGATGTAATGAGCACTGAGTGTTATATGCATCTGATGAATCACTAAATTCTACCTTTGAACCTAATAATACACTATTTGTTAACTAACTTGATTTTAAATAATTTTTAATTGAAAAAATTTTTAAAATGAACTATTCCCTACTTCATGCACTGTAAAAAAATTTAAATAAATGTTTGTTAGAAAAAATAAATAAATAAATGGTGCTGGGAAAATTGGACATCCACATGCAGAAGAATGAAACTAGACCACTCTCTTTCACCACACACAAAGATAAACTCAAAATGGATGAAAGATCTAAATGTGAGACAAGATTCCATCAAAATCCTAGAGAACACAGGCAACACCCTTTTTGAACTCAGCCACAGTAACTTCTTGCAAGATACATCCATGAAGGCAAGAGAAACAAAAGCAAAAATGAACTATTGGGACTTCATCAAGATAAGAAGCTTTTGCACAGCAAAGGATACAGTCAACAAAACTAAAAGACAACCTACAGAATGGGAGAAGATATTTGCAAATGACGTATCAGATAAAGGGCTAGTTTCCAAGATCTATAAAGAACTTATTAAACTCAACACCAAAGAAACAAACAATCCAATATGAAATGGGCAAAAGACATGAAGAGAAATCTCACAGAGGTAGACAAAGACATAGCCAACATGCACATGAGAAAATACTCTGCATTACTTGCCATCAGGGAAATACAAATCAAAACCACAATGAGATACTGCCTCACATCAGTGAGAATGGTGAAAATTAACAAGGCAGGAAACAACAAATGTTGGAGAGGATAGGGAGAAAAGGGAACCCTCTTACACTGTTGGTGGAATGTGAACTGGTACAGCCACTCTGGAAAACTGTGTGGAGGTTCCTCAAAGAGTTCAAAATAGACCTGCCCTATGACCCAGCAATTGCACTGCTGGGGATTTACCCCAAAGATTCAGATGCAATCTGAATTGCAAACGCCAGGACACCTGCACCCCAATGTTTATAGCACCAATGTCCACAATAGCCAAACTGTGGAAGGAGCCTCGGTGTCCATCGAAAGATGAATGGATAAAGAAGATGTGGTTTATGTATACAATGGAATATTACTCAGCCATTAGAAACGACAAATACCCACCATTTGCTTCAACGTGGATGGAACTGGAGGGTATTATGCTGAGTGAAGTAAGTCAGTGGGAGAAGGACAAACAGTGTATGTTCTCATTCATTTGGGGAATATAAATAATAGTGAAAGGGAATATAAGGGAAGGGAGAAGAAATGTGTGGGTAATATCAGAAAGGGAGACAGAACATAAAGACTCCTAACTCTGGGAAATGAACTAGGGGTGGTGGAAGGGGAGGAGGGCGGGGGGTGGAGGTGAATGGGTGACAGGCACTGAGGGGGGCACTTGACGGGATGAGCACTGGGTGTTATTCTGTATGTTGGTAAATTGAACACCAATAAAAAATTAATTTATTAAAAAATAAAAATAAAAATAAATTTATTAAAAAAAAAATAAATTAAATTAAAATAAATTAAAAAAAAAAAAAGGAAATAAAGGGAAAAGGAGAAAAAATGAGTGGGAAATATCAGAAAGGGAGACAGAACATGAAAGACTCCTAACTCTGGGAAATGAACTAGGCATGGTGGAAGGGTAGTTGGGCGGCGGGTGCGGGTGCCTGGGTCGTGGGCACTGAGGTGGGCACTTGATGGGATGAGCGCTGGGTGTTATTCTGTAAGTTGGCAAATTGAACACCAATAAAAAATAAATTTATAAAAAAAAAAGATTATTCCTGGTACATTATCATGGTTCTAGGCATGAAAACTATAGAACACTTGACAAATTTAAGTGTCATTCTTGTGTATAGGCCATGCTAATCTTCTCTTTATCTTTCTAATATTAGTATATGAGCTGCCAAAGTGAGCACTTAAGTTACTTTTCTATTATTACCATCACTTGGGGTCTACTTCAATCGTCTGATTTTTCTCCTGGTTTATAGGTCACATTTTTCTGATTCTTCTTTCATCTAGCAATTTTTTTTAAAGATTTTATTTATTTATTTATTTGAGAGAGAGAGAGAGAGAAAATGCATGCGTATAAGCAGGGGAAGGGGCAGAGGAAGAGGGAGAGAATCTCAAGAAGATGCCCCACTGAGCACAGAGCCCAACATGGGACTCAATATTACAACCTGAGATCATAAAATGAGCTGAAATCCAAGACCAGATACTGAAGAGACTGAGCCACCCAGGTGGCAACTTTTATCAGATATCAAACATGTTAAGTTTCTAGATTTTGTTGTCTTTTTTTGTAAAGGAGTGCTTAGATTTTCTCTGACAATAGTTACCTGCCCACAATTATATGGTCAACTAATCTTCAACACAGCAGAAAAAAAAATATGCAATGGAAAAGTCTCTTCAACAAATGGTGCTGAGTCTGGGAAACTAACAAGAGGTAGTGGAAAGGGAGGTGGGCAGGCGGTTGGGGTGACCGGGTGATGGGCAATGAGCGGGCCACTTGGCGGGATGAGAACTGGGTGTTAATGCTATATGTTGGCAAATTGAACACCAATAAAAAAAAAATTAAAAAAATACACACACAAAAACAAATCGTATTGAGAAAACTAGACTACTTTCTTACACTACACACAAAAATAAATTCAAAATAGATGAGGGACCTAAATGTGAGACAGGAAACTCTCAGAATCCTGGAGAAGAACACAGGCAGCAACCTCTTTGACCTCAGCTCAAGCAACTTGTTACTAGACATGTCACTGGGGGCAAAGGAAATAAAAGCAAAAATAAACTACTGGGACTTCATCAAGATAAAAAGCTTCTGCATAGTGCAGAAAACAACAAAACTAAAAGCCTATGGAATGGGAGAAGACATTTGCAAATGACGTATCTGATAAAGGATTAGTATCCAAAATCTAAAAAGAACTTATCAAACTCAACACCCAAAAAACAAATAATCCAGTTAAGAAATGGGCAGAAGACATGAAGAGACACTTTGCCAAAGAAGATATTCAGATGGCTAACATACACATGAGAGCATGCTCAACATCACTCATCCTAAAGGAAATACAAATCAAAACCACAATGAGACAGCACCTCACACCTATCAGAATGGCTACAATTAACACCACAGGAAGCAACAGACGTTGGCAAGAATACAGAGAAAGAAGAGCCCTCTTACATTGTTGGTGGGAATGCAAACTGGTGCAACCACTCTGGAAAACAGTACAGAGGTTCCTCAAAAAGTCAAAAATAGAACTACCCTATGATCCAGCAATTGCACTACTAGGTATTTACCAGAAGTATACAAAAATACATTCCAGGGGTGCATACACCCTGATATTTACAGCAGCCTTATTAACAATAGCCAAACTATGAAAAGAGCGTAAGGGCCCATCAACTAATGAAAGCATAAAGAAGATGCAATACACACACATACACATACACATACACACACACACACACACACACACACACACACACACTGGAATATTACTCAGCCATCAAAAGGAATGAAATCTTGCCATTTGCCATGACATGGATGGAGCTAGACTGTATTATATTAGACAAAGTAAGTCAGAGAAAGACAAATACTATAGGATTTCACTCATATGTGAAATTTAAGAAACAAAACAGATGAACGTATGGAAGGGGGAAAAAAAGAGCAGAGGAAACCGGTTGATGCAGGGAGGTAGAAGGGGGTTGAGCTACATGGGTAATGGGTATTAAGGAGGGTACTTGTGATGAATCCTGGGAGCTGTATGTAAGTGATGAATCATTAAATTCTACTCCTAAAACCAGTATTACACTATGTGTTAACTAACTAGAATTTAAATTAAAATTTGGGGAAAAAAAGTTAATTTATTTTCAGAGCAACTTAACCATTAGCTATTTCAAGACTTGTTTTTAAGTTTTGTTAGGACTGTCCTAGAGAAGCCTTTATTTCAGGACTCATTTAATCTTTTCTACCACCTGTATTGAATGCCTGGGCTATTAAGTACTCTAATACTAGAGTTTCAAACAGTATTGGAACTCTAGTATTTCTAAACCCTGTGTGATCTCCAAGTTATTTGGTTAGCATCTCCTTGGTATTTGTTCTTTCTTAAACCTCAAGGAGTCTTACCCTAGGCATTCACTGCTCACTAATCAGCCAAAGACTCAAGAAACACTTAGGAAGATTTCTGGAGGCCTTTCTAGATGTAGCTGTCATCTCTGCATTACTTTGCCTCATAAATTCCATAAATTTTGTCCCATACCACAATCATACCAAACTCTTGATTTCTATCTCCTCAGTTCAATGAAATTGCTGTACTGTATACTTGGTTCTCTTTCAGGGATGGGAATCTTTGCTTCCTTCTGCATAATGTCTAGAAAAACTTTTGAATCTTTCCTACCCCACATTTTCTATTACAAATGGCTAGAGGGCTAGTCTCGTATAAGTGACTATGTCATGGCTCCAAGAGTGTAAGTTTCTACTTATATAATTTTCTATCATGTCTTTTTCACTTATAATAATAACATGCAAATATACTACTGTCTGGTTATTTCAACATTATTTAACATTTCTCTATTGCTGGATCTCTTGGTTAGTGTTATTTGCTATTGTAAATAATAGTGTGATGAAGATCTCTTACTCAAACAAATGTTTGGATATAATTTTAAAATTAAAAAGGTAGACTACTTAAATGTTTATCAATAGGGAAGTTGCTATTTAAATTACTCCTACATTCATTTATTATTAAGTATAGAGGCATATGTTAAGGGTTGAACTGTCTCCTAAAAAGAGAGGTTAAAGTCCTACTAATCTCCAGTACTTCAGAATGCAACCTTATCTGGAAATAGAATTGTTCCTACTGTAGTTAAGATGAAGTTATTAGGTGGACCTTAATATAATAGGACTGGTGTTCTTTGATGAAAAGGGGAGATTTGAACACAGATATAGAAAACAGTGTAAAGACACACAAGGAGAAGATGGTTATCTGACAGGAGTGATGCATTTACAAGCAAAGGGATGCCAAGGGTTGGCAGCACATACCAGAAGCTAGAAGCAAGGAAGAACCCTCACCTACAGCTGTCAGAGAAAACATGGCCCTAATAACACCGTGATTTTAGACTTCTAGCCTCCAGAACTGAGAGACAAACATTCCTGTTGTTTTAAGTCACCGGAACATACTCATAACATATGAGTCACACTCATAACAGTGGAACTCTGTTATGAGTACTAGGAAACTAATATGTCATACAATAAAGATTATGTGATTATTAAAAATCATGTTAAAAAACTTTCTAAAATATGGGAAAATGTACATCACAATGTCTGAAACAGGTACTATTATTATTCCCATTTAACAAATGTGAAAAATGAGGTCCTAGGCTTAAAAATTTGCCTAGGTTTGCTGCAACATGATTTGAATCCAGGTAGACCCCTATGTGCACTTAACTTCTATGCCATACTATGTCTTAATTATTAAAAGTTATAAACAGCATTAGAACTCTCAATACAAACTGAGAAGTCATTTCTATTTAAATATAAACAAAATAAGCCTGGGAAGCAAGAATGCAGAAACCTGAACTAAGCTGGAGATAAAATACTCTAACATTCGCCAAATACAGTGCATTTTACTCACTGTCTTTTTTTTTTTTTTTTTTAAGTAATCCGTATTCCCATTGGAGGGCTTCAACCTATGATCAAGAGCCTCATGCTGTACTTACTGAGCCAGCTAGGTGCCCCTACAGTGCATTTTATTTATTTTATTTTAATTTAATTAGTTTATATTAGTTTTTTTTTTAAGTAATCTCCACACCTAATGTGGGGCTTGAACTTACAACCTTAAGATCAAGAGTTACATGCTCCACCAACTGAGACAGCCAGGCACCCCCATCTACAGTGCATTTTGTTTTTTTAATTTTTAATTTTTTTTCAAATATATATATTTTTTAATGCATGAGAGACAGAGAGGCAGAGACACAGACAGAGGGAGAAGCAGGTTCCATGCAAGGAGCCCGATGCAGGGCTCAATCCCAGGACCCAGGACCCAGGGACCAGGGACCATGCCCTTGGCCGAAGGTAGATGTTCAACCACTGAGCCACCCGGGTGTTTTTTTTAAGATTTTATTTATTTATTCATAAGAGACAGAGAGACAGAGAAAGGCAGAGGCAGAGGGAGAAGCAGGCTCCCCATGGAGCAGGGAGCCCAATGTGGGACTTGATCCCAGGACTCCAGGATCACAACCTGAACTGAAGGCAAATGCTCAATCAACTGAGCCACCAAGTGCCCTACAGTGCATTTTAGAATAAATTTTTCAGAGTAGCCAATCCACAGAGTAAACTTAAAAGAACACCTATACCTAAAAAGTAGTCAGAATAATAAACACCTCTATGAAAATACACTATTCTTTGTTATGTTTTATTTTCTCTTATAAAACTGTGAAAAGTCCATTCCTTGAGTAACGAGGAAAAAAGCCTAGAGATTAGAGGCTGAGTATACCATGGGACAGGCCATTAAAAAAACTAGAGAGTTCTCAGAACCTGTAGGGATAAAAAAAAGGAAATTTTTCTATCACAGGCAGCTTATGTTTATAAATGAACTGGGAAATTAGTAGAAAGGGTCAGAAAAGCTTCTAGGTAGAAGTTTAGTTGAGTACAAAGCAGTTTTATATGTCACATCCCATTCCCTAAACCCTCCTCCCCTACCAACTGGACATAATAGAGCTTTTACTGAGTTGTCTTTTTGAAGTATGCACCGAATTTTCAGCAAAGAGTAAGAAAGTATCTAATAAAATGTTACTGCTATTTCTTACAATACTATTGTTAAAAATAATGCTCATTTTGAGGCCGTTTTTAATATCATCCCTATTGAGGTTCTATAAAAGAAATTTATCTCCCTATGAGGATACGGAATGGTTTTTCCTCCTTATATAGAATGAGAATCATGTAGCTGATTATTTGCAGCCCATCACAAAAAGAACATGAATCACCATGTATGGTCTACATATTTACATTCTACTATTTTCCTTATAGACTTTAAATTCCTTTTCAAATTATTTTTCCTTGATCTTGATTTCTAATTTCAAATATTGTAATTAATACTCAATTAAAGTGTTTCTACTATTAAAGTGTTTCTTGTATAATATTTCAAATCATTTATGGAATAAGTTTTTACTAATAACCAAAGAGTTGTAGCACAACCTTCAAAAGAGTGATACAGAATCTGATCTAAATTCTTGCTACTCTAGGGACGCCTGGGTGGCTCAGCGGTTAAGCAGTTTGCCTTTGGCTCAGGGCATGATCCTGGAGTCCCCGGATTGAGTCCCACAACGGGCTCCCTGTATGGAGCCTGCTTCTCTCTCTGCCTGTGTCTCTGCCTCTCTCTCTCTCTCATGAATAAATAAATAAAATCTTTAAAAAAAAAAAAAAGTTTAAATTCTTGCTACTCTAGAGACCATGGGTGCTGAGAGCAATGTCTTAAACAATGGAATTTTACATAGATGAGGGTTGGGCACTGGAATGAACCATAAACATTGGATCACCATAAAATTTTTGCTTAGCCTATGGGTCCACGGTAGGCTCCTAATCTTCATATCCCATGAGGTCAGAACAGTGCCTCATTCAGTGTCATTCAGTACCTAGTATTACTAAGCTAATTCTGAAAGAATAAATTTAGTTTATACGCTAACATTCTCTCTTTTTTTAAGTAATCTCGCTGCCCAATGTGGGGCTTGAACTCATGACTCTGAGATCAAGAGTCACATGCTCTATTGACTGAGCCAGCCAGGCACCCCTGAAGATTCTCATACATCTTTTAAAATCTGTGTCCTTAAAAAAATCACTTCAATATACTATTTAAAAATGGCTTTCCTGTCTAAAAAGAAGTTCACCGGAAAAAGAAAAACATAGTTCTTTTTGGTACATACGATTCTTGCTGCAGACATGTTGCATGGCCCAAACTGCCCATAGCTGGACTCCTGGTGTTGTAAAACAGCCAAGTAATGGGAAAAATGGATTAAAGGACCTAAAATTTCAAAAGATAAGAGAAAAGTTATATCCTATACTTAGTGTCATTTTCTAAAGCAATAATTCCTAAGCTTTTCATTCTAGAAATTTCATCCTACCATTATACTAATATAAGTGAACCACAGAACATATTTTCTTTGTCTTAGCCATTTGAGAAAGAAGTATATTTGGATAAAAGTCTTGGTACAAAAGATGGAAAGTGATCAGAACAAGGTACTAACAACAGTTTTTTTTTTTCAAAATTACTCTTTTGGGGGCACCTGGGTGGCTTAGTTAAACGTCTGCCTTTGGTTGAGGTCATGATCCCAGGTTTCAGGGATCGAGCCCCCCAACCAGACTCCCCTGCTCAGGGAGAGTCTGCTTTTCACTCCATCCCTCCCTCTGCTCATGCTCTCTCTCATAAATAAATAAATAAATAAATAAATAAATAAATAAATAAATAAATAATTTTTTTTTTTTTAAAGGACTTTTTTCTTTGGTTTGAAGATAAACATTTGAAGAGTAGCAGACCTTGATTTGGAAACTTAGAAAAGGAGAAGTCAGTTGATAACAAACTGACAGAGAACACCATGACGGTCTAGAATTAGCCTATTTTTACTGGTCTTCTGGTCCAAATAGGTAGAACACAAGTTGGGGGAATCAAAAATGTTGGCAGTATCAGCATTTATGAAGTAGAGAACAAAAATAAGATAGAATAATATTATTTATGCAGCAATATGGAGTACTTCAGGTAATCTGTAACTTAGCTATCAAGTCACCTAATTGTCATAAAGAGTTAGACATCCTATATGCACCTTAAGAAATTATTATAAACTGTTTCCCCAAACTAACCTGGTGCTACTTCTAGTCCTTTCAATGTGTCATCTTGTCCTGGACCTCTTTTCATTAACACATTATTTCTTCTTCCTAAAATCTCCTGCCCCTTAGTTATTTCTCAAAACTCAGCTCATAATCTACTTCTTCTGGAAGCTTTTTACCACTTTCCAGTGCATTTAAGTTCTGTCATCTTTACTTTCATAGAATTCTATTCATATAACTAGCTTAACAGTGAATTATATCTGATTCACATTTTGTTGTCCCTCACTAGACTGTAAGGTTCTTTTATTTTCTTAAAAAAGACTTATTTGAGAGAGAAAGCATGAATGGGAAGGACAGAGGGGGAGAGAAAATCTCAAGCAGACCCCACCATGGCTCCTCACAGCTCAAACTCACAACCCTGAGATCACAACCTGAGCTGAAACCAAGAGTTGGACACGCAACCGACTATGCTACCCAGGCATCCCAGCTGTAAGGTTCTACTGTGTAGGCAACATATCTTACTCATCTTTGAATTTCAAGAACACAGAACAAGTCCTTGGCACTTGGCTTCAATAAATGTGGAATGAAGGAAGAATTAATGAATAATAGGTAGCAGAAAAAAAGTAAAAATACTTTGATCTTTTTAAAAGCCAGTAAAAGGATAGATGCCTGAGGGAAAATGCATTATACATCTAGTAGGAATGATCTCTAAGCAAGCAGAATGACAGTTACTAGCTTTATATTAGTTTTCTTGCTAATTACCTGTATGCTACCATCTCACACTCTGGAGTTGGCCATTTCAAAATAGCTGAATGCTGCAAGACATAAGACACACAAAAAAAGAATACAATATTTATTTGGCACTGCATTATTGCATTATGAGACTCTGATAGTTTAACTATTATTAATGCTGTTTGTATGCTTCTAGAAAATACCAAATGACCCTACCAGATCATCCAGAAGAGAATTCCTCTGGCTACGGCTCAATGTCCAAGCTTGTTCCCCTCTAGATATTAAATGGGCAATAATTCCAGCTGCGAAGTAACTAACTTCCACTTCAACACTATGTAGGAGGCTACTGATGTGGTCTATAAAATCTTTCCACATTAATTCAGAATGCAATTCTTGTACTTCAGCTATATTATTCTGGAAAAAAAAAAGAAGATATAAAAATTAAAGTCATATGAATATGATCCTGTGCATTCTAAGAAAAATCCTGCTCTACTAAATAACTTCACCTTTTGTGCATATGCCAATACATGTTTAAATCATTGCAATCTCTGTTCCTTCTTAGAATGGCTTCCCTTGGAAGTACATAACAACACCTCTATTCACATGGGAAACAACTGAGGCGGCTTCCAATTTAGACTGTGGATCTCCCAAAGGATGTAACATCTAACTTACTACTCTGGAGATTAATCCTCATTCTTAAAACTTCATCTGATCTACTATGAAATAGTAATTTTCCTCCTAACATGTTGATTCCATTTCTTAAGAACCAAGACCCTGAACCTTTGATTGTTAAGAGACTAGTCACTCCCTCACTTAAGTCATTCTAGAATAAATCAAAGTGAAAGGCATCTTTCAAGTATATACTTTGAAGGAACTAACAAGTTTTCTTCTTCAATATGAAAAAGAGTGAGGGTAGAAGAGACAAGTTTAACTCTAAGCGCTTTTGAATGTGTATAATCTACTTAAATGTGTATAATCTATTTTCTACCAGCATCAACAGTTAATCATTGCCCTCTCTAATCTCACATATTCAAATAAGAAAAGGCATTTCAGGGGCACCTGGGTGGCTCAGTGGGTTAAACATCTGCCTTTAACTCAGGTCATGGGAACCGGCCCTGAGATGGGCTCCCTGCTCAGCAGGCAGTCTGCTTCTTCTTTCTTCTCTGTCCCTCCCCACTGCTTATGCTCTCTCTCTCTCTCTAATGAATAAAATCTTTAAAAAAGAAAAGAGGTGCCTGGATAGCTCAGTCAGTTAAGCATCTGCTTTTGGCTTGGGTCTTGATTCCAGGATCCTGAGATCGAGCCCCATGTCAGACTCCCTGCTCAGCAGGGAATCTGTTTCTCCCTCTCCCTCTGCTCATGCCCTCTCAAATAAATAACTAAAATCTTTTAAAAAGGGATTTCACATTCATTTTTCATATTCTTCCCTATTCATATGTTTCACATAGGATTTTTAAAAAAGATTTTATTTATTTATTCATGAGAGACACACAGAGAGAGAGAGAGAGAGAGAGAGAGAGAGAGGCAGAGACATAGGCAGAGGAAGAAGCAGGCTCCCTGTGGGGAGACTGATGTGTGACTCGATCCCAGGACCTGGGGATCACGCCTTGAGCCAAAGGCTCACCACTGAACCACCCAGGTGCCCCCATAGTATTCTTATAGTGACCAAAAAAAAAAAAAAGTAAAGAAACAAAGACCGTATGAGAAGGACACACTTTGAACTTAAAGCCCCACAGAAGATGATGCGTCACAGTTCTAAATTACAATTTGCAATGAAAACAATCCATAATAAGTAAGAATCATCAAACACAATAGTAGAATCCCCTCCCCAAACCTCATATGGCTGCAACTCTTTTTTTTTTTTAAGATTTTATTTATTTACTCATGAGTGAGCACAAGCAGAAGTGGCAGAGTGAGAGGAAGAAGCAGACTCCCCAACGAGCAGGGAGCCCAATGCAGGGCTCCCTCCCAGGACCCTGGGATCATGACCTGAGCCGAAGGCAGACATTAACCGACTGAGCCACCCATGCACCCTGGGCATGCAATACTTGATCTTGGGATTCTAAGTTGGAACTCCATTTGGGGGGTAGAGATAAGTTAAAAGAAAAATAAGGTTCTTAAAAAAAAAAAAATTATGGCCATTCTTTCCTGCCATAAACAAGTTATTAGAAAACCAGACAAAAATATATGGAGAACTATTTTCTGACAGTGAACAACAGGTATATAAATAAGCATGTATATATCTGGGAGAAGGTACTCATATGGGGCAGTTTCCAGGATTGCTGTGCAAGTAAAAAGAACCGAAAGAGAATATGGCAGTTACTGCCATATTGCCAAGTTGCTGAGTTGAAGAGACAAAGATCTGTGATCAAGGTGGCCAAGGCAGCAAAAATATGTAGAATAGAGTACTAGAAAGGAAAAAGCTCCAGAGAGAGAGAAAGACACCTATAGAGGGATTCCCTCAAATCTTGCTGAGTAATGAGGCAGTGAAGCTCCATGAGGCTAGAGAAAGAACTATCAGAAAGCAATACATGAACACATCCCCAATCACACAGGGTTAGAACAGTTCACATTCCCATGAGCCAGAGAGAAGACATCACATAGTAAACAAAGCATTGCATAGGAATGGAGCTAAATTATATATCAGTTCCAGGATAAAGTCTAATATGGAGCCCTATAACAAAGCAAATAAATAAGCTTTGAAAAGAAAAACTTGATCTGTGAGGAGCTTAACTGCATGCCAGAAAATAGTCCAAGACTCTTTAAAGAGAAACAATAAAATCCAGTGATAATCAATGTAAATTCCACAATGGCATCCAGCCAAAAAAAGTATCAGGCATACAAAGAGTCAGGAAAATATGATCCAAAAAAAAAAAAAAAAAAGAGATCCAAAACCAAGAGAAAAATTAATCACTAAAAATGGACTCAGAAATGACAGGGATAATAGACTTAGCATACAAAGACTTAAATCAGCTACTACAAATGTTATAAATATGATTCAGGATGAAAGGAAAAGATAAATGTGAAGAGAGAAAATGAAGCTATAAAAAAAGATTTAAATGTAGCTTCTAGAAATAAAAAAGATACATATAATCTGAAATGAAAAATATGCCAGATGAAATTAGCAACAGATGAGATGCTTCAGGAAAAAAAAACCCCTAGTGAACTAAAAATCATAGCAATAGGAAACATCCAAGCCAAAGCACAGAAAGAAAAAAAAATTGGGAGAAAGGCCAGTAGGTTATTTCGCAACCAATGAGACAATAATAAGCAATCTCACATACTTTTTATTGGAGTCCCAGAAAGAGGAGATGAGACAGGGTACCAAAGCAAAACAAAACAAAGCAAAACAAAACAACCCAAGAAATAAGGGCCAAAATTTTTCCAAATTTGATGAAAATCATAAGCCAAAAATCCAAAAGAAAAAAACAATGTCCATTTATATCTCAATAGCCAGCAGATATCCCATGTCCTTTTTTTTTTTTTTTTTAAGACATGTATCTTTTGAAAATAAAGCAAGGTTCTTTTTTATACAAACAAAACCTGAGTGGAAAATTCATTGCCATCATACCTACACTAAAAGAAATATGTAGGTAAATAGAAAAGACACATTTCTCGTTTTTAATTCTATTTGATGGAAGACTAATGAGGATACCTACTTCTGGCCAAAATGAAGTAAAGGGGGCCAGAGTTACTTTTCTATCTGAAACAACTGGAAAAACAAACATCAAACAAGTTTTCAAGACACTGGACATTAGGTAATAAGGTATATTGACCTTTAGATATGGAAAACAAGGTGAGATCTGCTTTGAGTTTCTAGGCTGTGGCATATGGACGTAGAACTGAAGCAGAACCCATGGAATTCAAGAGATGGAGCTGAGAGTTCAGGGAGACCAAGGCAATTCATAGGACAGAATGCCAGGTAGATGAGAACTACACAGAGACAGAATCCAAGAGTCACAGAGAACACCACTGAAACCATCTGAGAGCAGAAAATGATAAAAATTTACCCGTGACACAGGTGCTATAATTAGCAGAGTAGAACGGTGAAACAGTTATTGTATTTCTTACGTTCAAAAGTTAAGCAGAAACATGAAAGATATAATAAAGACCCAAACTGAACCTCTAGAGAAGAAAATGACAATGTCTAAGATTTTTTAAAAATCCACTGGATGGTATTAATAGCAAATTAGACATTGCAGAAGAAATGATTACTGAATTAGAAGGCACAGCAATGGAAACTATCCAAATTGGAACTTTTTTTTTTTTTTTGTTATCCCAGGACATAACTTTACTGGAAACCGGGAGGGGGGGCGCCGGAGAGGACTAGGAATCAGGCTCTGTGGCCGGTGGTGGCTTGTCGTCATCAGAGGGACAATCGATGAAGTCAGCCAGCATGGCAGCCGTGTCATCCTGCTCCTTCTCTTGCAGGGCTGCCGTCTCTGCCTCCACCTCGGCCTCCACGTCTTCTGACGCAGGCGTCTCCTGGGGGACCGGCACTTTGTCCCCCCCACTCTCAGTTCCCTCTTTTTTTTTTTTTCCAAAATTTTGCTTTATTACTTCCTAGAATATTTATAGCAGTTCTTTGGAAAAGCAAGAATTAAATTTGGCAGCCTTTGTGCTCAAGGACTGAACATGGGTTATTTATCATTCTTTTTTGCAGCTTTCTGCATTTCTGCAGAAAAATTAACAAAGAAAATTAAGAGCACCAATGAATTATGAGACAATTTCAGGCAATTTAATATATGAGAAACTGTAGTCTCCAAAGTCTCCAGTGAGTTGGGGGCAAGAAGAGCAGTACAAAAAAAATCTTTTTGAAGAAATAATGGCCAAAAACTTTTCAAACCTGATGAAAACTATAAACCTATAGATCAAGAAGCTCAATGAATCCCAAATACAGGAACCACGATGTAAAATTACATCGAGGCACATCATAATCACATTACTCAAAATCATTGCTAATCTATATCTTAAACGTAGCCAGAGGAAAAATCATGTACATAGAGAAGAATAAAAATAATAATGACATTAAAATTTTCATTGAAAATGAAAGTAAGAAAAAAGGTAATCAATATCTTTACAGTCAACTTAGAATTCTATATCTGGCAAAGACGCCTTTCAAAGATGAAGGTTAAAAAAGATTATTTGTAGGGACACCTGGGTAGCTCCATGGTTGAGCATCTGCCTTGGCTCAGGGCATGATCCTGGAGTCCAGGATCAGGTCCCAAACTGGACTCCTTGCAGGGGGCCTGCTTCTCCCTCTGCCTATGTCTCTGCTTCTCTCTGTGTGTCTCTCATGTATAAATAAATAAAATCTTTTAAAAAGTAATAAAATAAAATAAATGTAAATGATCCAAATAGCCCAAATAAAAAGCAGATTTTTAGACTAGATAAAATAGTAAGACGCAAAGTACATAGCTGTCTACAAGAAATACATTTTTTTTTTGAGAGAAAGACCGTGTGCGTGTAGGTGTGTATATGTATGTGTGTGTGTGACACAACTGGAAGGAGGGGCATGGGGGAGAGAATCTTCAGTAAGCTCCATGCCCAGCACAGAGCCCAACAATGTGGGGCTTGATCTCATAATCCTGAGGTCATGACTTGACCTGAAAGCAAAAGTTGGACACTGAACTGACTGAGCCACCCAGGTGGCCCTCAAGAAACACACTTTAAATTAAAGGCATATACATGTTAACAGTAAAAGAATGGAAATATTAGTATTAATTAATATTAGTCAAAAGAAAGCTGGGAGGACTATATTAAAGGAGACAGGAGATTTCAAAGTAAAGAATATCGCCAGGGATAAAGAAGGTCATTTCATTACTTAATCAAGAGGGCATACAATTCTAACAGCTTAAGAACCTAGTAACAGAGCTCAAAATACACAAAGCAAAAATTGATAGAACTGTAGAAGAAAAAGATAAATCAACAATTATAGTTGAAGATCTCAAAATTCCTATCAATTAACTGCTAGAACAAGCAGGCAGAAAATCAGTAAGGATTCTTGAACAATAACAACCAACTAGACTGACTGACATTTATAGGACATTATACTAAGAACATACACATTCTTCTCAAGTGCACATGGAACATTTACTGAGATAGAACATATTCTGGGCCATAAACAAGTCTCAGTAAATTCCAAAGGATTCTAATCAAAGTAGTGATTGGAGGCTGGGGATAGAGCCTTAAGCTTTTTAAATACACTTCTGTACTATTTTGTTAGTTATAAAAGCATGTATTCTTTTTGGATTTTTTTTTTTAAAAAAAAGCATTTTTAAAGCCCTATGAAAACTCTCTAAATACTTAAACTCCACTTCTCCTCTTGAGTGACATGAACCAATTTTTGTATCTAATAATCCTGTGAATCCTGAATAAAATGATCAAATACTATGATCTATTTAATACTTCCCTATTTCTGGGCATTTAGGTCTTTTTATATTTTCTACTTAAATAACTAAAGTTATAGTGAATAGATAATTCACTATAATTCTTTAAATGCCAGCCCTTAGCTTTCCCAAAAATCCACTCATTGTTCAATATTTCATACTCTTACATCTGTAAAACAAACATTAAATCTATATCATTTTTTACTCATTCATCTATGCCTTCTATTATCTAATTCCTCAAGAGCAGAGGTCTACCCTAAAACAGCTTTTACCACACAGGCACTTTTCCTATTGTAGTGATTAAAATTAATGAAATATTTGATTCTTCACTTTTGCCTCAAAATCCTACAGGGCTCCCTTTAATCTATATCCAATATATTTATGAAATGTCTAATTTGTTAAGCAGTCTTTTAAGTAGTGATTATTAATTACCAGACACAGCATGTAAGAATATGCATAGGTTGGTGACATTTTTAAAAATATTAATCATTTATTTGTTTGTTTATTTATTTGTTTATTTATAAGCATGGGGGTGGGTGAGGGGCAAAGGGAGAGGGAGAGAGAGAATCCCATGCAGACTCCTTGCCAAGCATGGAGCCAGGCACAGGGCTCAATTCCATGACCCTGAGATCATGTTATGAACTGAAATCAAGAGTCTGATGCCTAATTGACTGAGCCACCCAGGCACCTCAGTTAGAGACATTTTTTTCATGAGATTTTTTCTTCTGTTTATAAAAGTAAAATTGTTCACAGTGAAGCTTTGTATTATACCAAAAAATATATATAATAAAGTACATAACATATTTTTCCTTTCCATGTGTTGAGAATCTTAAGTGTACACATTGCTTAGAGTCTACTTTTCTTATTTTATTATATTGTGTATATTTTCTAATGTCATTAGGTGTTTACAAATAGAGAAGCAACTTTTTTTCCTTTTTCAGATTTATTTGAGAGAGAGTGTGTGTCGGGGTGTGGGGGTGGTTGAAGGGCAAAGGGAGAGAGAAACCTAAGTGGACTCTGCGTTGAGCATGGAACCCCACATGAGGTTCAATCTCACAATCCTGAGGATCAACCTTAGTTGAAACCAAGCTTTAGTCACTTAACCAACTACATCACCCAAATGTCCCAAAAAACAACTTTCAGTGTATTGCCTCAGAAGAAGAAGAATTAATTACAGCTTGGAATTTAGCAGGAAATGTTTATATCTTACCAAAAGTCCTAGGACTTTCTGTTGAATGGATGATTCAGTTGGGAAAGACTATAAAAAGAAAGAGAAACCTATAACTACCTCAAGAATCAAATATGGTAAGTGAATACTTAAATCAATCAAGCAATGGCAAAACTATAGGCTAAATTCCCATTCTAACCTCTAGAACCCGCATGAAGAGTTCTAACCCTTGGTTTTCAATAAAATGTCTGCAAGTGGTTGGAGATTCATCTGTGAGGTTCCAAAGTGCACTCAAAGTAAACTTCAAAGTGGTGTCCACTGAATTTTGATTGGTTTTTTGCTTCACTATTTGAAGAAGTTGCTGAAAGAAGGAAAATAAAATGAATTTCTCATCATGAAACTCTTATTATAATTAGTAGGGATAATGATGTCATGAGGATTGGTCTTATGGCTTAAAACATTTCCTATAAAGGTTATTTTAAGTACAAGAAACAGCTTCTTAGATCAGATTTTTCCTTCAACAAGAAAAAAAGTAAGGGATCTTCAGAAATATTTTATCACTCTGATGATACCTATAATCTAATACCGTGTAAAAAAAATAAAAAGCAAAATGATTAAATCTTAGGAAAACTATCTTACCCCTTAAGTCAAAACATATATTCAGTTCAGATCCTGGGATAAAAAAAAATTAGAGGGGCAGAAGAGGAAAGGAAACTAACATTTATTAAGTATCAGTAAAATATATCCTATATTATTGTTATGTCCATTTTTGGGGAGAGGAAACTGAGTGTGAGAAATATTAAGTAATTTGATCCTAGTCAACTTAGTAAGAGAAAATAATAATTGGAAGAACTACTTCTAATTCCAAGATTTCCTTAAGAAAATAAGGAATGGACAAGTTACATACAAATAGTAAGAGAATTAAAGTCTATATTGAATTTGAAAAGACAATAGCTTTGAAATTCCATTTGTAAATTATTTCTATCATAGCCTTAACCTGAGAAATTTAAGTTTCAAAGATAAATGTTTTGAGACCTAGATAAGGCAACCATAATTCCATTTTTAGATTATAATTTGGGGGGTAAAAGGAAGTTCTGCTCAAACAGATACAAGAAAACATCAATGATCACTATTACTTAAAGTTACACACAATTCAGGAAAAAAATTTTAAGAAATGAAAACATTTAGGTGCAATTATTTAACTCAATAGCACAGTGGCTAGGAGTGTGGCACTAGAATCTGCATCTGCATAACCTTGTTTGCCAATTTAATCCTTTGTTTCCTCATCTGTAAATTGTGGGTGAAAATTAAGAGATTAAAAAAGCTAGTGATCATCATAATCACTACTACTACAGCTGCTACTAATTCCTGCTTAAACTAAATTTTCCCCAAAACCATTTAAGTGGACTACTTCCTTAAAATCTTTGAATATATCTCCAACCAAAATTACTAAAACAACATATAGAGCAATAAAAAGCTCTATTTAAGATTAAAATGTCATCCCTGAAGATAGAAAAAAATAAATAAAATCAGTATCCCTTTTCTACTTATCTAACATATTTTGTGCTAAGCACTTAGCATATATTACTTCAATTAATTTTTTTTTTTTTTTTAAATAAGCTCTATGCCCAGTGTAGGGCTTGAACTCACGACCAGGAGATCAAGAGTCACATACTCTACTGACTGAGCTAGCCAGGTGCCTCCCCTTCAGTTAATTTTCTTTTCCTTTTCATTTAATCTTCTATAAGGACTGTATAAGGTAGTTTATCACCCCTAAGTAAATTTATGTGACTGCCCAAGCTAGTAAGTGATAGAATTGGGAATAAATCCAGACACACTGGCTCCACAATTCCTACTCTTTCCATTATACCACCATATCCTTCTCCTCTCTTTACATTACTCTGTTCATTCGTATTGCTATTATTATACTTATTAGACCGTATTACAACCGTCTACATAGTTATTCTCTCTAGTACTTCTTATGGACAGAAATTATAGATATAATTCAATGTGAATCCCTAACATCTAATAAGGTGATGGGTACCTGATAAATACTCTACACATAATTATCAAAGAAATGATCTTCTCATTACAGACATAATATATAAATCATAGAAAAAGGGAGCCTTTTGGGGCACCTGTCTGGCTCAGTTGGTGGAGCATGTGACTTTTTGATCTCAGGGTTGTGGGCTCAAGCCCCATGGTGGGTGTAGAGATTACTTAAAAATAACATTTAAAAAGAAAAAAGAGAGAGTCTTTCATTTGACTTTTCCATCTATCATTATTGTTCAAACACTTCATGCCAGGATTTAGCAAGAAATTCTGAAGTGGATTTTTTTTTTCCTCCTGTCCTCCCTTGTTTAGATTTATTCTCTTTAAAGCTTTTTAACTTTTCACTGTTCATTGTATCATCTCCTTAACTGTAAGCAAATAAAATAATTTGTCAGTTATTTAAATCATCTTTCTCCCCAAAAGCATCTAGAGCGATTTTATGCCTACAACAGTCTCTACATTTTCTTCACAAATAACAAACTAACAGAATTTTAGGTCTAGATAGGATCTTAAGGCTTATTTAGGCTCAGTGGTTCACATAATTTGAATAAGTACACAAACTGAGGTTACAGTTAGATCCTAGGTCATCTGACTCCTACTTCAGAGCTCTTTCCATCTCAGTTAAGGAATAAAGTTGCCTCTACAAAAATAAACGAAGATAATGTTTTGAAATATAAAATGTCAGAAGATACACAATACTACCTGAAAACAATGAAAATGAAAACTGTCTAGTGGTCTGCACAGGAGGTAATAGACTTACCCTGACAATGAAGAGCTCAGCACCAAGCTGTGCAGTTTGTTCTGTAGAAAGCTGAAAGCAAGCAAAAGACAAAGTAAATGTCCAAGAACTCACTAGCGTGACTTTAATACCATTCACTGTAACAGACTCCAAAGGTCAAACTAAAATCTCTGATCAACATGGAATTCTGCAATATTGAATGGAGCTTGAATAAACAGGCTGGCAAAAACGCTTACTAACTTTTCCTGCACATAGATTTTGAGGAAAATAGTAATTGTTAACAGGAAATCGTTGCCTATAGAAAATTGTTCAATAATAGGCGTTCAGGTACCTTGGCAGCCAAGATGGAAATGATAGCAACTGCCATCCTTTGCATGTTTTGATCTTCATGGTTGCAGAGCCACTGCATGACAAGCTTGGCTGCTTCAAACCTGAAAATACACAAAGGGTTTCATGAATGGATCCTGGAGGTACAGGCAGTTTCATAGCTCTAGCTGGGAACTGATGCTACAATTTAAGTAGGTAAAAAGAAAGTGGAATTTCCTCTTAACCAATAAAGAATAACAATTATACTTGAGTGTTTTGGAGATGGTGCCTCACTGTTAATTCTGACATTTTGTAAAGCAACAAGATTTTGGGAAATATGATTAAAACTATCTGGCATTTATCTTCTAGAATTTTAACATATTTCTATTCTATAGTAATTTCTATATTGTATTATTTTCTGGGTCCTTATAGTACCTATCACAATAGAAATATTCATTTATTCATTCAGATTTATCGAGTCCCTGCTTTGTGCCAGATAGTGTTCCTGACACTAGAGACAGAGTAGTGAACAAAACACAAAAACCTCTCTACTCTCATACAGCTTAGTATGGAAGACAGATAATAAATCTAACAAGTAAGTAATATATGTGGTATATGCTATAGAGAAAAAAAATTAAGCAGGTAAAGAGAGGATATGAAGTGTTGAGTTAAAAAAAAAAAAAAAGAAATGTTGAGTTTTAGGTAACGTGACTAGGCAATGCCTCACCGAAACTTCTGAGAAGTAAGAGAGCTGGCCATGTGGCTATCTAGGGGAAAGCATTCTAAGCAGACAGAGACATAAGAGACCCTGAATGGGAGTATGTCTGAAGGTTCTGAGAAATAGCATGGAAGCCAGTGAGAACCAGAGCAGAGGGAACAAGAGTAGTACTAAGAGATGAGGTCAGAGGTAAAAGTGAAGCCAGGTCATAGAGTCTTTGTAAAGAATTAGCTTTTACTTGGGAGACAGAAAGCCATAGAAAGATTCTGAGCAGATATATGGCATGAACTGACTTATGTTTTTAATAGGATTATTCTATTAGCTGTGTTTAAAATAAACTTGAAGAGGGCAAAGAAAGAAGCAAAGAGAGCAGTTCAGAGGCTACCACAATAATTTAGGAGAGAAATCACTTTTAGTCTAGTCCAAGTGGTGGAAACAGAAATGAAGAGAAATGGTTGAAATTCATGATATATTTTGAAGACAGCTGGATTTGTCAAAGGACTGAATGCAGTGTATGAGATAAGGAGAGAAATCAGGATGACACCAAGGAATGTATCTAATTGTCTTATCCATAATTTCATCTTTCAAGACTTGGCTCAAATATCACTTTCTCTGAGAAGCTTTCCTTGACAAGTTTATCACTGCTTTCTCACTGCTCCTTAGCATTTTTATGTAACTCTGTCAGAGAGCTGTAATTATCTGTAGCCCCACCTGAATCCCCCATTGGCCCATGAGTTCCTTGAGGTAAAGGACCATATCTTATTCAGCACTCATACCAAGAACCCAATAGAGAGCTTTATACATGGATGGTATTAATATATGTTGGCTGAATTAGAGAAATATAAATTACTCCTCTGCAAATTTCCTCAAATTTACTATTACCTCCTTTCTAGTCTCAAAGCCACCTCAGATTCTTTTACAATAGATTCCTAAGGAGCCATTCTGCCTCTACTGTTTTCCCTTCAATCTGTGCCCACACAGTAGTAATATATAAATCTGTCAGAGAATTTAGGTAGGATGTCATTCCTGAAATCACAGTATTTTTGGACTCTAACAATGGGCCGGTACTTTCAAACTTTTTTCCTGCCTGCCTACCCTGTACTTACTGCAAAATGGATTGCCCACAATTATGATTAAGATAGTCTGACTATTAAGAGCACGGATTCTGAAGCTTCTTGTATTTTGGGGTTTGAATTCTAGTTCTACCTAATGTTGTTGATAATAATAAAATACATTATTTTATCACAAGAAGCAATGCAGGAAAGTCCTTAAGAACATCACACACTCTGGAGACAGTCCAGTTTTAATTTTTTAATTTTTTTTTTTTTTTAAGATTTTATTTATTTATTCATGATAGTCACAGAGAGAGAGAGAGAGGCAGAGACAGGCAGAGGGAGAAACAGGCTCCATGCACCGGGAGCCCGACGTGGGATTCGATCCCGGGTCTCCAGGATCGCGCCCCGGGCCAAAGGCAGGCGCCAAACCGCTGCGCCACCCAGGGATCCCAACAGTCCAGTTTTAAATATCACTTCTACCACTTACTAACTTTAGGAACCTGGGGCAATTTCCTTAATCTCTCTGAACTTCAATTTTCTCATCTGTAAAATAGTAAGATCTATTCAATAGGATTGTTGTGAGGATTAAGTAATATTACACATAAAACTTAATACAGAACTTAGCACATACCAAGATTTTGATGAGGGTTTTTTTTTCTAGTATTATTATTAACTTCCTCTGTGCCTATAATGGTGCAGTTCCTATAACATTAAACAATTCAACCAGCCCTCATCTTCAGAGCAACACAGCAGGGATGTAAAAAGTAGAGGTTCTAAAGTCATTCTTGATTTAAATCTAAACTCGGTACTTCCTATTTTATCACCTGGAGAATTACTAAACCTCTCTGTGTCTCTGTTTCTTCATCTATAAAATGAAGACTACAAGAGTAACAATTTCACAGGACTGTTGTATGGACTGAATAAGCATATATAAAACACTTAGCACAGTGCTTGGCAATAGGAAGTGCTTTATACAGGTTAGTCGTAATCTTTATTATCTCAAATGCCGTCACTAACATGAAATCTTTAATGATCACCAATCAGATGAAATCTTTCCCTCCTCGTTTGGGGGCCCAATGCATTGTGTCATCCTCTTCTATGAAAAATTCTGTCTTCTGTCATACTCATTTTTCATTCATTCATCCATCAAACATCCACTTAAGCACTAGAGACAAAGAGATTAACCAATCACAGTCTCTGACCACAAAAAAGCTCAAATCTAGCAGAGTGTATTGGCTATATCAGAGGTAAGTAAACCACAGCCTACATATAGTGATTTTATAGCTGTGGGGCCAGCTGCCTCTCTTCTAAAGTTTTATTGGAACATAGTAAAACCATTTGTTTATATAAACTTCATCTACTGTTTTGGAGGTACAATGGCAGAGTTAAGTAGTTGCAACAGAGACTCTATGGCTAATAAGCCCAAAATATTATTAGTTAACCCTTTAAAAAGTTTGTCAACCCCTAGATTAGTTGACAAGTTTCTTTAGGAGAGTGACTATGTCTTTCCTACATATAATTTCATGTAACCAGTACAGATGCTCAGTATTTATAAAATAAAATTCGTAACCTGCATGAGATATATGTAGTTATATTTTTATCCAAACTATTTATTTCAAATAGTAAATAGTAAACAAAATACTTCATTCCTCAGCTGTGTCAGGTAACAGTGTACTGTTACCCAAATAAATCACAGTAAAATTGCTGCTTGAGAAATACACTTTTCGGTAAGTCATATTTTTTAATACCATCATTAAAAATTACATTTAAACTAGAAAGATGACAAAAATCCCTTTTAGCTCTCAAATCACATCTTAGACAAGGGAAGAACACTTTATACTTACGTGAATCCAGCTATATAGCCTCCCTTAACCTCCATTTAAAATTTTTCTTCTATAATTCAGTATCAAATAACAGTAATAATAAGAGGTATGATACAGAGAAATGACACTGGACCTAGAACTAGAAGACTTGAGTCTTTCTAGCCTTGTAGTTACTAGACACAAAACTGTGGGCACTGACATTGACTCTATATGCCTCAGTTTCTTTAGCCTACAATAGTGTGTGGATATTCTAAAAACTGTAATATAAATTTTTAGGCAAAGGGCTATGAAAACAGGGGTCAATCTGCTATCAGGAATGTCAAAGCACTAAATTAAAGAAAATAGTCAGTATTCTCTAAGGTAATGCAGAATCCCACCCACTTGATTAATTGTGGACCTGAGACACCAAAAATATGCCAACTGGTAAGAAATGGCCCAAGACATAGTTCTGTTTTGCCCCATTTTAAGTTCTAGGGCTATCACTTGCCTGTTGAATGGAACATCTTGAAGGATCCGGTCACTGCAAAGTGAAAGGAGGCAATTCTTCTGCAACTAAAGAACCAAAAGGAGAAAAAAAATCCTGAATAAAATACTGTTTTGTGGGTTTTATTGTTTTTGTTTTTTTTAAGATTTTATTTATTTATTCATGAGAGACACACACGGGGTGGGGGGAGGTGCGCAGAGACACAGGTAGAGGGAGAAGCAGGCTCCACACAGGGAGCCTGATGTGGGACTTGATCCTAGGACTCCAGGATCATGTCCCGGACGAAAGGCAGGCTCTAAACCGCTGTTTAAAGGCTACCCTGTTTTGGTATTTTTTAACTAGGGGGTAGCCTTTTATAAAAAAAGGAAGATCAGTGATGAAACACCAATAATTTCTTACATATTTTGTTCTGCCTACCTACTATTGAAAGACTGACTTCTACTGGACCCATATAAGTTTACTTGCACATATTCTTTGTCTTTTCTATTTGATGAGACAGGATAATAAATAAAATATCAGCTTATCTCCTTCCCTTCTGGTGGTCTTTGAGTGGGTCCTGCTTTGTCCTCTATCCACTTGTCTCAGGGTCCTGGGATCAAGCCCCCTGTCGACTGCACTCTCAGCTGGGAGTCTACTTGAGGTTCTCTCTCTCTCTCTCCCTCTGCCCCTTCCCCCACTTGTACATGCACATGCTCACTCTCTCTCTCTCAAATAAATAAATCTTTAGGGACACCTGGATGGCTCAGCAGTTGAGCATCTGCCTTCAGCTCAGGGCGTGATCCCAGGTCCAGGGATCGAGGAGCCTGTTTCTTCATCTGCCTATATCTCTGCCTCTCTGTGTGTGTCTCTCATGAATAAATAAATAAAAGATTTAAAATAAAAATAAAAATTGAAATTAAAATTAAAAAAATATCTTTTTAAAAACCAACCAAAAAAAAAAAAAAATAAAAGCTTAAAGTTCATCCAGTTTGGCAAACTACCCTCAAGAGGGAAGCTGGCTTTAATGATCCACTCATCAATCTAGATTGCCATTTTCAGTTGGTTTTTGGCCTCTATTTTTTATTAATTTGCCAATTGGATGCTAAGTTTTAAGAATTAAAAATATAATTTGGGGGATCCCTGGGTGGCTCAGCAGTTTAGCGCCTGCCTTCAGCCCAGGGCGTAATCCTGAGGTCCTGGAATCGAGTCCCGCATCAGGCTTCCCTGCTTGGGGCCTGCTTCTCCCTCTCCCTGTGTCTCTGCCTTTCTCTCTCTCTCTCTCTCTCTCTCTCTCTCTCTTCTCTGCCTCTCATGAATAAATAAATAAAATATTTTTAAAAATAAAAATATAATTCAAGCAGCATTTTTAGTTTTCATCCTGAGGATAGAACAAGTTATGTAGTACCATACAGCTAGAAGTAGAAAATTCACGTCTTGCTCATTTCTGTATCCCAGTACTCGATAGTGCCTGACCCAGAAAAGATGTGCTATGGCTATTTGCTGAAAGTACCACAACCTCAAGATTGAGGTGGAAGATGAGCTTTTTTTATGGTTTGCACTATTTCCCACCAACATTTGGATTTAAATACTTTTAGGCAGGAAGTATATTCTTTACTTTTCTACTTATCTGTTTTCCTATACTCAGTCATACCATAAAATTATTACTTTACAACCCTGCAAAGGCATTTGAATTTCCAGCCTTGGTCTACTAAATTCAACTATAATGGAGGATGGGACAGGATGGGTAGGGGACACTAAAAGGACTATGTGAATAGGAATCCCCACATGCTTACCTGCTGGTGATTGGGAAAATGTTCCATGGCTTTGAGCAGCAAATGGGTCACATCAGCCAGGAGTCGGACAGGCATTCCTGCAGCAAGATCCTGCTTAGTTAAGTTAAACACACAGGCACTTGCAGCAAGTTGTACTGGCAAATTCATAGGGTGGTTTCTCATCCCAGTAACCACAAGCTGGAAAAAAAATTAGTTCTCTTTATTCACACTATTAATACAAGATAACAGGGTGGTTAAGTCACTTCTGGCTCTGCCACTAACTTACTGTTATTTAACCTCAAAGATCTTTAGGTACACAATTTGTAAAATAAAAAATAAAACTATTTCTTGGGAGTATTGTGCACACTAAATGAGGCATCAAATATAATACAGTCCTACTACATTCACTGGTTTCAAATGTGTATTAGGATTATCTTGGGGAATTATTAAACATGCAAATTCCTGTACCTCATCCAGTCCTACTGAATCTAAATTTCTCAGAGTGGGATTCACAAATATGCTTTTAAAAATAAATAATATTCCAGGACCACATTCTGATAAACACGGCCCTAAGCAAACAACAAAAATTAAGAATCTTCCTTTCCTGCCCTTTAAAAGCTATCTTGGTTAAAAGATTTTAATTGGGAAATATCATGAATTAATTATGAAAGCACAGGTGGGTCATAAGCAGCATGGGAAGGTACCTTATGGAATTCCAATATTATACTTCTTTTAAAAGTCTATATGGAAGCAATAGAATGCAGCACCATGATTCCAGTCCTAATACCTCCATTTTCTACTGTAAATGGTGAAAAAAAAAAATCACAGTGGTCACTGGTTTTAGGTAAATATGAAGTGGAACGCATTTATATTGCTTACTGAGACTACTATAAAACGTTAATAACACTATACAACTATCTTCTCTCTCGTTTATGGTTAACAACTGAAATCATACATCATCAATCTCATTATCAAAAAAAAGCAGAAGACTAAATTCAAATTTTCACTGATTTTCTTCACAAAGCCATCATGTGTATCTAGGGAAATAATTTCAAAATTTTCATATCCAGTTTCTTATTCTTACCTTTAAAATTTCTGGCTTTGTTTTTTCCATCACATGAGTCAGGCTAAAAAGGTGAAATAGAGCTTCCCGGACGAAGAATGCCCGTTCACTGTACCGCTTCAATGCTTCTGCAATTTGAGTTTCATTGGCTTCTCCAGACACCTTTGAACACAGCCAGAAGATTAGCTTTTAGGATTTCTTCTGCCTTCTAACTTTCTCTTTCTCTATGTGTATAGATGGCATCCAGAATAGCTATGTAAGGCTTGAAACAAATGGGAATGATTACTTTTTCAACCCACCCAGAATAGTCATCCTATCAAGGTATACATATGCTAAAGAGATGTATGTTAGATAGGCTTAGACACGGCTATAAGCTTGTAACATTTTCTATACTGCACCTAAAGAAATTCTTTTTTTTTTTTTTCTTACCTAAAGAAAATCTTATGATATTTCACAGCCTTACCACATGATTAGGCTCTCATCTGTCTCAAGGTAACTCCTTAATTCCCCTTAACTCATATTAAAGCTACATTGGCCTTTTTTTCCCCGATCTTTCAATAAACCAAGCTCTTTCCCAGCAAAAGGCCATTGTATGTTTGTTTTTAAAGGCCATTATATGTAACAACCCTCTCTGACTGAAACCTTCCTCTCTCTGACTAATCTATTCATTCTTCCCAATTCAAATGAAATGACACTTCTTTAGAGAAGCCTTCTCTCTCTGACCCACCAATCTAAATCAGGTCCCCTGAAACATCTCCTTCATAACCATTATCATAATCCCCCCCCACTCAACTGACCCACTCACCACTGTACCAGAACAATTAGCAATATCTGTGGTTCAGAATAATCACTCATTAAATATTCATCAAATAACTGTTAATTAATTCCCCCAGATTTATCTAGCTCCCATCCAGCATCAAGATTCTGTTCAGGGACCCCAGGCTGTTCAGGTAGAGCATGACTCTTGATCTCAGTTTTGAGTTTTAAGTCCCACATTGGGTGTAGTGTTTACAAGAAAGAAAAGAAAAAAAGAAAAAAAGAGAAAGAGAGAAAGAGAAGAAAGAAAGAGAAAGAGAAGAAAGAAAGAGAAAGAAAGAAAGAAAGAAAGAAAGAAAGAAAGAAAGAAAGAAAGAAAGAAAGAAAGAAAGAAAGAAAGAAAAAAGAAGAAATTCTGTTCAAAATTAGGTCTATCGGGCAGCCGGGTGGCTCAGTGGTTTAGGGCGGACTTCAGCCCAGGACGGAGTCCCACATCGGGCTTGTGCGTGGAGCCTGCTTCTCCCTCTGCCTGTGTCTCTGCCTCTCTCTCTCTCTCTGTGTGTGTATGTGTCTCTCATGAATAAACAAATAAAATATTTTTTAAAAAATTAGGTCTATCTAAGGAATGTCCCATTTCACAGATTCATACATTTATCTTAAAATTGTGGTTCACATAGTACTGAGTAACCAAATGTACATAATGGAGAGTGACTTTCCGTAAATGTAATCCAACTAGAAAGTGAAAAAATAAATTATTAGAATATCACCACTGATCTCTTTTTGTTTGTTTTTAATTTTTATTTATTTATGATAGTCACAGAGAGAGAGAGAGGCAGAGACACAGGCAGAGGGAGAAGCAGGCTCCATGCACCAAGAGCCCGACGTGGGATTCGATCCCGGGTCTCCAGGATCGCGCCCTGGGCCAAAGGCAGGCGCTAAACCACTGCGTCACCCAGGGATCCCTCACCACTGATCTCTAATGAATTAATGGAACTAGTGTCAACAACCACTAACATCACAGAATAAAAAAAACAACCATACATTATGTACTTCCTTACTGAAAGAGCACAATACCTAAGAGAGCTGCCAAAGTGATCAAATATGAGTCTTAATTAAGCCTCCAAATCTAGCTACTAATTTGAAGAAAATACAAAGACACAGAAACATGAATCATGAGTATACAATCAGGAATATCCAGGGGGTGGGGATCCTTGGGTGGCTCAGCGGTTTAGCGCCTGCCTTCGGCCCAGGGAATGATCCTGGAGTCCCGGGATCAAATCCTCTATCAGCTCCCTGCATGGGGCCTGCTTCTCCCTCTGCCTGTGTCTCTGTCTCTCCCTCTGTGTCTCTCATGAATAAATAAATAAAATCTCTAAAAAAAAAAAAAAAAAAAAGGAATATCCAGGGGCTGGCTCTGTTGGGAAAGCATGCGACTCTTGATCTCAGGGTTCTAAGTTCAAACTCCTCACTGCGTGTAGAGATTACTTTAAATAATAATAATAATAATAAAGAATATCCAGACTGAGACAAAGTCTACAAGTCAAAAATGCTGGATTTTTTTTTAAGATTTATTTATTTATTCATGAGAGACAGAGAGAGAGAGAGAGAGAGAGAGAGAGAGAGAAAGGCAGAGACACAGGCAGAGGGAGAAGCAGGCTCCCTGCAGTGAGCCTGATGTGGGACTCGATTCCGGGACCCCAAGATCACACCCTGAGCCAAAGGCAGGCGCTCAACTGCTGAGCCATCCAGGAGTCCCGGGCTGGATTCTTTAATAGACAAATTATAAGGAAAAGAAGGAATGGAAAGGGAATCTGTAAATTAAAGGATATTCAAAAGACATACAATTTTGAAAAATAAGCAAGATTAACTAAATAAATGCCTAGAGATAAACAGATGGGTCATAAATCTATTTAAAAAGCAAGACATGATTATTATTAATATCAGGACAGAAGTACTTTTTTGGAAGAGAGAGCTGTGATCAAGATGGGGCATGTGGAGGAACTTTAGGGCAGCTGAACGTTCTATTTATTAACCTGAGTAACGGCCTCAAATGTGTTCATCTTATTTGCCAATTCTTTTTTTTGAGGCGGGAGGTAAGGGACAGAGGGAGAAGGAAAATCTTAAGCAGGCTTCATGCTGAATGTGGGCCCCACGCCATGGGGGCTCAATCTCAAACCCTGAGATCATGACCTGAGCAGAAAAAATCAAGTCAGATGCTTAATTGACTGTACCACCTAAGTGTATCTTTATTTGTACTTCTTAAGCTACACATTTGTTGTTTATGATCTTAGCAACTGTCTTATTTATAAGAAGGTTAAAAATGCAAAAACAACAAAAAGAAACCTGTCATTCAGAGATATAATCTCTAAATTGGAAGACTCAGACTACAGTACAGATGTGTGCCAACTGACACAAGAGCACATATTAAAAAGCATATGTAAAAAAATAAAAATAAAAATAAAAAAATAAAAAGCATATGTAAGATTGTAGAAATAACAATGGAAGTTTCTTTTTTAAAAAAGAAATATATATTTTGAAACAATCTGTGACCATTCTTCTGTTTCTCCTCACTCAAATAGCTAACACACGTCACCCTTGTAACAACTGCAGAAGCTGACTGAGTGGGGTAAATGAAGCTGGTACTGGGTGTACGGCTGTTCAAGGACCAGGTCAATGTACTACGAAAACTCAGTGCCCAGCGAAGTCAGCCCTGAAATGCTATGCCCTCAGGCAGACACCCACATCCTAGCCTAGACAATAATCATTCTTATGTTCACACACCAACTACTAACTGGGTGCTGCCTGGCTGTGAGAAAAATAACTAGCGGTCACTTGAACTGCAAAGCATCTTCTCTCCCTGAGGGCAGAACAATGGATGCTTCTTGACAAATGCCTTTTAAACTATGTGAAATAGGGGCACCTAGGTGGCTCAATCAGTTAAGCATCTGACTCTTGGTTTTGGCTCAGGTCATGATCTCAGGGTCATGGGATGGAGCCCTAAGTGGGACTCCTTGCTCAGCACAGAGTCTGCTAAAGATTCTTTCCTCCTCATTCCCCCTCTGCTCCTCCACCTGCTCATGCTCTAATATAAATAAATAAATAAATAAAATATTTTAAAACAAAAACCTATGTGAAATATACTTACATACATATTGGTCTTGATTATGTATTCACATTGTAAGCATATTATTATTATTGAATAATAAAAATTTCCCAAGTGTTCAGTTCTTTTTGAATTATCCTGAACTTTTTCTTAGATTTTCTTATATTTGTAAAGACACTGAAAGATTATGTGAAATAAAAAAGATTGTAAGAGGGAAAATGTTTAACAATGATCTCTGTAAGCCTTCATTTACCTATATTTGGTTGATTCAACTGCTTTATAATATCTATATAAAATACAGTCTCAAGTTATCTTTGAATATAAAATTAAAGAAGTTTTGTTACTGGAATGTTAATTACTCTAAACAAATTTCATTGCATATATGTTTTATTCAGTGATCAATACTTCTCTAGCCAGTTATAAACCCTCACATCAAGTAGTCTGGCTCCACAGGACACCTGGGTGGCTCAGCGGTCGAGCATCTGCCTTCAGCCCAGGGCGTGATCCTGGAGTCCCAGGATCGAGTTTTAGGCCACACTAAGGAACTCAGGAAAGAGAGACACTGTGACCCCCCAGTATTCTCCCTCTGCCTGTGTCTCTGTATCTCGCTGTGTCTCTCATGAATAAATAAATACAATCTTAAAAAAAAAAAGTAGTCTGGCTCCTCAAATTACAAGTATCTTCAACCAATTTCATATGCTAGATGTTAAAAAAAAAAAACAAGTACCTGCATGTACTACTTACTGCAAACAATTTAAAACAGAGATGGGGGCACCTGTGTGGCCCAGTCAGTTAAATATCCAATTCATGGTTTTGATTTAGGTCATGATCTTGGGGTCATGAAATCGAGTCCTGTGTTGAGCTCCATGCTCAGCACAGAGTCTGCTTAAGATTCTTTCCCTCTTCTTTAAATTAAGCCTTGTTAATATTTAATATACTGAGGAAAACTGAAATACTGGGAAGTCACAGTGTCTCTCTTTCTGAATTCCTTAGTGTGGCCTAAAATACCAAGGCATATAAAACCAAAAACCCATCCTCAAGTACTTTTTTTTTTTTTTTAAGATTTACTTATTTATTTATTGAGGAGGGGGTGATGCAGAGAGAGATGGAAAGAAACCCAAGTGGACTCTGCACTGACCGCACAGCCAGATTTGGAGGCTGGGGGCGGAAGGGGATTGATTTCATGACCCTGAGATCACAACCTGAGCCAAAACCAAGACTCTGACACTTAACTGCCACTCAAGTGCCTCCTCAACTAATTAAAAGCATTACAATACTAAGACAATCATTTCAGACAGGTTTTCAACAATTTTGCTAAACTGGATGATTTTTAAAAAGGAGATGTGGAAATCTCAGCTCTCCTCCCTTAACATGACTATTTTTCATTCTCAAATCAGTTGTTAAATGATTTAAAAGGAACATCGATTTTTGTATATAGGTTGAACAGGGAAAGTTCCAATGATCTCTTTTTAAGTTTAGGTTTTGTTTTTTTAGTAATCTCTACACCCAATGTGGAGCTCAAACTCACAACCCTAAGATCAAGAGTTACATGTTCTTCCAACTGAGTCAGTCAGGTGCCCCGAACGATCTTCTTTTAAAAAAAAAAAAAAAAAAAAAATTTTTTTTAAACAATGATTCTCAACATTGGCTGAATATTGTAATCACCTAAGGAGATTTAAAAAATACTGATGACTAAGTCCCACCTCCCCGTGGTTCTGATTTAATTGTTCAAGCTCCACATGTGATTTAACTAAAAAATATTCCCAAGGGTGTGTGGCTGCCTCAGTTGGTAGAGCATGTAACTCTTTTTTTGGTGGGAGGTGGGGAGGAGAGAGAATGGGAGAAGAGGGAGGGGGCAGAGAAAGAATCCTACATCCAGTGAAACCCCATATGAGGCTCCATCCTACAACCTGGAGACCATGACCTCAGCTGAAATCAAAAGTCGGAGGCTTAACCTTCTGAGCCACCCAGGTGCCCCTAGAGCATGTGACTCTTGATCCTGGCATTGTGAGTTTGAGCTTCACAGTGGGGGTAGAGTTAACCTAAAAATAAAATCTTAAAAGTAAATAAATAAATAGATAGATAGATATTTCCCCTTGCTTAATCAAGATATAATTGACATATGACATTATGTAAGCTTAAGATGTACAACATGATGATTTGATACATGTATATGTTGCAAAATGACTACCATGATAAGGTTGGTTAACATATCTGTCATCTCACATAATTACACCCTAGGTGATTTTAATTGTAGTCTAGGTTGAGAATCACTACTTCAATGTTTACAGAGGTAGAAACTAGATAATGATAGCAAATAAAGTCGGTGTTTCATATTGCCAAGACTTCAAACCAGTAACAGTTCCATTTGTGAAATCAAACTTGTTTCACAGAGGCATTGTGGAATACAGATGTCTTACTAGCCTCAATTTTGTAACTTAGGCTAATTCAGTGGAGGGTTTGTTGGCTGTAAGAAGAAATCAGCAAAAACTGTATTGCTTCCGGGATCATACCTATTATAGGATCTTTGCCTTGAAACCATTATTTAGCGTAACACACCAGGGACACATTCCTTTTATCTTTCAGGATGAAGGTCAAGATCACCGCTTCTGGGAAATTCTCCCTCAACTCCCAGCACACAAGGATTTCTTCCCCTTTTAATATTTATAATTCTTTACTACTAGACCAATTTGTTAGGCAGTTAAGTAACATTACAATTTACATTTTTATACTTTCATCAACAAGCCCTATGCTAAAAAAAACTGTCTTGTTCAATAACAAGTTGTTAAGTAAGGTCCTGACACTTCTTTTTGCCCTGCACCTGGCTTATGCAACCTTCAAGCCTGGCCCTGGTATCTACTTTTCCAGCCCCATCTCATTGCTCTGTGACTTCCTAAGGTTGAGCTCTAGCTACAGTGCCCTTTCTTTCAGTTCCTTGGATATGCCATGTTCCTTCCTACCACACATATTTTTGTATATATTATCCTCTCTGCCTGGAATGTTCTCTACCAAGCTACTCACCCTTAAGATCTCCACTCATTCATCAATTCTTCAGAGAAGCCTTAAATTAAGTCTATTAAACATTCTCAAATACAATATTGTGTATCTTCTAGATTGTTAGCACAATACAGTTTAAAGCATATATATACAGGTATGTATCTATAATATTCATAAATATATGTGTATGTAATGTATATTTAAATGTATTATATGTGTGTACATATTTAAAGCACATACACTATTGGCACATGGCATTTGATTGATTGACTCTCTCTAAATTACAGGCTCCATGAGGACAAAATCATGCCTGTTTAGCCTCACTATCAAATCCCTGTGCCCAGCACAGTGCCCACTGCACACTCTCACTTGATAAAATATTGAATGAATAAAAAAGAGTAACTCAAAATCATTTTCTACATTCTATTTTTTCTACATTCTATTTCTAAGGTTACAAATAACCTAAGAACTGAGATGTTTATATTTACAACTAACCTTTTCTTCTTTTTTGAGTCAGTTATGATTACTCAAAAAAAGATACCATGTGGGTCACAATATCTACTTCTAGGCCATCCCTGACTCTGCTCAGGGCAGGATCAAAGGATGCGTCTGCTCAAGCAGTGTAGGTAGTAGGGGGGAAAATGGGGCTCTGGAATTAGATGTAAACCCAAATGTTCGCTCTAATTAACCGTAAATTGTCAAATTTCTTTTTAAAGATTTCATTTATTTATTCATGAGAGACAGAGAGAGAGAGAGAGACAGAGAGAGAGATGCAGAGACACAGGTGGAGGGAGAAGGAGGCTCCTCACAGGGAGCCTGATGTGGGACTCAATCCCAGGACCCTGGGATCACACCCTGAGCCAAAAGCAGATGCTCAACCACTGAGTCACCCAGGCGTCCCGTAGATCATCAAATTTCTGAGTCTATGTTTTTCATCTATAAAATGGGGGCTACTACGATCCAGCAATTGCACTGCTGGGGATTTACCCCAAAGATACAGATGCAGTGAAACTCCTGAACACCTGCACCCCAATGTTTATAGCACCAATGTCCACAATAGCCAAACTGTGGAAGGAGCCTCGGTGTCCATCAAAAGATGAATGGATAAAGAAGATGTGGTTTATGTATACAATGGAATATTACTCAGCCATTAGAAATGACAAATCCCCACCATTTGCTTCAACGTGGATGGAACTGGAGGGTATTATGCTGAGTGAAATAAGTCAATCGGAGAAGGACAAACATTTTATGGTCTCATTCATTTGGGGAATATAAATAATAGTGAAAGGGAATAGAAGGGAAAAGAGAAATGGGTATGAAATATCAGAAAGAGAGACAGAACATAAAGACTCCTAACTCTGGGAAACGAACTAGGGGTGATGGAAGGGGAGGAGGGTGGGGGGTGGGGGTGAATGGGTGATGGGCACTGAGGGGGGCACTTGACAGGATGAGCACTGGGCATTATTCTGTATGTTGGCAAATTGAACACCAATAAAAAATAAATTTATTATTAAAAAAAAAGAAATGACAAATACCCACCATTTGCTTTGATGTGGATGGAACTGGAGGGTATTATGCTGAGTGAAATAAGTCAGTTGGAGAAAGACAAACATTTTATGGTCTCATTCATTTGGGGAATATAAAAAATAGTAAAAGGGAATAAAGGGGAAAGGAGAAAAAATGAGTGGGAAATATCAGAAAGGGAGACAGAACACGAGAGACTCCTAACTCTGGGAAACAAACTAGGGGTGGTGGAAGGGGAGGAGGGCAGGCGGGGGGTGGGGGGGTGAATGGATGATGGGTACTGAGGGGGGCACTTGATGGGATGAGCACTGGGTGTTATTCTATATGTTGGCAAATTGAACACCAATAAAAAATAAATTTACAAAAAATAAAAAAATAAAAATAAAAAATAAAATAGGGGCTAATACCTATCAATGTAAAAGCATTTAGAGTATACAGTGTATATTAGGAAAATACTAGTTTTTCCTTAAACTTGTCGTAATTCTATCCTTTAAGATCTGACTCAGGTACCACCTTTTCCATCAAGCCCCAAATTCTCTAGCTAGAAGAAATTTCTCCTACTCTCTTACAGCAATTACACTGATCTTTGGCTTTATACTTATTTATGACTGTATCATCATCACTCCTATCAGACTAAGCTGCTTGGAGGCAGATCCTGTATCTTTTTCATCTTTGAATCCCAAGTACCAAGCAGATGAATTTAAACCATTAAGCATGGAAAACCTTAAGAAAAGCAAAATTACATCATTTTTACAGAAAAGATCTCCTTGGAGAACTTCTCAATATATATCAATTCAACAAGGTGTATCTGATCCATTAGAAATGGCATGTTTCAGTTGTTCAAAATATCGAAATATTACCATCATGAGAACTATCATTTATCCAGGGCCTACTAAACCACCTGTACTTTACACATACAATTATTAATCTTTAAAAGAATTCTATGCAATAGAATATGTTTTATAAATAAAGAAATGGAAATCCAAAAAGTGACATCATATCTTGGTCTGGGTCATGAAGCAGGTAAGCTAGGATTTTAATTGGGACTCTCTGACTCTAAAGAAGGTTTTTTCCACAATACAATGCCATCTTTCACAGACATGTGCCATATGTTGTTAGACATGCAGCTTAATGTAGCTTTATGCACCTAAGACGTTGGTCAGCCTGATATAATAATACATTTTTAAAGTCTAACCTTCAAATGTCCTTCGCCGGTGAGGATTTCAGAGTAACCTGCATCAGTGGCCAGCAAACCTACAAACTGCATGCTGGGCCGTTGTTGTATAAAGGCTTCAACAGCTTTATCTGTCACATGCTTTCTCCCAGAAACATCTAAGGAGACGAGGTTGGGTAGGATGTCCTTTTGTTCTAGTAAGCGAAGAGCTATATCTGATGTAAACTGTTTATCATCTGAAATATCAAGATGATTCAGATGTTTTAGTTCCCGAACAACATCCAGTATTTGGGTAGTTGTCATTTTTAAACATTTCAAGTGGTGCATGGTTAGAGACTTGAGTCGGTCTTTGCAGGCCAGCAAAGCTGTGATGTCGGTGATCGAGGTGTTAGAAATATCCAGGCTCTCTAATCTTGGCAATGAGGCAACTTCAGCCAGGTCTTCATTATAAAAGAGAACATTGGTGATGCTTAATGCTCGAAGGCCAGAAAGCCGGCTGAAGCACCGCTCATAAGGATCTTCGAGGGAGAGAGTTAATGAGTTCAGCACTAGGCACTGGAGATTTTGCTGGATCCATTTGTTACTGCCAAGCCCACTAATGATGTCTGTAATCGTGATGTCTGCATTCACACCTGTAGCATCAAGTTCCACTAACTTGTGATGGCAGAAGGCTTTCCGGAAAGCAACAGCAGAGATCTTGGCTTTGCGAATACAAGCACGCTTTAAGCGCATCTGGTTGCCCCTGAAAATACCTACAGTTCCATCATTCAGTAGACCTGGAAAAAAATACAAGCAGCACTTTAATTTCAAAAAATGATTAAAGAATAGCTAAAATTTCCAGCATACTTTACATTTTCAGCAAATCCATATAACAATACTTCATTTAATATAAATAACGATTCCATGAGATTAGAATATTATCTACAAATTATAGATAAATAAACTGGGACTCAGAAAAGTGGCTTTCCAAGATCACAGAGCTCGCAAGTGACTGTAGTAGACAGTACAGATATTCACTAACATCTAGTTCCACCTGCCTTCCTGGACATGCAGACAACTACATTTCCCAGCCTACCCTTGGAGTTAGATGGGGCCATATGCGTAGTTCTGACCAACGGCCTATAGATTAAGGCACCTGAGAGTCAGTGCATGACTTCCTACGCTATCTTTTCCTGCTATGACAAATAAAGAGTTCTAGACAGTACAGATTTCTGAGAGTAGAGCCTCCATCAGCTTGGATCCAAGAGTGACTGGAGCAGAACCCTCCATGGACTTGCAGCATTTATGTACCATGAGCTAGGTATAAACATACTTTGTGTTAAACTATTGAATCTGGGGATTACACTCTGGAAAACTGTGTGGAGGTTCCTCAAAGAGTTAAAAATAGACCTGCCCTACGACCCAGCAATTGCACTGTTGGGGATTTACCCCAAAGATACAGATGCAATGAAACGCCAGGACACCTGCACCCCGATATTTATAGCACCAATGTCCGTAACAGCCAAACTGTGGAAGGAGCCTCGGTGTCCATCGAAAGATGAATGGATAAAGATGTGGTCTATGTATACAATGGAATATTACTCAGCCATTAGAAACGACAAATACCCACCATTTGCTTCGACATGGATGGAACTGGAGAGTATTATGCTGAGTGAAATAAGTCAATCGGAGAAGGACAAACATTTTATGGTCTCATTCATTTGGGGAATATAAAAAATAGTGAAAGAGAATAAAGGGGAAAGGAGAAAAGAATGAGTGGGAAATATCAGAAAGGGAGACAGAACATGAAAGACTCCTAACTCTGGGAAATGAACTAGGGGTGGTGGAAGGGGAGGCGGGCGGGGGGTGGGGGTGACTGGGTGACGGGCACTGAGGTGGGCACTTGATGGGATGAGCGTTGGGTGTTATTCTATATGTTGGCAAATTGAACACCAATAAAAAATAAATTTATTAAAAATTAATTAATTTTTAAAAAGAGAGAAGAAAAGCAGATCAGCTAGGGGCATTGGGACCCAAAAAATGATGTGGTGAAGTTTCTGAGTTTTTCTTGCTCCATATAACTCAGACTTAAAGTTGAAAAAGCTGGTAACCCAGAAATGCTGGCATAGACCAAAAAACCCCACAAAAAACGAACAAACAAAAAAATACCTCCAAAAAAACCTCCTCATTCTAGCTAAAGAATCAAGAAGGAAGCAGTTTAGCAAAACAGAAAACATCTAGACAAGAACTACTTTACTTCAGCAAACACCACAGAAAAGATTGTGGTCTCATCTTCCCCCACACCAGCAAATGCCAAGAGGTGAGCCCAGACATTTACCCTTGCTAGTTGTAACTAGTTGCTCCAATCTTCCCTTAGGGAGGTGTTAGAGAAGGCTGAGTAGGGAGCCAGGACTTTCATCTCTGGTGGGTAGTAAGAACCACTCTCCCCTGTACTGTCAACAGATACAATGTGGGGGACCTGGACTTTCACATTCATTTGGCAGTAATGAGGTGCTCCTCCTCCTTGCTGGGTTTCATAGAAAGCCTGATAAAGTCAAGACTTTTACTACTGTGCAAAGTAATGAGGCCACCTCACCCCAGTATGGTGTCAGTGGAGGCCAACTGGGGAGAGAAATAAAGTACTCACACCTAGGTAGTAATTCTGTAAAATCCTAGTGGGGAACCAAAATGCCATCCTCTGCATCACAGTAAGGAAAAGCCCCATGTCTTGGATGTCAACAGAAGACAAGTGGAAACCAGAACGTTTACCCCAATCTGGAAATAACAAGGCAATGCCGCTACCCTCCACTGCTGGAGTGGTGTCAGAGACACAAACTAAAACAGAAAGGTCTCAAAATACCCTAAATGTCCAGATTAAAAAAAAAAAAAAAATCACTCATCATACCAAGGACCAGTAAGATCTCAAAATGAAAAAAAGATTATAGAGGTCAACACTGAGATAAGAGAAATGTTACAATTATTTGACATTGTAAAGAAGCCCTCATCAAAATGCATGTGAGCAATTACAAACATGCTCAAAAGAAATGAAAAATAGAAAGCCTCAGCAAATAAATAAAAAATACAAAGAACCAAATGGGGCACCTGGGTGGCTCAGTCAGTTAAGCGTCTACCTTGGGCTCAGGTCACGATCTTGAGGTCCTCGGATTGAGCCCTGTGTCGAGCTCCCTGCTCAGTGGGGAGTCTGACTGTTCCTTTTCCTCTGCTGCTCCTACACCTCCACTCCTGCTCGTGCTCCCTCTCTCAAATAAATAAATAAAACCTTACAAAGAAGAAAAAGAAGAACCACCAAAGGCAAATCTTAAAGCTGAAAATAATGGTTGGGTTCAACAACAGAATGGAAGGAATAATAGAATCAGTGAACTAAAAGATAAAACAATAGAAATTACCCAAATCTAAATAACAGCAGAGAAAAATAGACTGAAGAACAAATTGAACAGAGCTACTTGTGTCACTGAAGTCCCAGAAGAAGAGAAAGAGGGCAGGGCTTAAAAAATACTTGAAGAAATAATGGCTACCTATCAGAATGATTCAAGAAACGGTAATAATAGCAAATGCTGGCAAATCTGTGGAGAAACTGGATCAGTTATATATAGCTGGTAGAAATATAAAATGGAACTGGGACTCTGGAAAACAGCTTGACAATTTCTTAAAACTTAACATCCAACTACCATACAATCTGGCAATAGTATTCCTGGGAATTTACCCTTCTACATTAACACAAGACCTGCAAATGGATTATTTTAACATTATAATATTCATAATGAGATATTATATTCATAATAGCTAAAAATTGGAAACCCAGATGTCCTTCAGCAGATGAATGTCAATACAAATCAATGTATTCCAAAACATGGACTACTACTCTGCAATAAAAAAGAATGGACTGATAAACTATATTATTTATTACAACTCCATGTGAATTAACAATTATCTAAAAATACAAAGTTTAATGGGACGCCTGCCTTGCTCAATTGGTAGAGCATGCAATTCTTGACCTTTGAGTTATAAATTTGAGCCCCACATTGGGTGTAGAGATTACTTAAAAACAAAATCTTGGGTTGCCTGGCTGGCTCAGATGTGGGGCATGCAGCTCTTGATCTCTGGGTCATGAGTTCAGGGACCCATGTTGGGTTTGGAGATTGCTTAAATAAATAAACTTAAAAAAAAAAAAATCTTGGAGATCCCAGGTGGCTCAGTTGGTTAAGTGTCTGCCTTCAGCTCAGGTCATAATCCCAGGATCCTAGGATCAAGCCCCAGATCAGAATCCCCGCTCAGCGGGGAGCCTGCTTCGCCCCCCGCCCCCCTCCTGCTCTCTCTCAGTATCTCTCTGTCTCTCAAATTGATAAAATCTTTAAAAAGAAAAAAATCTTTAGGAAGTGCCTAGGTGGCTCATTGCTTAAGTGTCTGACTCTATATCTCAGCTCAGGTCTTGATCTCAGGACCGTGAGTCCAAGCCCTGAGTTGGATTCTATGCAGGGCAAGAAACCTACTTTAAAAAAAAAAAAAGAAAGGGGGGGGCAGGAGAAGAACCTGCAGCCAAGAATACTTTATGCAGCAAGGTTCTCATTCAGAATAGAAGGAGAGATAAAGAGCTTCCAAGATAGGCAGAAACTGAAAGAATATGTGACCACCAAACCAGCTCTGCAAGAAATATTAAGGGGGACCCTGTAAAGGAAAGAGGAAGCCCAAAGAAATAATCCACAAAGAGGAACTGAATAGGTATTATGATGACACTACATTCATATCTTTCAATAGTAACTCTAAATGTGAATGGGTTAAATGATCCCATCAAAAGACACACCGTTTCAGACTGGATAAAAAAGCAAGACTCATCTATTTGCTGTCTACAAGAGACTCCTTTTATATTTTATTTTTTTATAAGATTTATTTATTTATTCATTCAGAGAGAGCGAGAGAGAGGCAGAGACACAGGCAGAGGGAAAAGCAGGCTCCATGCAGAAAGCCCAATGTGGGACTCGATCCTGGGTCTCCAGGATCACACCCCAGGCTGCAGGCGGCGCTAAACCGCTACGCCACCGAGGATGCCCAAGAGACTCCTTTTAGAGGAAAGGACACCTAGAGCCCGAAAGTGAAAGGTTGGAAAACAATTAACCATTCAAATGATACTCAAAAGAATGCTGGGGTAGCCATCGCATATCAGATAAATTAAAGTTTATCCCAAAGACTGTAGTAAGAGATGAAGAGGGACACTATATCATACTTAAAGGATCTATCCAACAAGAGGACCTAACAATCATGACTATTTATGCCCCTAATGGGGGAGCTGCCACATTATATATCAATCAATTAATAACCAAAGGAAAGATATACTTAGATAATAACACACTAATAGTAGGAGACTTCAATATGGCACTTCTGCATAGGACAGATCTTCTAAGCACAACATCACCAAAGAAACAAGAGCTTTAAATGATACACTGGACCAGGTGGATTTCACATATATTTACAGAACTTTACATCCAAACACAATTGAATACACATTCTTCTCAAGTGCACATGGACTTTCTCCACAATAGATGACATACTGGGTCACATATCACGTCTCAATGGATACCAAAAGATTGGGACTGTCCCCTGCATATTTTCAGACCATAATGCTTTGAAACTAGAACTCAATCACAAGAAGAAATTTGGAAGAACCTCAAACATGTGGAGTTAAAGAACATTCTGCTCAACAAAACCAGGAGTTGGTTCTTTGAAAGAATTAATAAGATAACCCATTAGCCAGCCTTATTAAAAACAAAGAGAAAAGACTCAAATGAATAAAATCATGAATACAAAAGGAGAGATCTCAACCAATACCAAGGAAATACAAATGATTTTAAAAACACATTATGAGCAGCTATACACCAATAAATTAGGCAATCTAGAAGAAATGGACACATTTCTGGAAAACCACAAATTACCAAAACTGGAACAGGAAGACATAGAAAACCTGAACAGGCCAATAACCAGGGAAAAAATTGAAGCAGTCATCAAAAACCACCCAAGACACAAAAGGCCAGGGCCAGATGGCTTCCCAGAGGAATGCTATCAAAAGTTTAAAGAAGAAACCATACCTATTCTATTAAAGATGTTCCAAATGATAGAAAGGGACAGAATACTTCCAAACTCGTTTTATGAGGACAGCATCACCTTAATTCCAAAACCAGATAAAGACCCCAAAAAAGGAGAATTATAGACCAATATCTCTGATGAACATGGATGCAAAAATTCTCAACAAGATACCAGCCAATAGGATCCAACAGGACATTAAGAGGATTATTCACCATGACCAAGTGGGATTTATCCTCGGGATGCAAGGCTAGTTCAACACTCGTAAAGCAATGAGCATGAGAGATTATATCAGCAAGAGGAAAAACAAGAACGATATGATCCTCTCAATAGATGCTGAGAAAGCAGTTGACAAAATACAGCATCCATTCCTGATCAAAACTCTTCAGAGTGCAGGGATAGAGGGAACATTCCTCAGCATCTTAAAAGCCATCTACAAAAAGCCCACAGCAAATGTCATTCTCAATGGGGAAACACTGAGAGCCTTTCCCCTAAAATCAGGAACAAGACAGGGATGTCCACTCTCACCACTGCTATACAACACAGTAGTAGAAGTCCTAGCCTCAGCAGACAACAAAAAGAAATAAAAGGCATTCAAATTGGCAAAGAAGTCAAACTCTCCCTCTTCACAGATGGCATGATATTGTACATAGACAACCCAAAGACTCCATAGCAAGATTACTAGAACTCATACAGCAATTCGGCAGTGTGGCAGGATACAAAATCAATGCACAGAAATCAGTGGCATTTCTATACACTGAGACTGAAGAAAAAGAAATTAAGGAGTCAATCCCATTTACAATTGCACCCAAGGCATAAGATACCTAGGAATAAACCTAACCAAAGAGGTAAAGGATCTATACCCTAAAAACTACACAACACTTCTGAAAGAAACTGAGGAAGACACAAAGAGATGGAAAAATATTCCATGCTCATGGATTGGAAGAATTAATAATGTGAAAATGTCAGTGCTACCCAGGGCAAGTTACACGTTCAATACGATCCTTATGAAAATACCATGGACTTTCTTTAGAGAGTTGGAACAAATCATCTTAAGATTTGTGTGGAATCAGAAAAGACCCCGAATAGTCAGGGGAACATTGCAAAAGAAAACCAGAGCTGAGGGCATCACAATGCCAGATTTCAGGTTGTACTACAAAGCTGTAGTCATCAAGACAGTGTGGTACTGGCACAAAAACAGACACATAGATCAATGGAACAGAATAGAGAACCCAGAATGGGCCCTCAACTCTACTCTACGGTCAACTAATATTCGACAAAGCAGGAAAGAGTATCCACTGGAAAAAGGACAGTCTCTTCAATAAATGGTGCTGGGAAAATTGGACAGCCACATGCAGAAGAATGAAACTAGACCATTCTCTTATACAAGACACAAAGATAAACTCAAAACGGATGAAAGAGCTAAATGTGAGACAAGAATCTATCAAATTCCTGGGAGAACACAGGCAACAACATCCTGTTTGAACTTGGCCACAGCAACTTCTTGCAAGATACATCCATGAAGGCAAGAGAAACAAAGGCAAAAATGAATTATTGGGACTTCATCAAGATAAGAAGCTTTGGCACAGCAAAAGAAACAGTCAACAAAACTAAAAGACAACCTACAGAATGGGAGAAGATATTTGCAAATGACATATCAGATAAAGGGCTAGTTTCCAAGATCTATAAAGAATGTATTAAACTTAACACCCAAGAAACAAACAATCCAATCATGAAAAGGGCAAAAGACGTGAACAGAAATCTCACAGAGGAAGACATAGGCATGGCCAACAAGCACATGAGAAAATGCTCTGCATCACTGGTCATCTGGGAAATACAAATCAAAACCACAATGAGATACCACCTCACACTAGTGAGAATGGGGAAAATTAACAAGGCAGGAAACCACAAATGTTGGAGAGGATGTGGAAAAGGGGAACCCTCTTGCACTGTTGGTGGGAATGTGAACTGGTGCAGCCCCTTTGGAAAACTGTGTGGAGGTTCCTCAGAGTTAAAAATAGAACTACCCTACAACCTAGCAATTGCACTGCTGGGGATTTACCCCAAAGATACAGATATATCTGTATCTTTGGGGTAGGACATCTGCACCCCAATTTTATAGTAGCAACGTCCACAACAGCCAAACTGTGGAAGGATCCTCGGTATCCACTCGGTGTCCATCAACAGATGAATGGATAAAGAAGATGTGGTCTATGTATACAATGCAATATTACTCAGCCATTAGAAGAGATGAATACCCACCATTTGTTTCAATATGGATAGAACTGGAGGGTATTATGCTGAGTGAAGTAAGTCAATAGGAGAAGGACAAACATTATATGGTTTCATTTATATGGGGAATCTGGGAAACAAGGGGTAGTGGAAGGGGAAATGGGGGGGATGGGGTGACTGGGTGACAGGCACTGAGGAGGGCACTTGACGGGACGAGCAATGGGTATTTTATGTTGGCGAATCAAACTCCAATAAAAAATATACAAAAAAATTAAAAATAAAAATATAAATAAATAAAGCCTTAGAAACAAATACATAATACAAAGTTGAATTTAAAAAATCACTCTGAAAAAAAAAATTAAAAAAAAATAAATAAAAAAAATAAAAATAAAAATAAAAAATCACTCTGAGGAAAATTTGAAGGCATGCTGACATGGAGTTAAGGCAATTCCATCTGATGGCTTAAATTTTCTTGCTTAGAGTAAATGACAGAAAGTCTATGAAGAGCAAAGAACATATGAAACAACTGTTAGAAATACTGAGTTGCTAGCTGATCAGGGAAAAATCAAAACCTCCTGGGCAGTGCTGCGAGGCCCTATCTTTTATTATTAACCTGCCTCTTCACCACACAGGTCTCAGCCTAGTTATCACCTCCCTGGAGAAGCTGCTCTGACCATGCAATCTAAAGTAGACACCTTCTCTTTATTCTCCATGAGAGAACTATGTTCTTTTCTCTCAGAGAACTCATCACAAGTTGTAATTCCATTAATATTTATTTGCTCCTTAGCTATAGTTAAGAAAGAAGTCCCACTGAACTATGTATGATCCACAAGAGCAAGATTCCTGTGTTCAGTATTATACACTCAATACCTAACATAGTGCCTAGCACACAACAGGTGTTTAATAATTTTCTTCTCTGGAACTTCCTTCCCATACATTTTATTTCTATTGGGCCTCTTCTGAACTCACTAGTAACTCCTTCCACACATACATTAAGGATTTTGAAGAAGCCTTGTACAAACCAAAAATGGAAACAGACCCTGAGTAAGGATCAACGTTTTCCTGTTTACACCACAAAATATATTTACACATATTTTTAATGTTAGTTTTGTCTTTTAAGGATGAAACTTTATAGATTCCTCAGTTAATTAAGACTGATTTTAATCTTATAGTGACTATCACAGAATCTTACAAACTTTGTTCTCAAGTCTGATATCATACACATACATGTAGTAAAATAATAGGTTACTCCTGGCTTCTCAGGGTCAATCTACATTAAGTAAATTTTTCTAGTAACTAAGTTTAAGTTTCTACATTTAAGAGTACTAGGATTAAAAGAGCAAAAATCTTTTAAAAGAGCATGAGATATAGAATCAGTCCAATGTTAAGCCCTGGTTCCAACATTTATTTCCTATTTCTCAGTAGATAAATTATTCCACAAGGCTAAGACTCCTTATCGGTAAAAGATAAGATTCTTTATCTACTGTGTGCCATGCACCTATGCTAGGTTTCGAATTTCTCTCACAGGGACTGCTGTGAAGATTAAATAAGACAATACATATAAAAATCATCTTGCAAAGTGAAAACACTACACAAATGTCATTATTATATCTGAAGGAAATCTTTCTAGATTATCTTCCCCTTCTTTCAAAAATAAACATACTGAAGAATCACTTATCTTTTTTCCAAGTCCAATAATTGTACTTGCTACAATGTATTTAAGCTAAATCGTCCATTACTGTCATATTATCTAGTTGGGCTGTTAGTCAGCAGCCTGTGCCCTTTAGATTATTGTTTCTTAATTTGTTATGGTTAAAAAACCAAGGTAATTAGAACCATGTACACCTAAGAATATGCTCTAGGTTATCTACACTGATATGGGTGTTACTAGATTATCTGTAGGATGAGGTGAGCTTTAGGATCCTCCTATTCTGCCATCTTTCTCAGCACTCTCATTTAATAATATGCTCTAAATGAGGGCTCCTCAAGAGCTTCTTTCAAGGAGTGAAGTACAGAAGCCTATATATAAGGATTTTGCCCCAAAGTATTTTTTATTTGTTTCTGGTTTAGGCTATAAACAGCTGAGATGACCAGCAATGTGACCTCCAGAGAAGTAGGGTACTACTTTGGGAGTATAAGCCCTCAGTTACCTAGAAAATCTAGTTGACTATTCAAGGAGGCAATCCATAATATTTCAAAAGATATTACTCTTTTTTTCCTCCAAAAAGTATTACTCTTTTCAATTTAATCCCAAAACAGAAGGCTAAACACGTCAAGGTGTATCAATTTAGGTTAGGTATACAATATAACACAGAGGCATTATCATTAGATGGCAAAAATCTTATTCTGATTCCTAGCTCTTACACATTTCCTGGAGAACTTTTAGCACCATGACACAGAATAAGCAATGATTGTGACATGAGAATCAAAGATCTTATAAGTAAAACTCTTTAGCATTGGGCTTATTTTAATAAAAACTGCTACCAATATCATTACTCCTTTGAATTGGGCAAATAAGAAAAAAATCTTGAATGTAAATAAGTTAAGATTTTCTAAAATTATTAGAAAAAATATATTATAAATTTTAAAAGTAATCATAGAACTTTTTTCCATTTTATTATGAAAATTTTCAAATACAAAAAAAAAACTGGTGAAACAACTTTTAAAATTGTGACAAGAATTGGCAATATGTTCTTTTGCATATGTCAGTAGTATCTCTACTTTTTTCAATTTTTTATATTTTAATTATTACCTATCTTAATCTACATCTGACAAATTCCTAAATTGAATTTCAAACTTGTTATGTAAGAGTTACCATAAGGCTTTATTTTTTCACAAATTGCTTTTTTAATTTTTATTTTTACTACTGAAGTATAGTTGGCATACAATATTATGTAAGTTTCAGGTGAGAAGTACCTACTCTTGCTTCTTTTGCAAAGAGATTAAATAACTCAGAACACTTTTTGGTGAATAAGGCAGGAAATCACATTGGTATGATACAACTGGGGGCAGCCACTTATTTCTGACTCTCAGTTTCCTTATCTGAAGGCAGCTTGAAAGAGGTATTTCTGACCTTCAGTTTCCTTATCTGAAGGCAGCTTGAAAGAGGTAGAAAACACATTATAATTATGCATATAGTCCCTCCAGGACACCACCCTGGAGGATAATTATTTAGTTACACTTACTTAAAAACTACTTCCATTATTTTACTCATATAAACCATTTGCCACAGTGCTAGTAAATAATAAGTATTCAATAAATGTTGGCTACTATTATTAGCTATCAATAATTATATTTCAAAAAGAATCCGGTAAAGTTAGACTTTAGTTAACACTTATTTTTTTTTACTTATAAGATTAACATCTCTACATGTATATATATTTAAAATGATTATGTTAAGCACAGTCATTAAATTGAGACCAGAAAGAAATTAAAGCAGTGGCATAATCTCTTAAAATTGTTGTGCAGCTTTGTAAGGGACTTTTAATCTTACCATATATAGCACCTATTGAAATTAACCCAGTTTCTTTGGCAGGCTGAAAGAATTTAAAGACTACAGACTTGAGCAATTTAGTTAAAATCACGGAGTACAAATGTCTTCTTTCCAAAATTATTCCAAAATGTCTCTACAGCCTTACTTCTCCCACCTTTCCTTGGATTCATACTTTATATGTATATATAGTCACAGCAAAAGTGAAAGTATACAGCATTATCTGGCATCTAGAAACAGGGATAGCTCTAATGGGCATGTACGAAGATTGTGTGGCAGTGAAAACAGCAAAGATTTGGAATCACACATACTTTAACTTATTTGAACTAGGCCTCTAACATTTATTAGCATTATGACCTTTCAGTTACTTTCTGAATTAGTTTCCTCATCTGTATATAAGTAGGATAAAAATGCTATTTTATAGGATTTTTGAGAAAATTCAAGGAAAACATAAAATGCCTGGCATGTAACAGGCAATCAGTAAATGACAGTTATTATTATTGCCACATTTTCATTCCATTTTATAGCTGTGAACTAATTTTATTAGTTAAGAGAGTATAGAGTTTATAAACCAGAAATAAAAAAGACATTATCTCAAGATGCCTCGGTGGCTCAGTGGTTGAATGTCTGCCTTTGGCTCAGGTCGTGATCCTGGGGTCCTGGGATCAAGTCCTGCATCAGGCTCCCCGCAGAGCCTGCTTCTCCCTCTGCCTGTGTCTGACTCTCTCTGTGTGTCTCCCATGAATAAATAAATAAAATCTTTTAAAAAATGGCATTATCTCTTTTAACTTAAAACTTAATCAGAAATAATAAAAATCCTCAATATACATAAACAGAATTTCACAGTAAGAGTTTTCCAATTTATTTTCCAAATTTGTTTTTGTTTTGTTTTGTTTAATAAATCTTTAAAAGATTTATTTATTTATTTATTCATGAGACACATGGAGAGAGAGACAGAGATAGGGAGAGAAGCAGGCTCCTCACAGGGAGTCGGATGTGGGACTCAATCCTAGGACCCCAGGATCACCACCTGAGCCAAAGGCAGATGCTCAACCACTGAGCTACCCAGGCATCCTTTGTTTTTGAAAACAGAAGTACTGAATTAAAACTATGCTTTCCCAATTAAAAGGTCAAAAGCAGAAATTAGTTTTCCCATAATAGTATTTACTTATATTTCCCACTGCCAGATGAGGATGTAAAGTATTTTATACCAGCAAACTTCTAAACGGATATTTTGAAAGAGAAGTTATTTTTGCCATGAGAAAAGTCAGAAAGAAAGAAAGAAAGAAAGAAAGAAAGAAAGAAAGAAAGAAAGAAAGAAAGAAAGAAAAGAAAGAAAAGAAAAGAAAAGAAAGAAAGGAAAGAAAGAAATGTTCCTAGATTAGAAAAGAAAAATGCTTATTTCAAATTACATAGTAAGTAGCAGGACACACAACAACAAATGCATTCCTTTTCCTGGAATTAGGCTCATCTGTCCTTTTCTAAGAAAATAATTAAATGGCCACAGCAGCACTTCAAAATCCAATGCCAATTAACAGCACATAATTCTGGTTTACTCTGCTTATTTTATTTGTTACCATGAAAAGCCATGGTCTGAAGCAGTCGATCAGCCACTTCCTGTGGGAATACTCCAGGTTCCTGCAGACACAATGTTCCATCCTGTCTTGCTGAACAGAACTTCTCAAGGTGAGTAGTCAGGAAATTCAAGCAGATATCAAGTAAGGAATAGGGAGATGCCTCCTCCTTGGAGCCCAGGAAAAAACATAAAGGGAACACAAAAGCCAACAAGTTAGTTTCCAGAAAAGTAGAGAATAAAACATTCATTTACTTATTCAACAAATATTCTTACTCAGTGTCTACCATATGTTAGATACTATGTTAGGCAGTGAGAATATAACAGGTGACCCATGTCCTCAAAAAGAAAAGAAACATTTAAACAAGTATTTACATAACATTTATAAGTATTATATTACATACTATATTAGAGAAAGTAATAGGTAGTATGTAAGTACAAGCAGGGTGCCCTAATCAGTCAAGGATGGTCAGGGAAGACCTCAGAGGTATAGCAGATTAATCTTCCCAAATTACTACCCTCCCCTGCTCAAACCTTCCACAGACTTCCATGGGCCTGAAGACAAAAGATAACATTCTTAGACTGTTAGACGATGCCTGAGTCCTTCCAAAATCTAGACCAAATTTACTTTGAAACTTGATCTCCCACAAAATCACCATCCCAAACTGAATGAATTTATTGGGTAAAAGAATTTGCTATAGGTGTTAACATCCTCAAAACAGAGAAAGGTTAACCCAGTTATTCCAGTTTGAAGAATAAAGAGCTAATCAAACAAGCACAAAGATTTAAGAGTAAGGGTTTTAACTACAGAAATAAATACTCTATATGTTAATAATAATAATAATAATAATAATAAAAATATAATTATAGTAGCTATCACTCATTAGATGCTTTCCATATGATTGTACTGAGTATCTTACATGAATTTTCGAATATTTATTCTTTCAACCCTATCTTAAAAAGTAGTCAAGTATTATCTTCATTTTTAAAGTTTTAATTGAAACCTGGCTCACATTAGAAACGACAAATACCCACCATTTGCTTCAACATGGAGGGACCTGGAGGGTACTATGCTGAGTGAAATAAGTCGATCAGACAAGGACAAACATTATATGGTCTCATTCATTTGGGAAATCTAAAAACTAGTGAAAGGGAATAAAGGGAAAGGAGAGAAAATGAGTGAAAATATCAGTGAGGGTGACAAAACATGAGAGACACCTAAATCTGGGAAATGAACACGGGGTTTTGAAAGGGGACGTGGATGGGGGGTGATGGGCACTGAGGGGGGGGGCACTTGGCAGGATGAGCACTGGGTGTTATGCTATATGTTGGCAAATTGAACTCCAATAAAAAAAATTTTTTTAAAAACTGGCTGAGAAAAGTAACATCTTTCTCAGCATTCTGTACCTACTGATAAAAGTATATAGCTTCAAATTAAAAGCTGACTCAGGAGCACAACTCTTCTAATATATATACATATATATATTAATTATTCATTCATTCATTCATTCATTCATTCATGAGACACAGAGAGAGAGGCAGAGACATAGGCAGAGGGAAAAGCAGACTCCCTGTGAGGAGCCTGATATGGGACTTGATCCCAGGACCCCAGGATCACGACCTGAGCCAAAGGCAGACGCTCAACCACTGAGCCACCCAGGCATCTTAATCACATTAATTATACATGTGATATTTTAATGGAAGTCATTAAAAATTATAGTTCAAAGATATACTAATCACACAGAAAAGTATTCATAACAGGAAGGTATAAAAAATAGTTTACAGAACTTCCTCAACATGAAAAAAAGAACTTCCTTAACCTGATAAAGATCATCAATACTAAAAGACAACCTACAGAATGGGAGAAGATATTTGCAAATGACATATCAGATAAAGGGCTAGTATCCAAGATCTATAAAGAACTTATTAAACTCAACACCAAAGAAACAAACAATCCTAACATGAAAAGGGCAAAAGACATGAACAGAAATCTCACACAGGAAGACATAGACATGGCCAACACGCACATGAGAAAATGCTCTGCATCACTTGCCATCAGGGAAATATAAATCAAAACCACAATGAGATACCACCGCACACCAGTGAGAATGGGGAAAATTAACAAGGCAGGAAACAACAAATGTTGGAGAGGATGGGGAGAAAAGGGAACCCTCTTACACTGTTGGTGGAATGTGAACTGGTACAGCCACTCTGGAAAACTGTGTGGAGGTTCCTCAAAGAGTTCAAAATAGACCTGCCCTACGACCCAGCAATTGCACTGTTGGGGATTTACCCCAAAGATACAGATGCAATGAAACGCCAGGACACCTGCACCCCGATGTTTATAGCAGCAATGGCCACAATAGCCAAACTGTGGAAGGAGCCTCGGTATCCATCGAAAGATGAATGGATAAAGAAGATGTGGTTTATGTATACAATGGAATATTACTCAGCCATTAGAAATGACAAATACCCACCATTTGCTTCGATGTGGATGGAACTGGAGGGTATTATGCTGAGTGAAATAAGTCAATCGGAGAAGGACAAACATTTTATGGTCTCATTCATTTGGGGAATATAAAAAATAGTGAAAGAGAATAAAGGGGAAAGGAGAAAAGAATGAGTGGGAAATATCAGAAAGGGAGACAGAACATGAAAGACTCCTAACTCTGGGAAATGAACTAGGGGTGGTGGAAGGGGAGGTGGGCGGGGGGTGGGGGTGACTGGGTGACGGGCACTGAGGAGGGCACTTGACGGGATGAGAACTGGGTGTTATTCTGTATGTTGGCAAATTGAACACCAATAAGAAATAAATTTATTATAAAAAAAAAGATCATCAATGGAAAACCCAGTTACTATCATACTTAATTTTAAATGTCTGAATATTTCCCCATTAAAATCAAGAATAAGACAAAGATAGGGGCTTTCACCACTTCTATTCAACACTGTACTGAAGGTCCTAGAATTAAGCAAGAAAAAGAAATAAAAAGCATAGAGATTAGAAAGAAGAAGTAAAACCATTTCTATTTGTAGGTGATATAATTTCGTATAAAGAAAATCCCCCCAAAAAATTTAAAAATAAAAAGAAAATCCCATGAGCACTTGGGTGATTCATTTGCTTTGGGGTCAAGGTCGTGATCTCAGGGTCCTGGGATGGAGCCCCGCAATGGGCTCCCTGCTCAGTGGGGAGTTGGCTTCTCCCTCTCCCTCTGCCACTCTCTCTCTTTGTGCTTTCTCTCCCTCTCTCTACCAAATAAAGTATTTTTAAAGAATTAAAAAATACAAAGAAAGAAAATCCTAAGGAGGGGTGTCTGGGTGACTCAGTTGGTTAAGTGTCTCCCTTTAGCTCAGATCATGATCCCAGGGTCCTGGGATGGAGCCCCATATCAAGCTCCCTGCTCTTCCCTCTCCCTCTCTCCCTCCACTCCTGCAGTCTCTCTCTCTCAAATAAATAAATAAATAATATCATTGAAAAGTATTAAGAAAATCCCAAGGAACTGACAACAAAAACTATCAGAACTTAAAAAAAAAGGTTCAGCAAGGTTGTAGGATGTAAGATCTATTTTTTTTTAATTTTTTTTTTTATTTACTTATGATAGTCACAGAGAGAGAGAGTCAGAGACACAGGCAGAGGGAGAAGCAGGCTCCATGCACCGGGAGCCCGATGTGGGATTCGATCCCGGGTCTCCAGGATCGCGCCCTGGGCCAAAGGCAGGCGCCAAACCGCTGCGCCACCCAGGATCCCCAAGATCTATTTTATTTACAATATATAATATCAATTATGTCTATACACTTATACTGAACAATCTGAAAGTGAAATTATGAAAACAATTCCAGGGACGCCTGGGTCACTCAGTCAGTTAAGGGTCTGCCTTCAGCTCAGGTCATGATCCCAGAGTCCTGAAATTGAGCCCTACAACTAGATCCCTGCTCAGTGGGGAGTCTGCTTCTCCCTCTCCCTCTGCCTCTCCCACACGTCATGCTATCTCACCCTCTTTCTCTCAAATAAATAAAACCTTTTTAAAAAAAATTCCATTTACAATAGCATCAAAAAATAAAATATTTAGAAATAAGTTTAACAAAAGAAGTATAGAATTTTAAAAATAAAGACCTAAATAAATAGAAAGACATATTCATAGATTAGAAGACTATTGTTAACTGGTCTACAGTTTCAACACAATACCTATCAAAACCCAGCTTTTTTTTTTTTTCACAGAAGTTAACAAGCTGATCCTAAAATTCATACGGAATTTCTTTTTTCCTGAGTTTTAACTATGAGTTCTTCCTGCTTTTTCTATTTTCATGTACCATCTTCCTAAATATTTAAAATTAATCAGCCAGATGAAGCAAGCTACACTTCCACCTCAGTTCATAAATTCCAAAATAATCTATTTAGTTTGCAGAAGAGAAAATAAATGCAAGTTGTGAAGCCATCAGAGGGAAGATATATAAACCTTTTGAGAACATATTTTTTTGCAAGACACTTAGCAAAATAAACCCAGGAAGTAATATATGAACACTTAAAATATTTAAGTAATCATTCTTTACCAATTAGTAAAATGTGTTCAACAAGGAGATTTTGGACCCCACAAATTTTCCGTTTCCAAGGAAACTCCACTTTACCTTAATTCCTATTGATAAGCCAAAGAATTTTCTTTCTTTTTTTTTTAAAGATTTATTTATTCATGAGAGAGAGAGAGAGAGAGAGAGAGAGAGGCAGAGACACAGGAGGAATGAGAAGCAGGCTCCATGCCAGGAGCCTGACGAGGGACTCAATCCCAGGACTCCAGAATCGCGCCCTGGGCCAAAGGCAGGCGCCAAACCGCAGCCACCCAGGGATCCCCAGCCAAAGAATTTTCTATTTAGCTACTCTTCTGTTGGGAAGTGCATCTGCCTAAGAGTTAATAACCTGGGTTTTGGAGCTAGAGTGCACATCCCAAGTTTCCACTTGCTAACTGTGGCACTATACACATTACCCAACCTTTCATTCCTCAGTTTTCTCACTTAGGATACTGATAAGCATAATACCTATCTCATGAAGTTTTTGTAAGGATTAAATGAGATAAAGCAGGAACCAGAGAACTTAGAATAATGGCAGTGTGTCTGGAAATACACAGCTTGCAGAGCCAGAACTGAGACCCAGGAAATGTGGCTCCAGAGCCTATGCCCTTATCTACCACACTATACTACCTATTCAACTTTATACACCAGTTTTGAATATAGTATCTCACTTGATACTCAAAGCAGGCCTGTGATATGAACAAGGATAATCACTTCCATTTAAAGATGAAGAACAGAGAGGTTATGTATCAAGCCAGTGACAGAACCAGAACTGTACTTATCTGAGACCTACTCCAAAAACCTAAACTGCCATGATTCCCCAAATCCTAGTAATTTAAGCTAACACAGAGTATTGAGAGATCAGTGCGCTCCTACTTTATTTTTATTTTTTAAAGATTTATTTATTTATTCATTCATTCATTCATTCATTCATTCACGATAGACAGAGAGAGAGGTAGAGACACAGGCAGAAGGAGAAGCAGGCTTCATGCCGGGAGCCCGACGCGGGACTCGATCCCAGGACTCCAGGATCACACCCTGGGCCGAAGGCAGGCGCTAAACCGCTTAGCCACCCAGGGATCCCCTCCTACTTTATTTTTAAACAAATAGCAGCATAGGAAGACTAAAAAAGAACGGACAAAACAGAAGCTGGAATTCAGTGTCTAAATAATTCATCTCTCAGAAATTTCTGCTCAGGGAGATCTTCCTCTTTACCAACTAGGTACACTCCAGCCAGAATACAAATACTGCTCCTAGTAAAATAGCAAAAGACAGAGGAAGGAGGTCAAGTCTGACTTCATTTGGATCATTAAGTAAAAGTTCTTTTTAATTAACTGTAATAATGCATTTTACTCAATCCAGCCTAACCCAGGTCTTTAACACACAGCTCTTATTGGTACACTAAACTGTTACTTAATGCAACCCACTACTTAACATGGTTCCTTAAGCAATGTAACAGGCACTTTGACACCACTAAGCCTTTTTTTAGATTAGTACTTTTATGTGACAAAATCTCACATGACCTTCAAAATTCAGTCAAACATTACTAGTTCTGTTGGTTTCCAAGGCAGAATTTTACTTTCAGCACCTGACAAATTTCAAATTTCACATAATAGCTATTAGGTACTGAATGAAAGCTGTGTGGTACTAGGCACTAATCTAGCTTTATATATGTTTGCAATCTTCAAAAGAAATTTGTGTGGAACAAGGTAGGCTCAGAAAAATTAATGTACATGTCAAAGATAAAACAGCCAGCAGATAGCAGAGCAAGGATAAAAATGAGAATAGCTATTTTTCATAAAATACTAAGCCTTAGGTTCTGGTTCAGAGTTTGTTAGATACCTCAGTTCTTTCCATTTCTACATGCTATGAACCAAGCACCATTACAAGAAGCATTTTAAAAATGAGGAAACTGAGGTTTAGGTTAAATATCTTCCTTTTATTCACATGGCCAAGAGATTGCTAAACTGGGACTCCCAATCAAGAATGAGACAACAGTCTATATTTTTAAGCTTTTAACCTCTATGCTATCATATCATAATCATAATTATTGAGCTCATATTACCTTTTAATATATGCTATATGCTATAAACTATGTTAGCTGCTTTACGTAATTTTTTTCATAATTTCATTTACTTTTCATAAAAATTCTAAGTTAAATTCTATCAGTATCCCCATTCAACAAAGATGAGGACACTGAGGTTTTGAGGGGTTAATTTACCTACATTGATACAGCTAAGAAATGCCAGAGCCAGGATGACACCAGGCAATCTGATTGTAGAGTTATTTGTGCTTTAATAAATCACTACATAAGCTTCCATTTATATCTGACTCCAAATTTAGGTTTCTTTTACAATCCCATGTTAACCACTGTTTTTTATGACTGCATGTCTCCCCCACTAGACCATGATGTTCTTCAAGTTCAAGGAACCTAGGGCAGCCTGGGTGGCTCAGTCATTTAAGCATCTGCCTTGGGCTCAGGCCATGATCTAGGGGTCCTGGGATCCAGCCCCATATCAGGCTTCCTGCTCAGCAAGGAGTCTGCTTCTACTCCTTCTGCCTTCCCCCACCCACACCCCTCTCACTTGTGCTTTCTCAAATAAATAAAATCTTTAGAAAAAAAGAAAAAAAGCGGGGCCAAGACACAACCCAGATCTGTTGATAATGAAGTCCATACGTTTTCCACTATACCATACCATCTCTCAGAGCAATTATTAGTTCGGCACTGATATAAATTCCAAAAAACAATTGGGACCCATTGGTTGTTAACAATGGCTCAAAAAAAAAAAAAAAAAAAAAAAAAAACAATGGCTCAGACATGAGGTGATGATGCTGTGGATTAGGGTCGATGCAATGAAAATGGAAAAATAAATCAACGGTGAAAAATAATTTGCGGGAAGAATTAACACGAGGTGAGCATTTCTGAACCCCCGTACCTAGCACAATGCCTAGCTCAACAGGCGAATGTTCTTTGAAGGACTGACCAACACTCATACAGCATACTTTTGACACATATTGTCTCAGCCCTCACAACATGGTGTAGTGGACATCATTTTGTACAGGAGGACACCAGAGCTCAGAAAGAGTAACAGACCCAAACTCATCAAGTCAGAACGTGAAAGAATTAAGCCTTGAATCAAGTTATTTAATCCCAAACATTACACTCTTCTTCTCATCTCATACAGCACGCTCTAGTGAGGGAGCAAGGGAGGTGGAAGAGGGGAAGCACAGATAAAATAATAAATAATAATAACAACAACAACTCCAAGATTTAAAGTAGAAGTTAACCAGGGAGAAAAAAGTGTGTGTGTAGCAGACGAGCAAGATAAAGCAAATGGGATAAAATACTACACATTTTAAGCAATTTTGGTGATTGCTACGTGAGAATTCTTTGCATTCTTTTTGCCATTTTTTATGTCTGAAATTGTCAAAATGAAAAGTTAGAAAATAAAAATTTAAAGAAATGGTGATTAATACTCCTATAATCTCACTGACAAAACTGGTAAAAGGACGAAGCAAAGGATTATTTCTTCAAAGGAAATTTGTTGTAGTCATGGAGAGAGTCCTGTCTGCTCAGGCAAATACAGAAAAGGAACTAATGCTCTGGTGAAAGAACTAAGCTGAATGTGCAGATTTAAATAGCATCCCCTAGTGGTGACAGCTGAATGGTAAGAATAGATAAATTCTCAGGAAGAGTGATCTCTTGAGGTAACTAAGCCCTGTAATTAACTATCCCAAGTACAGCAGGCAGAATGACATGGTTCCTGAACAATGGCTAAAAAAAAAATACCCTACGGCAAATAGGAAAAACAACAATTCCAGTATGAAACAGCACAGCTCTTTTTAAAATTTTTTAAAAGAGTTTATTTATCTATTCACGAGAGACACAGAAAGGCAGAGGCACAGGCAGAGGGAGAAGCAGGCTCCATGCAGGGAGCCCGATGTGGGACTCGATCCCAGGACTGCAGGTCATGCCCTGAGCCAAAGGCGGATGCTCAAACTGCTGAGCCACCCAGGCATCCCTTTAATTTTTTTTTTTTAGTTAATGTGGTGTTATCTGGAACAGGATATAACCTTGACATAATGAATTAGCCCAGAATGGCCCTCTCAAACACTACTGGTCAGAGTGTAAACTGGCACAATTTTTCTGGATATGAATATATTAATAATAATATTAAAAACACCCATACTCCAATACTTCTTCATCTAAGAATTTACCTAAAAACTAACAAATGAGATATTAACAACAGTATTTACACAAAGGGATAGATCACTTTTTCTGACAAAAAAATCCATACATACAAATACCTAAAATAGGAGGAAATGGTAAGCAAATCATGGTATATCAATTCTATATAATACTACACAGCAATATGTATGTTTCTGATAATTTTCAATGACACAGCAAAATGCTAAGAGTAAAATATTATTAAGCCAAATAAAAATTATATGTAGCAGGATTTCAATTAAACATCTACACAAGTATAGGAAATTATATTGTCTGAAAATCATTTCAGAAGATTAGAAAGCTACCTCTGAACTAAATATGTTGTGGTATATCTATAAAGAAGAGCAAGGGAAAGATATGAAATAAAAAAGGATAGGGGATCCCTGGGTGGCGCAGCGGTTTGGCGCCTGCCTTTGGCCCGGGGCGCGATCCTGGAGACCCGGGATCAAATCCCACGTCGGGCTCCCAGTGCATGGAGCCTGCTTCTCCCTCTGCCTGTGTCTCTGCCTCTCTCTCTCTCTCTGTGACTATAATAAATAAATAAAAATTAAAAAAAAAAAAAAAGGATAGAAAATACCTTGAGGTCATAGAAAGGGAGGTGGGCAGAGGGTTGGGGTGACTGGGTGACGGGCACTCAGCGGGGCACTTGGTGGGATGAGCGCTGGGTGTTATGCTATATGTTGGCAAACTGAACTCCAATAAAAAAAAAAAGTATGACTTAAGAACCCAAAAATAAATAAAGAATAATAAAGTAAAAAAAAAAAAAAGATACCTTGAGTGTAAGGGCATGTGGCATAGAGGAACACAGATGGCAGAGGTCATGTTTTACTTCTTGAGATGGGATGCCAGGTTTTTAAATATTTGTTATATTCTATGTTTCATGACTTACATAAATGTTTCATATGGCTTTTTGAATATATAAAAATTTTATTTATTTACTCATGAGAGACACAGAGAGAGAGAGAGAGGCAGAGACACAGGCAGAGGGAGAAGCAAGCTCCACACAGGGAGCCTGACGTGGGACTCAATCCCGGGGTCTCCAGGATCAGGCCCTGGGCTGAAGGCGGTGCTAACCCACTGAGCCACCCAGGCTGCCCTCAAAAATATTATTAATGCAAATATACATTACCACACACTAGATTAACCAAACAAAACACAAGTGATACCAATAATAAACTTAAATTAATATTCATAATTAAGATACAAAACTAGCAACCATAAAAAAAAACTACCAACTGAAGATGTACTTACTACATGTAAGTACATGTAGTACTTACTACATGTAAGTAGTAAGTACTTGATGTACTTACTACAAAGCTCAAACTACAGGAATTCCAATAAGCTACATTCATACGTCTACAGTAGGAGCTTTGCAACAGTTGCAAGTGTCAAACTTCTTCATAAAAGACTGGAGTCTTGGGCAGCCCTGGTGGCTCAGCGGTTTGGCGCCACCTTCAGCCGAGGGCATGATCCTGGAGACCGAGGATCGAATCCCACATCGGGCTCCCTGCATAGGGCCTGCTTCTCCCTCTGCCTGTGTCTCTGCCTCTCTCTCTCTCTGTGTCTCTCATGAATAAATAAATAAAATATTAAAAAAAAAGACTGGAGTCTTCAATAAACTCTTAATCTGCTAACTTTAGCTTTATGATTACTAAATTGTAGTAATTCTTAGTAACTTACTAAGTAGTTCTCTAGTATGGAGCCCTTAGTATATAAAAATTAATGTTTGAGGGACTACATCATTTACCAGCCCCTAGAAGGTAGAAAGGATTTTTAGAACAGTTCATCATCTATCAGAAGGAGTTTAATGCTCCATATACTAAAAAGGACTGGGGTTAAGACTCGTACCTTATCCATTTTTGCGTCCCCTACTCTGGCACAGAGCAAAAGATCAGTGTCTAGTGAGTATGTGAATAAATGAAGTACCTGATAAGCAGATTCCCTGCTTTTGAAACACTGATTATAAGAACAGGGTACAGTTAGGGGTATGGGATAATGAAGACAGGGCAAAAAAAGAATAGCTCCTCAAACCAGCTTTTCTACTTGACTACTTTCTAACAGCAAGGAAATGTCTTACTGAGATATCAACTCTCTCTCTCTCCGTCTCTTCAGTAATGACATGCATGCACTTATAGCAGTATATCTTTTTGGATGGCTTTCCATTTCTTCAGAACCCAGCTCCATACCTCCCCAACTAAAAAGGATCTCTTCCTTATCTATTATTCATTAAAATCCTAGGTCCAGTATTCCTTCTACTAACTACAATGCCTCTGTAAAAGTCATTTCATTTTGTGCCTCAGCTTCCTTTTTCTGTAAAATGACATTTGTAATATTTTCCCCTTCACTTCCTAAGTTATTTTATCAAATAAAATGAAGGATTTGAATATGCTTTGTTTACTCTAAGACATTCTTACCAGGGACATCCATAAAGGGTCTTTTGTTTGTAATTAATCAAAAGAGAAACCTCATTACTGAGAGATTCTGGAGGCCACAGGGTCTGGTCTGTCTTTGAAGAATCTCATATTGACCCTCATTAGCTCTTCTTAAACCTTCTCATGGCTTTCTTTTTTTTATTATTAATTAAAAATATATATCTTATTTATTTATTTGAGAGGAAAAAGAGAGCACAAGCAGGGGGAGCCAGAGAAGGAAAGAGAGAAGCAGACTCCCCACTGAACAGAGAGCCCAAGGTGGGGCTCCATCCCAAGACCCTGGGATCAGGATCTGAGCTGAAGGGAGATGCGTAACTGGCTGAGCCACCCAGGTGCTCCTCGTGGCTTTCTTTTAATCATTCTTAATTTTTTTCTTTTTTATATTCTCTTTCTTTGAAGTATTTAGTCATCTATACAACACTCAGCTAAAGACATTTTTAGTCATTTCCCCATGACTTAGTTATCTATTTTGTAGGTTGTTTCATAATTTTTAAAGTTTCATCAATTACTATATTGCCAGGGTCATGGTAAAGCAGCATTTCAATACTCTAAGCAATGGCTCATCTATTTCTACCAAGCGGGGAGGGGGAGGACACTGGGAATTGTCCATATATCACAACAGACTATTCCACAGTCTGTTGGAAGGGACTGGGGCTTCCACTGCTGCTAGTATGACAAAAAAATGAAAGAGATCAGGCATCTTCTATCCTTGGAACTGAAGCCCAATAAAATGCATCCAATAAATTATTTCTTGAATGAATTAGTAAATTACTAGATTGTAACATGTTTCAAACTCATTTTATTTCTCCTATTGACACTACTTCAGGAAATATCTGGTATTAAAAGTATTAAAATGGTCTCCTCAGGACAAACCTTGTGGGATTCAGGATCCCTGAATATTGAGGTCTCTCTTTTGGTTAATAATAAGAAAAAAATAGCTTATGGATGATACTGGTAACAATGTCTTACAGTAAACAGAGCAAGCTCACATCCTTTATTTCATTTGATACAATAATCTTATGAAATGAAAGGAGAAATATTACAAATTTCACTTTACAGATAAGGAAGCTGAGGCACTTTGGGACTTTCTGAAGTCCCTTTTCCAGAGGCATTGTAGTTAGTAGGAAGAATAGACCTAGATTTGAATTCTAGGTGGTGTTACACTACAAATTATCTAGGTTTCCTGATCCTCAGTTCTGTCCTTGGTAGAACAGGGATAATATTGGTACTTATCTCATGACGCTATTATCAGGATGAGGTGAGAAAGTATGTTTAAAACCTGTAACACGGGGATCCCTGGGTGGCGCAGCGGTTTGGCGCCTGCCTTTGGCCCAGGGCGCGATCCTGGAGACCTGGGATCGAATCCCACGTCGGGCTCCCAGTGCATGGAGCCTGCTTCTCCCTCTGCCTATGTCTCTGCCTCTCTCTCTCTCTCTGTGTGACTATCATAAATAAATAAAAATTAAAAAAAATATTTAAAAAAAAAACCTGTAACACAATGCCTGACAGAGTACCCAGTAAGCACTCCTTTCCTATTAGCAACCATCTCACATAAGTAATATAAATTTAAATTTCAGGGGATCCCTGGGTGGCTCAGCGGTTTAGTGCCTGCCTTCAGCCCGGGGCATGGTCCTGGAGTCCCGGGATCGAGTCCCACGTCGGGCTCCCTGCATGGAGCCTGCTCCTCCCTCTCCCTGTGTCTCTGGTCTCTGTCTCTCTCTGTCTCTGTCTCTCATGAATAAATAAATAAAATATTTAAAAAAATAAATTTAAATTTCAGACACATAGGACAGCAGGTTCATGGTTATAAATTCTCAAGAGAGTTTTCCCATCCAGAGTCCATATCAAGACAAATAAGCTATTTTGTCTCCCTATACCAACAAACAGACATTTTTTAGTTTACCTTTTGGGATCCTGGCTTTTTGTAGTTGTCTCAGTTCTAATTCATGTGAAACAGGCTCAAAATCTCATCTCCTACTTGAAATGTTCTTAAACCTGACAAATCCTCCAAGAGAAGACAAAGCTCTAATAGTGTTGTGTTTTGTTTTTTTTTTTGTATACCTGGATGATTTTTTTTCTTAAGACTGAGCCAGAAACCAGTGAATACAAAGATTACAAACTTGATACTTTTATGATTAAAAACAGTTTATCGACATTTATCTGGAGGATTGTGTAATATTGTTCTGAAAAGTGATGGTATGGGAATCAGCCTTCCTAGTTTAAAGTGCCAATTCTATTACTTACAAAATGATATAATCTCAGGGAAAGTACCTAATCTCCCTGCACCTCAGTTTTACGATCTGTAAAATGCAGACATTAACAGTATTTACATCATAGGATTATTGTCAGAATTAAATAAATTCTAAGTGCAAGACACTGAGAACAGGGATAAATTAACTACTCAGTAAATACTACCTATTATTATAGAATATAAAGTCTATAGAACAAAGCTGTGTTTTGTTCACTGATGTATTCCCAGAGCCTAAAATAATGCCTACAACATAGTGGGCACTCAATGTTTATTGAATGAACAAATGAACAGTCAAGCACAAATTCATTGATAAGTATATTTAAAATACTTTTTCCCCTAGATAAAAAAAGATTGTGTGTCCATCGAGAAATATTAAGTCCTAAGTCTAGCCCTGAAATTAAAGCGTGGGAATGAAAGACAGACAAGTGTCATGAGTTCATGGGTATAAGAAACTTCAGGTATTGGACAATCTTTAACTCCTCATTTTAGTAGTAGTCCATGGGAAATCTCTTGTTAGTTTATTGGTTTGGGGCTGGGGGCCGGGGGAGAGGAGGCGTTTTGTTTTGTTTTGTTTTTGTATTTTCTACTAATGATTCAACCACCTCAGACTTCTAGCAATGAACATCTAAGATAACCTTAGATACGATCTAAATCCTTTATCTTCTCCTTCCCCAAACACAACCAGTATACAAATAAGGAAGAAGTTCAAGAAAGTAATACCAAAGGCACAGATATATTGTGTTCAAAGGTACAGATATATCAAACTATTTGGCATGGACTGTGGGGACTTATTTTTCTTTTTTAAAAACCATTAACTACTCATAAAAGATCCCTAGATGCTGATAAAAATGCACGTAAGGCAAGCTTCTTACATGTATCACTTCAAGGTCTGGCCAGTGTGACAAGCAGCTATGTGCTAAAGGGCAAGGAGCTACAGTTCTATCTTTTTAGATCAAGGCCTGGAAAGGTAAATAAATTCCCTTCCCTTCCACCTTAACTCATGTAATAAAACAATCTAAGAAACAAAATAAAAATTCAGGTCAGTAATCACTAAGTATATGAGCAGATCATAGGAATGGTAAACTCAGAGATACTTCAGCATTATTTTTCTCTTAACTGCTAGCATGAGTTTTGAAATACAATACAGTAAACAGAGAAGCCAGGTTAATAATGGAAAGAACTGGGCTTGCAGTCAATTCTGGCTCTGCTACTTACTAGCTGTGTGATCTTAAGAAAATAAATTAACTTCTCAGTTTTCTTATCTGTAAAACTGGTGCTAAACTTCTATCTTGATTACTTCACAAAATGGTAATGAAGAATAAGTGGGATATGCATATGAAAATGCCTTTAAAATGCTAAAGTACTATGCAAATATTAACATAAAAAATTTTTGGTGTAAAAAGTTAGGTAATATATATGCATGGAGATCAGAGCTCAAGTACCCTGCTCCCACAGTATCATAGATAATAGAATGTATCTACTATAATAACTTACCTTTATCTTGCTAGAATCTTGCCATATTTTTTGAAGAGGTGTAAGGGATTATAGAGAAGAAATTTAGTACAATTTTTTCATTTTAGAGATTTTTATATGGAAGCATAGAGAGTGAAATGACTTGCCAAAGGTTAGAAGTTCTATGCAAAAAGAAAAACTGATATTATATAACCAAGAATATTCAGACTTTAAAAATGTCCCTAGCAAAGGAGAATCCTACATTGCACAGGTATTAAGATCCTAGAGAGCTAAGAAAAATGTCTGTACAAGGGAGAACTAGAGAGTTAAAAAACAGAAGATCTTTATACAGAGCTAACAAAATGTCTAAATAACTAACTACCCCTCTAGATTTACGAGTAACTGATTCTTTACTATCTGTGTTTAAATATTCTATTCTCTGGAAGGACATCTCCACAAATTAGACAAATAATTAGAAAGTGGGCAGCCCGGGGCTCAGCGGTTTAGTGCCGCCTTCAGCCCAGGGCGTGATCCTGGAGTCCCGCATCGGGCTCCCTGCGTGGAGCCTGCTTCTCCCTCTGCCTGTGTCTCTGCCTCTCTCTGTCTCTCATGAATAAATAAATAAAATCTTTAAAAAAAAAAAAAATAATAATAATAATTTGAAAGTGTTTATACAAAAACATTGCTTAGCAATTCATCTCAAAATCATTTGGCTTCCTCCCCAACTCTTCCTCCTTAACTCTTCTAGACAGAAACATACATATATCCCAGATCGAAAGTACCACTTGGACTAGTAAGAGAAACTATCTGATCCAAAATTTCTTGCCCACCAAACCTCTTTATTCCCTAAGGGGATCTGCACAAGAGTATTCACCTTTTTCTCTCTCTTTCATAATTCACATCTCAGTTAACATTACCTTATGCTATTCTCTACAAAGTGCACACACTCTTTTACTAAACAAATATTTATCTACTTCTCAGGCATTATGCTAAGTGCTTAAAACATGAAGTTAAAAAAAACACAGTACTGTCCTTGTCCTCAAAGAGCTCACCATCTGAAGAGATAGCCACTTTCCTTAACAAACAATACAAAGTACAGGAGAAGCATATAAAAAGGAGCAACCCACGGCTGCTTGGAGGTAACCAAAGGCTTTGCAAAGAAGATAGGCCTTAAAGGGATTCTGAAGGTTTAATAGTCAAAGAGTCAAAAAAGGGAGACCGCATTCTTGACAAAAGAAACAGTGTGTGTGGGGGGGGAACAGTGTAAGCTAAATTTAAGGGCACAAAAAACTCATAATGTGTGCTCAGTGTTACAGAGCAGAAAATGCAAAGACTTTTTTCATAAAATGATTAGGTCATTAGATTAAAAGATTAGATAAGAGTCCTAGTATACTATGCAAAACAATCATTTTACAACTATTTGCTGAGCCCCTACCATGTGCTAGACACTGCCAAGAACACAGGATACAGATCTTTGTAGACCCACTGTTGTCCACATATATGGTTGCCACCTGAGTTGTGCAGTACAACCTGTGTGGCCCTAGCAATCCTATAAGGCCTCTATAAACTAGGACTCAAACTGCAGGCTCCTTAGTATGGTAGAGTGCACAATACCACACACATACCAAGTATGCTCTCTACACAATAAAATTTTGAAATATACACAACTTTCAATGTTGTTAAAATTAAGAGTGCAGTATCATTTTAAAAGTTAAAAACAGAACTATCATGTTATCTAGCTATCACACTACTGGGTATTTACCCAAAGAACACAAAAACATTACTTCAAATGGATACATGCACCCCTATGTTTACAGCAGCATTATTTACAATAGCCAAGACATGGAAGCAGCCCAAGTGTCTATCAATTGGTGAATGGATAAAGATGTCATAGGGATGCCTGTGTGGCTCAGTGATTGAGCATCTGCCTCTGGCTCAAGCATGATCCCGGGGTCCTGGGACTGAGTCCCACAACAGGCTCCCTTTGGGGAGCCTGCTTCTCCCTCTGCCTGTGTCTCTGCCTCTCTCTCTCTGTATTTCTCATGAATAAAATCTTAAAAAAAAAAAAAAGATGTGATATATGCATTGTGTATATATACACACATACATACATAATGGAATACTATTCAGTCATTAAAAAAAAAGAAAATCTTGCCATTTGCAATGCCATGGATAGAGCTACAAAGTATAATGCTAAATGAAATAAGTCAAAGACAAACACCAAATGATTTCACTCATGTAAAATTTTAGAAACAAAACAAAACAAAGAGACAGTCAAAACAAAAAACAGACTTTTAATTATAGAGAACAATCTGATAGTTACCAGAGGGGAGAGGATCGGCGTACAGATTAAATAGGTGATGGAAATTAAGGAGTGCACTTGTGATGAGTACCAGGTGATGTACAGAAACTGTTGCCATTACTATATTGTACACCTAAAACTGTTAATTAACTGGATTAAAACAAAGACTTAAAAATGAAATAAAAAAAAAACAAAACTAAGAAATGCAGTGATAGTTACATCCAATTTGACTTTAAAAAAAGAGAGAGGGGATCCCTGGGTGCGCAGCGGTTTGGCGCCTGCCTTTGGCCCGGGGCGCGATCCTGGAGACCCGGGATCGAATCCCACGTCGGGCTCCCGGTGCATGGAGCCTGCTTCTCCCTCTGCCTGTGTCTCTGCCTCTCTCTCTCTCTCTGTGACTATCATAAATAAATAAAAATTAAAAAAAAAAAAGAGAGAGATTTTATTTATTTATTCATGAGACACACAGAGAGAGGCAGGGACATAGGCAGAGGGAAAAACAGGCTCAATGCAGGGAACCTGCTGTGAGACTCAGTCCTGGGACTCCAGGATCACACCCTGAGCCAAAGGCATCTATCTGCTCAACCGCTGAGCCACCCAGGAGTCCCCAATTTGACCTTTCATTTATTGAAAATGAACGGTCTATTCTTCCAATATTTTATTTGTGGAGACAGGCCTACAAGTAGCAGCCTAAAACTACTCCTTTTGTCATACAGAAATAAAACAGAATAATTTAAAAAAAAAACTTTTGATGTTTTAAGTATAAAAATGCGAGAAATTCACATTTGTTAAAGTCAGTTATCTATTTTAATGCCATAAACATAACTAAATTCAATCTACATGGTAATATATACTCATTTTAAACTATGACAATGCTTTATCTTACATTAATGTGTCTTGTTAAATAGAAAAAGGCTGAAATTTGTTTTATATTTTGTTCAATACACTATTAAGTGAACTACATAAGTAATTTAAAAGTAAAGTATATTTTACTTAAAATTACTCCTTATACCAGAGAAAATATATTTTAAAAAAACAAGTAAGTTTGTGAAGTGCTGATTCTTTTTACATGACCTAATATATGACCTTTGGGAGACCGGTTTGTAAATAAAAGACTTTGTATAGTAAATTTTCTTTAGTATTCGCATAAATCCCTAATAGCAACATATATGAAAACCGAGGGAATGCCTGGATGGCTCAGCGGTTAGGTACATCTGCTTTTCGCTCAGGGTGTGATCTCAGGATCCGGAGGCATCTGCTTTCCGCTCAGGGCATGATCCCAGGATCTGGAATCGAGTCCACATCGGACTCCCTGAATGGAGCCTGCTTCTCCCTCTGTGTCTCTGCCCTCTCTGTGTGTCTCTCATAAGTAAATAAATAAATATCTTTTTAAAAAAAATAAAAAGAAAAGAAAACTGAGGCCCAGTGAGCAAAACTGCAAAAGCTATTAGTGATTCTGTGCTTCTTCTACAACTCCGTAATAATACCTCTATGGAAGATTCACTTAGCCAAAAAGTGGTGTACTTTAGCACCACTCTAACTTCATATTTTTTTTTCCTTATATTCTCCTTCCTCCATTTAAATCACCACCACCAGGGACACCTGGGTGGCTCAATGGTTGAGCGTCTACCTTTGGCTCAGGGCATGATCCCGGGGTCGAGTCCGGCATCAGGGTCCCCCCGTAGGAAGCCTGCTTCTCCCTCTGCCTATGTCTCTGCCTCTCTCTCTGCATCTCTCATGAATAAAATAAATAATAATTAATTAATTAATTAAAAATTGAGAAACAAATCACCACCATAACAAGCCTAGGGTGAAAGTTCACACACTTATTTTCTCCTGGAGTAGTGTAAAGCTCTTCCCAACCCAAACCATGTTTCATATTGATTTAGAGTAATAACCTTCAAAATCTCTTATTATATTCCTTCAGACAAGAAAACCTTCCAAGATACTTTGAGTCTTTACAGTGAGGCCAAAACTCCTAAACCTATGACTTAAGGTCCTCCATGATCTGACCCTAGCCAAAGCTCAGCTAGTCTCATCTTCTCCCGTCCCCTCAATACTAGAGCCATCCATTTCCCAGAATACATCATGCCTGTTCTGGTCCCAGTTTTTATGCTTAAGCTGGTCTCTTTGCCAAGAATAACCTTCCTTCCCAAACTCTTAGCCAAACTTAAACCCTGCTTGTTAAAACCCCCAATTCAAATGTTCCTTTCTCAACAATGCCTCCATGACTTTCTGATCATCCCCAAAGTCATTCATTCACTTAGCAAATATTTATTGAGCACATATAATGTACCAGGCACTATGTGTTTTTCTTTTAAGATTTTATTTATTTATTTATTCATGAGAGACACAGAGAGAAGCAGAGACACAGGCAGAGGGAGAAGCAGGCTCCCCACAAGGAGCACAATGTGGGACCCGATCCCAGGACCCCGAGATCATGACCGGAGCCGAAAGCAGATGCTCAACCACTGAGCCACCCAGGTGCCCAGAAGTATTAAAGATACAATGGTGAGCCAAACAAACATGGTCTCTATCTTCACAGAGGTAGTATTTTTCTCACTGGGTTCCTATGAGGGTTAAATGACAGAAAATAAAGCACTTAAAACAGGGCCTATATATATATATACAATCTTGTTCAATAAATATTAGCCTAATCATACTACCTAAAAGAGTTGCCACTCTCATACCTTTGGCCCTTAAACAGCACGGGTCCGAACTATGTCCGCTTATACACAGAGTTTTTAACAATATGGTCCTGTAAATGTATTTGCTCTTCCTTATGATTTTCTTAGTAACATTTTTTCTCTATCTTACAAGGATACAGTTTATAATACATACAACATATGTATTAATTGACTATGTTATTAGTAAGGTTTCTAGTCAACAGTAGGCTATATTAGTAAAGTTTTTGGGGAGGTGAAAGTTATACTGGGATTGTTAATTTTTTTTAATTTTTCAATTTTTAATAAATAAGAATAAAAAGTGTGAACTACATCTTAAGCCTGTGTTCCTCAAAGTGTTGGTCACGGAACAGGAACATCAGCATAACATTAGAAATGCAAACTATCAGGCCCTATTCCAACCTAATAAATCAAACTCAGGAAGTGGTAGTACAAGCCCTCCAGCTGATTCTGATTTATGTTAAAGTCTGAGAACCCTTGTTTTAGATATCTTACCTATCTTACCTACTCAAAACACAATAATGAAAATTTTGAAAAATATAAAATACAAAGCTTTATAATAATGTTTACCTCTATTTACTGAGCACTTATTACATATATTGCACAAGGAAATAAAAAAGAGTAGCCTCTACCGCTAATTCTCAGTTCATAATAAGCTAATATTATGCATTCTCTTCACTTCTCCCAGACATATACTCTTATTCTGCATGTGTATGTTTTAACAAGTAAAGAAAATCAAGTTAGTTGCAGGCAAAGTTGAAATTATAGTCATGCCTAATGTATCTTTTTGGTCAAATTTTCTACTATACATCCTCATTTCCTCATCTCTCCATGCTAAATAAAGGTAATCTGCTACCTATATTACATCCTAATTACTTTCTACTCACATTCACAACAAAGCATTCTTTGCCTTCCCAGAATGATCTATACAAATCATATTTCTATTTCAGGCCCAGGTCAAATGACACTTTTGGATCCTAAATACTCAAAAAGAGTTTAAATCTTCTCCCTCAGTACTCATACATTCATTCTCAGTGGAAAGGCCAATGCTTCCAAAAACCTAGAAATTTGGTATCTGAGGCAGGACAATTTACTTTATTCTAAAGAGATTATCACATCTTACTAAACTTATTTTTTGCACCAAAAATAAAATTCTCCAATTCAGTCTTTCTATGTAGTCCCCTAGTTGTCTCAAATTTCAGTTTAAGACCATACTTGTCAGATAGGAAAACAGATCACGAATCATTCAAGCACGTGTATGGCCTGGCACTGGGTGTATCAGGAATAAAAAGGCACAACGGCTGCCTGGAGAAACCCACATTTCAGAGGGAGAAGCAGGTTACCACAGGGACAGTGTGCTGGACTGTTAGTGAAGGGCTGTCGGGGAGACAGGCACAGAAGAACCTAAGAACGCAGTCAGTCAGGGAAAGCTCACAGATTAAATGATTTTATAATAAGCCACTTTCCTAAAAATTAATGAGGTAAAAACAAAAATTGACTAACCTCCTAGAACACAATTACCAGGGCTTGGTTTTGATTAGAATAATCGTACTGGGCCAGAGACCAAAATTTAGATTGCTGTCTATGACAGAGCGATGTATTCATCAAATGTACAGCAAAGCATGTGCAACCCAACTCCATAAAAAACCAACCGAAGCCTCCACTTACTTTGAAACTGGGAGGAAAACATTTGCAAATATTCGAAGTGTCTGTCAACTAAAGGCAGAGAGAGCAAGACAAACCAGGTGTCGGAAGGTATCGCAGACACTGTCACAATCGGGCCGCCAGCCTGCTTTTCAGTCTTCAGATACCCTGGTCGGCCTCCCAACAAAAACAAACCGTTTGTTCTGAGTAATAATTAAGCCTGAAAATAAAACATTTTTGAATTTCCCGACCTGTACCTCTACATTAAAACATTTCAAAACATGTCTGATTATTCCTCAAAGGCTAGCAGCTATCTCAAAAGGTCACGGGACGGACGCGGCCGCCACCCCGCCTCGCTCCTCAGCCACGACCCTGGGCGGTAAGCGTCCAGGCCCTCCCGGTGCCGGTGCCGGTGCCGGTGCCGGTGCCGGTGCCCCTGCCCCTGCCCCTCGACAAAACCGCAGAGGAACAAGAAAGCCGACGACTGTCTACGTGCCCGCCCCTCAGTTCCTGGGAGGCAGCCGCGCTCGAGTAGCTCCCGCCCGGACCCCGGGGCCGCGGGAGGCCGCGGGGCGAACACCGAGGGACGGGAGCCGGGCAAGGAGCACCAGCGAAGGCGGGAGGGAGGACCGCAGGGACAGAGCCCAAAACAGGCGAAGCCGCAAGACCGTAGGGGAGAAACGGAAGGTCAGGTTAAAGGACGAGGAGGGGCGGCACCGGGACATGAGCGCGGCTGTCACCGGGGAGCGCTGGGCGGGGGCGCGCACGCACCCCGGCAGGCCCGAGCGCGGGAGGACCAGCGGGGCGCCGCGGGGGGCAGGGCTGAGGTAAGCGCCGGCCGAGGCGGCCCCCGGGCAGCGACGCGCAGGCCGCAGGCCGCGGGGCGGGGGCGGGGGCGGGGGCGGGGGCGGCGGCGGCGGGGGCGGGGGCGGCGGCGGCGGCGGCGGCGGCGGCTCGGCAGGCCGCGCTCCCTCACCATGGCTGCGCAGGCCTGGTCCTCGGGCACGCAGCCTCCGTCCTGGGCGCGGCGGCGGGCCGGACCCGAGCCCGCCCCCAGGCTGAGCCGGCGCGGGGGCTCCAGGAGGCTCCGGGCGGCGGCGGCGGCTCCGGGCTCGGCCCAGGCCTCGGCCTCCTTCCCTCAGAAGCTGGAAGTGCAGCAGCCGCAGCCGCAGCCCGAGCCCGAGCGCAGACTCCGCCCCCGCGAGGCCCCGCCCCCACTGGCCAGCCGGCGCTTGGCCCCGCCTCCGCCCTCACTGCGCACACTCCGCGGAGTCCCGACCGCGCGCCTGACCTCTGGGTTCTGCCCCTTGCCAGGCCCTTAAAGGAGCCGCAGCCCCTCGAATCCTAGCTTCCCTCTAAAAATTATAGCCTTAGACATTACGTCATAACAGGAGATTGGAGCACTCACTCGTTTAAGTAACCTATAGCCCCTTGCGTTTCCGGTTCATTGTCTTTCGTTACCATTGTCAGGACTTTTGGAGATTTCCGTTCTCAGATAATCCTTGAAGCGCCTTCACACTTCAGGTCCCTCGCCACCAGGGACCACCCGTCCTCAGCCTCTCGGTGCCCTGCTCTCAGCCTGGCCCTCGTCACCTACGGCTGCGGCCCCTGCGTGACCTCAGCGTTACTCATTCGCCCCTCCCATCACAGCCCCCTTCATTCCTAGCTTTCCTCTTTAATACCCCAATCCAAACCTCCCTCGACTCCTCCAAGACTCAAAACCCACTGATCCTACTACCGTTTCACTACTCCTCGCGGTTCTAAAGCTCTCACGTCCGTCCTTGAAGGTCCTTGAGTTTAGATGCTCGTCCAGGGCAGCCCGGGTGGCGCAGCGGGGTAGCGCCGCCTGCAGCCCAGGGCGTGGTCCTGGAGACCCGGGATCGAGTCCCGCGTCGGGAGCCTGCTTCTGCCGGTCTATGTCTCTCACGAGTATATAAATAAAACCTTAAAAAAAAAAATTTCTGTCGTCCATCAGGAAAATAATTCCTAGGTATTAGCCTTTCTTCCTCCAATCCTGCTCTCCTTTCCTTGTGCTCACCTGGTGAAACTAAGCCTAAACGTGCAGCAAAACCCCCCAAGGACGGTGGGGGGTGGGGAATCCAGAATCATACTGACTCGGCTCTCTTTAAATCTGATAATCTGTTATCCTCAAATAGTCCTCCGATGCTTAGCTACATTTCTCCAGTTCTACACACCGTCCCACCCTACTAGATGACTATCTCATATCTCTTTTCAAACCTTCCTCCCTCATCCTCACTTAACTGGTAATTTTGTTACTAATTCACTGAGAAAACGAAGCCCCCCACAAAAAAAGAGAGAACATCCACAAGTTCCCCACCAGCCAGCCACCAGGACTTCCAGCCTACCTCTCCTGCTCTGCCTGTAGTTCTACTCCTGGGTTCTGCCTTCCTTTCCTTAGTAGGCATGAGCCATTTCGCTTTTAATTGAGGTCAAACTCTTAGTTCTTCTCAAATTACCTGTACTAAAAGACTTTTTTTCTCTGATCTCAAACCTCATTTTTATAAAATGCAATAAAAATTAATGACTAAAGCAACTTAAATTTAAAAAGAGACATACAGGGCAGCCCTGGTGGTTCAGCGGTTTAGCGCCGCCTTCGGCCCAGGGCGGGATCCTGGAGACCCTGGACGAGTCCCACGTCGGGCTCCGTGCGTGGAGCCTGCTTCTCCCTCTGTTGTGCCCAAGATTGCGAATCCGAGAAACTACCAAGGAGCTGACACCGATGCAAGCGCAGGAGGGTTTATTAGCAAGCTCGAGCTTGGGTCCAAGTATACCCGATACAGCGGAGCAGGGACTTGGACCCCGAAGTGGGTTACAGCTGGGTTTTTTATAGGCTGGTCTAGGGGATTTTCAGAGGGATGGAGGAATTTCTCAAGTTCTGTTTACATTCTGATATGGGGCTTTCAAGGGCATTGAGCTCTGTTCTCATTCTAATATGGGACTTTCTACCACGGGGGTGGCCTCTGTTGTCTTTCTGATATGGGATTCCCTGCGAGGACATTGAGGACATTCTGCAGTTTTTCCTATAAAGTTCAGCTCTTATTCACAGGGGCCTAAGATGGCAGTACTTATGCTAATGCTAAACTTGAGGTGGAATGGCCTTGATTTTTCTCGGCCTCCACACCTCTGCCTGAGTCTCTGCCTATCCCTCTATGTTCTCATGAATAAATAAATAAAAATCTTTTAAAAATAAATAAAAATAAAATAAAATAAAAAATGAAAAGAGACATACAGAATGCAAGCCCAGATTTTTTTTTACCATATTCACCATTTTTAACTGTACAGTTCAATGGCATTAATTAAGTACATTCACATTGTTAAGCCACCACCAAACACCATCCAGCTCCAGAACTATTTTCATCTTGCAAAACTGAAACTCTGTACCCATTAAACAATAACCCCTTATTCTCTCCTCATCCAGCCCCTGACAGCCACCATTCTACTTTCTGTATCTATGAATTTGATAACTCTATGTCAGACTTTTTGTTATTAAATTCCATAGACAAAATTTTTCTGTTAAATTGCTCTAAAACCTTATAAATATTTATTGTTTCTACTGTGAATTGGTAACAAGCTGTCCACAGACCATCTCTAGTCCATAGATCATACATTCAGTAACATAATGCTGAGTCCCACATGGTTTCATTTCTTTAAAGACATCTATCCAGGAATTCATCCTATCTTCTACATCATAATTTTGTTTTTCTTTCCCATTGACACACCAACACAGACTCATTTCTTCCATATCAAAAAAATAAAAACAAAAAAACCTCTCTTGACCCAGTTCTGATTCTCCAGCCTGCCTCATTTCTCTGCCCTTCTTTACACCAAAATCTCATAAAGGTAGCCTGTGCTGTGCTGCTCAATGTCTTGATTTCCTTTCTCCTATATTCTATGGGCCCATCCTCTACCACTCCACTGAAACGTTCTTATCAAGGCCACCAGTGACATAATTTTTAACATCAATTTTCACTCTTACTTAACCTACCATGAGCACTAGAAACAGTTTTCTTCCTCCTTGGCTATCATGGCACTCCACTGCCCTGGATCTTCTATCTCACTGGCTGTTCCTGGCTTCTCCACATTTCTCTGACCTCCTAAACACTGCCTCAGTCAATACTTTGATATTTTATCTTTTCATTTATACTCACTCCTTGATTATTTTTTTTAAGGATTTTATTTATTTATTCATAGACACAGAGAGAGAGAGACAGAGACACAGGCAGAGGGAGAAGCAGACTCCATGCAGGGAGCCCCATGTGGGACTCGATCCCGGGTCTCCAGGATCAGGCCCTGGGCTGAAGGTGGTGCTAAATCGCTGAGCCACCCGGGCTGCCCTCACTCCTTGATTATTTTATACCATCATATTACTTTAAATATGATCTATGTAGGGCTAATCCCCAAAATTACACGTCCATTCCAGCCAGACCTCTGTTCTGAATTTCAGACTTAGATATCCAACAACCAACCACACATCTACCCTTATAAGTCTAATAGATTTCTAATATACATAGTAGTCACCCA